>NW_013952434.1:1519678-1528193 GCF_001266775.1 Austrofundulus limnaeus | reverse complement strand
ATATGAGTCAGATGGGTCAAAAAAATCGGATTTGGGTCTGATTTGCCTGCAGTGTGAACGTAGCCTCTGTTTTTAAGGTTTTGATGTCTCTCAATCACAGCTKACTGATTATTGTTTATCAACTGTGACTGGACACAAATCAGAACCAAACAGAACACTTCAGTCATTTCATGAAAAGGTAAATAAATTAAATTCTAAATGCATTTCTAACTCTTTTRGAGGACAACAAATATTGATTATGGACACTGATACCCAAAGTCCATCTTGTAGGATGATACAGTCTCATTTCTGTTTATCATGCTTATAAACTTGTTAAATCATCATCATATTAGATTATATTAGATTATTAAATCCTGAACAGGATTTTGTGAAAGCTGGATAAATAACAGAGTTCTTGCTGATGWACAGACTCATGTTTGGATTAAAACACCGTTATGCTCATTCACAAGTGTGCAAACGGACTTTAGCTCTGTTAATTTGATAGATATCGACTATGAATTTGTTTGGTRGTAGCTGAGAGTCATTCCCAACACATACTCTGAGCCCCAACAGATTGTGTAAGATCTTGGTTCTAAACTTTGGCATTAATTGTGGAAKTCAAACCCATTTGTCTCTTAGCAAAATATCTTRGAAGATTTATTGAACCGCTCAGAAAATGGGGATGGTCTGGTTGTCTTTTGAACTGTTTTGTAGCACATTGGTGCTTTGGGCAGTGCTTACGTTAGACGAGAGCCTGTAAGGTGGGGTGGACTGGTAGATGTCGTTTTGGTAGGTGTGCGTGTTGGGGCAGCGCTGCGTGGCCTGCCTCTTCCCTCGACCAACCGATCGACTCTGCATCATGCAGCGAGCCACCTCTGCAGGCGTCTGCTGCGGCGGCGCGTACGGGTAACAGTCCTCCGTCACAACCCTGACACAGGGATCAAAGAAGGAGTCAGCTGTAGATACATATATATTTTTAAAAAGTGCAGTRATGTTCACTGTGAGAGTGGTGAAGGTGGTGCCTACCCCCGACGCCGCAGATACCACCAGGCTCCATCTATGCGCCCTCCAGCACAGCCTCCCTGGTTGCGGGTGTCACAGGAGATAAGATTTTGTGGGGACAGCTGAGGGGTCATATGACCCATGGACTGGATGGAGATTCGGTCTGATGCTACAGCTAATGGACAGGACAAACAAACATTAAACAGAGCTCAAATGGAGGATTGCAGAGCCAGACTATGTCACCCACCTGCAGTTGAAAAAGCCCAGGAAGCAGCACAGTTGCCCTGATCCAGCGGTTCATGAATCTTCCCTGGCCACTTCTCTGCTGAGTTGAAGTGGAGCGGCAGGCGGTCATTTTGAGGGTCCATGTTCATCTGTAAAAGACAAATGATGCTAAGATCAAAATGTTTTATTTATCCCTCCTCTAATGCGAGTATTCTGTTTGTTTCTGTTTATTATCGKGACCTCGTTTTTCTTAAAAGGTCATAAATGTTTAACATGCTGAATCTGTCTTTAAAAAAWTGTCCAAAGTGATAAACTTTTCCAATAATAGTACTTTAAAATGTTATCCAGAGATTCAAAATCATGGGACCTTGTAGCTCACAGTCAAATAAAAACATTTCTTTTTGAGTTGGTTGGTTATGTGACTTAATTCGAGTTCCCTTTCCAGACATATATTTGTTCGTAGATAAGATAAAACGGCGCACACTTCTGAACAACCACTTCTGAACAACCGACTTCCCCTTTTCCCTCAAAACCTTTGGCTACCTGTGCTGCATTCCAGTGATTAATGATGTGGTGCATCAAACGTCACACTTGATGTATAACTGAGGAATGTGCTGCTGCTCGTGGATGGTCAAAGTCCACAAATCTGACCAACGAGTCAAAAGTCAGGAAAGAATATAATTGTTTGTGTGTGAGGAGTTTCTAATCATAAAATCCCTCATGTCTAACTTTCATACAWGAGTCAAACAGAGAAAGGGATGACKGGAGGTTTTGAAGTAACTGTGGTCTTGTTAGAAAAGCAKGTTGGAACATGCTGATGATAAATTAGGAGCACTTTTGGGTGGGATGGATGGATGTGGGTGGAGGAGAGAAGGTGTGGACTGAAAAGGAGGTTATTCTTTACCCTTCAGACAGCCACCACCCCTTCCTCTATTTTCTATTTGCATGATGTTTTGGTTTCTGTCTTATGTAATCTGTCTGGACCAAATGTAAACAAAGAGAGAGAGAGAGAGGACCAGTAGAGGTTGAGGGTTCCAGACGAGGTTGCTATCACATCAAGCCCCCATCATTAGCCGAAATTGTTTAATCAGCGCTCACTTGTGATAAACCCAAATATCACTTCAAAACTTCAGAGGAAGAAGGCAGGGAGCTCGTAAAAACACGACACGTCACRACTCAGCTTTACAGTCTCTGCTGTCGCTACGACATCCTGTTTGCTTTTTTCATCAAACCCACATTTTATGAGTCACACTTTATCATCAAGGGTATGATAAAGGACTTTTTTCAAACCCGAAGATCGGATTTAATTCTGACTGAATTTGGCCAGAATAAAACTTAATTTCTCCAGTTTGAGGTTGATCAAAAATACAGTAAATCTACAACAGGTAAGATATTAATTGCTCATAAATTTCATTTTTATTATGTCGATTATGTGACGTTAAGCAAAATGTGGCTCTAACTCAGCATCCAAGAACAAAATCTTAATCAGACAGTTCTGACTCACTTTCACACAATTACCAAACCATAAAAAGTGCGTTCTTTAAACATCTATTTTAATCTAATAATCTAAATGAGGACAAAAATGCACAAACTGACATCATGCCGGAAAAAAAATGGAAACTAGTCCATAAAACGAGACATGACAACCAGAAAAGGACAAAAAAATGTCTACAGAGAAGAAAAAAATGAGACATAAATAGAGTTGATAAATGAACCGAGGAGCAACATTTCCAAATTTRGGCTCCAGTTTCTCTTTCAGGCGAAATGTTTTAGTTTTCAGAGAAATCAATCAAAATCCTGTTAGTCATCATTTAATGTTCAGAGGTGTGTTCATGAATCACCTGTCTGACTCGACACAAGTAGGAACTGGTGGTTTTGGAGAGACTGGCAGGAGCTGATTTCAATAAAGCTCTTGAATTAATCCTGTTTTAGTTCATTTCCATGTTTAAAAACTGAGTTATTAATCACTTTGTTAAATATTCTAATAATATAACAGAGAAATTGAGATTCTGTAGTTAAAATAAAACACTCAAAAAACAGATGTAGTAGATTTAATATGTCAGCTGGTTCTAGTAAACTGAACTGAGTAAAACGGTGACACATTTAATTTAATTCAGTTGTGTGAAACTATATTATATATATACGCATCTATTTTTTGAGAGTAACTTTCTGTTTCTTCATAAATGAATCAGGTAGGCCTACTGCAAAACATAAAAAATATATATTTTCACAAAATATGGTTATATATTAAAAACATCTTGAAACTTTATATAACTTAGGAAAAGCTTTATGTAATATAGAAAGAGTAAAAAACAATTCACTAAAAACTAAAAACAACTAAAACATATCATTAAATTTAAAAAATATGTTCCCAAATGCCAGCCATTTCTGAGTTGAGTAAGTGTAAAGCAACTTTCACAACTTCTTTCAGTACAAATGTAGAAGTGGCTCTACATTTACTCAACTCATTTAAGTGTAAATTGTTACAYAACTTGGTTAAGTTAATCCAACAATCTGTTTTTTGAGCGTAGATTGGATTTAGTTGTATTTATGTGGTATTTTAAGGCAAAACCACAAATTTAAGACACTGARTTTGCCAACAAGAACTGTGATTTTCTTTAGTCTGCCTCTACCTGAATCTCATTCATGTTCATGATGATGCTGGAAGGTCTCTGTGTGCCCAGACGGTAGCGGATTCCTTCATCCAAAGTCAGGCCGTAAAACTGACTGTAGTTGGCTGCCTTCCACCTGAAAGCAGGAAGAATGTGGTTTAAAAGTGAAATTGTGTCTTTGAACCCTCTAAAAAAGGAAACAACAGCTTGTCTCAGTTTCTCACCCATAGTTGCCTCTGTTGACAGCATGGATGACGTCAGGCTCAATGAGACAAGCGTTCTGCTCGCACTCCCAGCGTCCCCCAGCGCCACAGGTACTACAGGAGAAAACAAAGAGAAAAGGTTACAAGTGTGGTAGAAGCAGCACAAAAATCCACTGMATTAATGTACTGAAGCTGGAGCATCAGCAGCATCAAAAGTACAACCACAAATATAACATTTTACATGTTTAAACTTATAAACTTTCCTCTTCATGCTATTTTATCACGTACTTAAACATCAGCTAATCAATACCTTCAAACACATTTTTTATTTTGAATGTTTTAGCACAGTTTGATGATAACTGCGACAAAAACGATCCACAAAGAAGAATTATTGACTCACTGATTCACTTTAAGCTCAATCATCAAACTTGTCAGTTTCTCTGCATTTTTTAAACCATTATTCACCACAGCGCTTTAAAATACAATCAGACTTGTACATGTTCATGTTAAGATATGAAACAAACAAAAAAAATGTTGACTAAACATGAGCGAGCTTRAAGAGAGGGTCCCACCCAAAACAATCATTACACACGCAGAGATGGACGAGTCAAATTCACTTTGAGACCACTTAGAGAGCCACGGACTGGATCACACCTCATATAGTATTTTCTATAGTATCCATCTGAAGACTTTGTCAGTATAAATGCGCAGCGCAGACCCTGCAAGTCCAAAACAGCAGCAAACCCTCACAGTAAGATTCCTGAGTTCAGCAGCAGAAGCATGACGATGCAAAAAGGCTGAAAATAGAATCGGAGTGCTGTGAGGACAGTGGGAGGCCATTTTTAACATTCGTAGACACCCTCTCTGCGAAAGACAAACATACGCTCAGCTGGACGGCTCATCACCCTGATCTGCACCATTTATAACTTTTRAAAAACTCTAATTAGCTTTGGCTGCTGTCCAATCAGATGTGCGAGCAGAGACAGCAGACCCCTGTTCCTTCAGGGTGTTTGGATCATCAGAACAAGCAGGAGATGCCATGTTTCTGAGCTATCAGAAGTGTCCCAGCTGGAAGTACCAGAAATGCACCGCTCTTCATCTTGAACCCTTCAAACCTCAACTATCTCGTAGAGCGAGATAAAGCGCCCTAAAATCCATCACCGAAGCGTAATATTTGTGTTTCTTTGACACTAGCCATCCCTTCTCTTGTTCCAAGCAGGAGGAACAGATTCAGACGTTCGAGCCGGCAGGGAGCTGGCTGTCAGTTTGAAGAGGAAGCCGTGCTTTCCGCCCAGCAGAGGGAAAACACGTTGAGCAAATGACTGAGCAGAGCGAGTGGGAGTAAAGGAAAGGGGAGGAAGTTGGGTGTCCTTCCGTGCCAAAGATGTGGCGCAGTTTTTTAAGTGGCCGTGTGTGAAGACTGAACAGGAACGTGTCGGAGACGGGGAGGTATAGTGGTGCAACTTTTTATTTCACGTACACAAAACGGAACCTGCTTATGGCTTGGGTTAGTGGTTTTTACAAAAACAATGTAGGAATGATGTAATTCAATTAAAGAAAGTTTATAGAATAATCTTGATTTTAAAAYTTCCAAAACAATTTGTAAGTTTAAAAAGATGATTAAAGCTAGTTTATTGGAAAAAATATGATGTCATTTGTATCAATACAAACTGTTGTTCAAACAAGATGGAAAGGACCTGATGATGTTTTTGTTTTATTTTAAAGCAGGGCTATTCAACTAAATTACTCCTGGGGCCACGGTTAATGCAGGCCAACAGCTGAGGGGCCGAACATCCAGCAATTAAAGTCATTATGTAAATAAACCAAAGACCCTTTGAAATAATTTATTTTGCTGCATTTAATCATGATATAACATAAGAACCCTATGTAATAAATKTAGTGATAATAAAACAATGTCAAAAACAAAAATAATGCATCACCTCCTATTAAACACACAATATTTTGACATCTCTGACTTGCCAACTTTTTAAAATCAATTTTATTTTTACCTTCATAGTTTTATATTCAACTGCTTGTAGTTTTAACTGTCTTGGGTGTGCTTGAACTAGTTTTTACCAGCTTGTAGCCAAGATTCTGACGTTTCTGTAGATACCAAACTTTTCTATGTTTAACTAAAAGTACTCATAGTAATTAAAGTAGAAAACTGGTAGTCTGGGCTTAAGAGATGAATGAACCAATTGGCGGGCCGCAAGTTGGTCACTCGCGGGCGGGCTGCCAGTTGAATAGCCCTGTTTTAGAGTTTGAGTCGACTGTATTATTATTGCTTGAACTGATTTTTTGGGGGGGAAAAATCAATGGTAATAAAAAAAATTCTCTCTGCTTACTTTCATTTCATTTATGATGTGTTTTGTTTTTTATTGTTTCTAGATTTTTCTTGTGTTTGTATTAATGTATGAATAAATAAGTACAATAATAAAAAAACAAATGCTTGTCTTTTTATTGATGTCATATCCTCTTGTTTTTACACCTTTTCCCTGATATGGCCGCTAATCTTCACTGCGAGGATCAGACATTTTATTAAATAAAAAAAGTTTTTTATTAAATAATCAAACCAAATATTATTGCGTGTGAGCGTGTGTTCACAAAGTACTGAAACTTGGTAGAGAAACATGAGTCGAAGGTGAGGAATTCCGCTTTTCTGTTTCTTCCTGATTTCACTCATTTAACCGGAACGTCTTCTCTATAATCCATATCATGCAGAAAAATGACAACAAGGATTGTTTTTTGTTCTGTGGGTGTAGAAGGCCACTGAGATTAAAGCTGACACTTAGAGTTTTACCAAAATACTGTTTTATAAACAGTTCTGAAGACAATGTCAGGGTCAAGAAGGAAGGAGCTATCTGAAGTTGTCCTTCAGAAACAATGAACTGAAATAGAGAAATGAACACTATTTTTTCTTTTTTTTGAGGGTGGGGGTTACCAAAAAYAGTTCCCTGTTGGCTTCACATTTCAGACATGATTGTAACTGTCAACTTTAATAGTTTAACACTTAAGTTAATGTTAGATAGATTTGAGGGAAAATCTTCAAGTTTTGATTTTAAACATTTAAGTCAAACTAGTCTGTCGAAGTTTAAAGCTCTGAAACATGAAACTCTACAGAATTACTAATTCATCGTTTTGTATTTTACTTTTGGGAAACTGCAAATAAATGAAATAAGCAGGAGTTGTATAAAGTTCATGCATTTTGAGAATTAAAAAAAACAACTTGGCTATAAATGGTATTACTCAATAAAAGCCACAAGAGGCTTCGTTTTGGAAACACCAATCATAAATCCATATTTTGCAACACGGAGTTGAACTTCAAACTGTACAAATCCTGCCCATTTTAAGAGAGCCAAACGTTCCCCTGAGCCAAAACAAGAATGTGAAGAAAAATGTTRTGTATGTAATAAGATGTTGTGACGCATCTCCTTAGAATAAAGTTAATGCAAGTGCAACATTTTTCCGAGCAGCTCCAGAAGATAAAAACAAACGATAGAGAAAGTGAGAAATGTTTTYCTTTAAAGCCAAAGAGTTACGTGATTAAAACAAAAATGGAGTTTACGTACCACAGATTGCAGTTCTCTTTGTAGGTTTGCCCTGTGAGGAACCTGTTCCCATTTCTTTCACAGGCGCCTGAGAAGAGACAAAGATACGTATAGATATATTGTCTGCTCCCACTTTTCTTAAAGAAATCTATCCACACAACTTCAATTATAGACAAATATACAACACAAAGAGAATATATACAGTAAACATGAAGGTTTTTTCATTTGTACACACAAAAAAATGCTTAAATTAACTTGTGTTTGTGTGTGGTTGCAGGACACACACACACACACACACACACAGATTATGTGGACCTAAGGAGCTCTTCGGTAATCCCATGTAGGAATGTGGTATTAGCTTCTTGCTTCTCTTCCCATGGTTTAAGCATCCCACACTTCACCACCTCTACAGGGATACATACAATGTGCTGCTGATTGCATAAAGATCGGGTGGAATTTAGAGGGAAATCACTCTCACATGCCATAAAACCACAGCAGTGCACTCGCATCACTTCAACCGCTTTCAACTTGAATTTTGAAACCATCAGCCAGGTGACAGACTCATGACAAACATTTACCTGCCAGCTGATTTACAGCGGGGGTGTCAGGGCCAATTTCATATGGAATTTAAAGCATCRGGGGTGGAGCAAAGCCCTGAGCCGATCGTGTGATTTATGACTGAGGCCATCTTCTAGCTCACAGCTGTCTAACTCACACTGTGGCGTCGATCTGCAACAAGCTGCAGATTAATGGGGATGTGGTGTGTGCAGAATAATAATAAAGTGTTTTTTTAAATGGATCTCAGTCAGGCTGCATAATAAGTGAAGATGACAAATTGTCCCCTCCTTCTTTCCAGAGTGGCAGAGTGCAGCTCGAAGGTATGTACGTCACGTCCCACAAGTCTGCTAACCTTTCGATTAAGAAACACATACCTGCCCCTCTGCCC
>NW_013952434.1:1515210-1519578 GCF_001266775.1 Austrofundulus limnaeus | reverse complement strand
CACACACACACACACACACACACACACACACACAAACAGATGGCAGAATGGGATGGTCCTCTCTTTTACACAAGCATTTTGTTGTGGCAGACTGAACACAGCAGCCAGTAAAACACCCACCAGGCTGCTCACTGACCTTTAGTTCAGTTTGAAAGTGATAATTAAGTAATTTCCTCCTAAACTTCAATATGCAGATTGGATTTGATAAGCCATGAATCATATTAACAGAAACAGGCATCAATCTTTTATTTTTTACATATAATAAAGCTTTTTCTCGTGTTTGGCACAAAAAGAGCGTTTTGGCCTACATTTATGTTAAAACTTACTTTCTAAATCAAACCAACAAGTGATGAGGATTATATAGATTTTTAAGTGAATATTTTAGATCTCTAAATGTTTACAACATTGATGATTTAGTCCTTGTTTTTACATCTCGTGTAACAGAAGCTGCCATATGGCCCATCAGAGCTCAGGACAGCTGTGGCCAACACACGGGGCAGATGAACCCTCTGCACCCACACACTCACATCCACAGTCCTAACTGTCACACATTAGCAGTTCTGTGTCACAGCTGGGATGGTGAATTGTAGCAACAACATAAAAAACCTCATAAAGTGGAGTTTTTAACAGCTAAATCAATTCCAGACATTAGCAGACATTGTGAATTATTATCATCAGCTGTCTGAAGTTGGAACAAAAAAAACTAAAAGTTTTGTCATTTTAGATTTGACAGATCCTAAAAGAATCAGAGATGTATCATCATCAAATATTAGATTTAACTTGAACTTTCTCACCTTTAATATGTCACTCCTCCACTTGTCTTCTCAGAACCGAACTTTGACTCAGACCTGCACCACCCTGCAGATAATTTGTCCTCCACTGTGTATCTATAAAAACCTTTCCAGCTTTATTTCCTTCTGTCAACTGTTTTCTGWTCAGCTCACTTCATTAAAGGCCAGTCAAGGGGGATGAATGGCGGTGCAGCTCTTTTTAAGTGAACGAGGCTTGTGCTCCAACAGGTGAGTGAAAAAAAAACTTTTAATCTTTACGTATTTGTGAGTTAGACAAATTACTGACTGGACCCAATAACCTTTGAGAAAAATCACTTCTCATATTCCTTCATTCTATTCCAAAACATCTGTCCACACCCAGAAAGTAAATAAATTCTGACAGCAGAGGCTTGACAGGAAAGGACAAAGTCAACGTGGAAAGATGTTCAGGTAATTTGAGAACAGACTGCACCTGCCTGGAATCTGCCATAAAACCAGAGCTGCTGTTGAATGAAACAAAACAAAAAGTTGGTTTTACCTTTGAATGAGGCAGAAATCTTGGTTTTTTATATGTAATCCAACAGAAAAAGTGTAGATCTTTGTTGATGCGTTGCTCAGGAAGTCATTCACAGGTAGTGAGTCTAAAAGGTCAGTCTCCTTTCTCTTTTCCTCACACAGGATCTGCTCTGTCAGGCTCAGCCTTCTCTATATACAGGCAGCTAACCACTCCCCCACTTCAGTCCCTGTCCCCTGCTTCACTGCCTCCTTCTCTCACTTCTCTCCCTCTCTGAGCTTTTCCTCTTCTTATCAGGTGAGAACTTTTTAAATCAAACGCACTCAGACGAGTCTATTTTCAGCCTGTTACTCCCACAGTTTATCTCTAGTTGATGGACATTTTTAATTTTGTCCTACAGTGTCTGAGGCTTGTCCCATGCAGAGTCCAAACTACCTGAGGTGAAGGCTGCTGCCTCCTGCACCTCCTCCTGGACACGGGTTGCATAACCTCCTCCGGCCTGGAAAGGATGCTTCTAGAAACGTAAAAAACAACCCATAACTTGTAAGGGAGAAAAAAATCACAAATGTACAAAATTCCTCTGTTTTCTCCATCATGATCATCATCATGGATCTGTTTGCACCGTTTGCTTCTGTTTTGTTTCCGCTCCTTCAAGTTTAATTTACTGAACCGAGTAAACAAACTCCATCTGAAAGCATCAAATTTAACTGAGTTTGGTTTATTTTCTTTGTAAGAGAAAATCTATATTAGATATAAATGCTGATTTCTGAGGTATTTTCCTAAATACACAAAAACAACCAGAATTTTATGTGTTTCTGACCAAAGTTTGACATTGATCATGCTGTTACACAATGTGGACATTTTCTGCTTTTCTGAATATTACTGGTAAATTTAGATGAGTACAGTGTAGCAGTAGGACAGCTGTGCTTTAAACAGCCCCCCCCCCCCCCCCACACACACACACACATAGCCCACATTCTTTCTTGGTTCCACCCCCCCTTCGCTCTGTGGGTTAATAAGAAACCCACTGTTCGCTGCTCTGTTCTCAGGTACTTTTGCTCTCTTTGGCACATTTTACACCTCTGCAGAGAGGATAAAGCTGTAGCTGTGAGGGGAGGCCAGCTGAAGTCAAGCAAACACTTCTTAGTTGGCAGGAAATCAGTTAAATATTGTCCACTTGACTGGCAGTATGAAGACAAAAAAAATACCAAACTAGTTACACATTTCTTTCTATAAGGTCCTTAAGTTTTCAAGTTTAATATAGCTTTGCACCTTTTTTCCACTTTCAATGCTTTTAGTTAATTTTGTTATGTGGAATGGTTTTACCTAATCTAAAAGTGTGAACATGCCTGAAATTAACCCTACTATTTGTGCCAAAATACACAAAAAATAAAAGTTTTTATGAATTGAAGTCCTTTAACAACATGTATGCTATAAAGACTGCATACCATAATATGTATGACAGTTTTAATGAGAAACAAACTGAGAGAAGACTAAATAAATAGTTTTTTCTGCTTTTTTCCCTACTTTTCGTATGTGAGATCATATGCACATTTAKGTTGGGGTTGATGAAACCTCCATTTTTTTTCCAGTGGTTTTTATATCTTCGAGGTAAGAAACATCTCTGGGCTAATTAGGAAAATCTCACGTTTGTACAGTTTTAGTTTGAAAACAGTCTATTCTGTGAAGATTATCACAGTTTCTGGATGTATAAACAGAAGGACAGTGGGACGAGGGTATATCAGTGTCCATAATGTCTGTCCAACAGGTGACTTTCAACAGGAGCTCTGTCTTGTGTCATCAGCTGTGCAAGGTAAACATATTCCAAGGCAAGGGGTGCCAGCCCTCAGACTGAGTACCATCAATCAGCACTTGAAAAGATTGTTGGAAAATCGAGGCCTCCGCCATAAATCTAACCAACAATGGCAGACCCACACACTCATGGAAAGGCTAGTGACGCGTACACATTTAACCCCTACATACCAATGAAAGGTGGAGGAATGCCCATGCAGTGACCCCAGAAGTCAGGGCAGCAGTCAGAGACGGTGCGGTTGCAGAACAAGTCGCAGTAGCAGATGGTGTCCAGGTAGGGCACGGTGCACAGGTCGTCTCTCCCGGGGCAGCACCCTCCTCTCCTCTGGCAGTAGGAGCCATACGGGTCCCTGATGCCACCGACATGAAGCGGACTGGCAAGTTCTCTCTTGGTTCTCCTGGACAGCATTCTGTTTGCAGTACCCCATTCCACCAGTAGGAGCAGCACCACAACACTCAGAAGAATGAGACGCATGATTAAACTGTAAAAGAAGTGAACAAAGAAAAACATTTTAACACACATATAAGTAAATTTGATTTTATTTCAGTCGTGTTTTTTTGATAAACATTTTACAAAGGGACAAATTTGCAAGAGGACAATTTTTAGTTTTGTTTTGTTAAAGTTCTTTTGATCTCCATTGGAGATCTTGGCCTCACTGAACCTCTACCAAAAGATTTACTATTGCTCGTGAAGCTGCACATATTAATGTGTAATTTGCATCTTTTATTTTAAAGCTTTGTGACGAGATAAAATGTTTCAACAAAATTGCAATGAAGGTGACTCAAAACTCATTCTTAATTAAGTAAACAAACTTGTAGCGGAAACAAAGTGAGGAGTCTGTTTGGGTTATAACTGTTGCCAAGACACCGTGCATATCTTGCTGTGTGATTCACACACACACATACACACACACACTAAAGATAAGTTTGGGCAGAGCTAGCAGCTAACGATCCAAATAAAACCCCATGTGATCCTTAGAGATTGTCTACTTCTTTTTCCGACTTTCCTTTCAATCAGCCAAGACAAACAGCAGCTAAATATGAAAATTCACTTARCAAGAAAGAAAATAAAAAACAAGCACTGAATGACAAGAACTTTAACTGCTTTAAATGATGAGTGACATGGTTAGTGCAGATGTAATGCCTTACACTTTATGATGTGTTCAAAAACACTGCTGTACACTGTTATACAACTTCAGCAAAAGGTTCAAAATTAATGTATTGTGTGTGTGTGTGTGTGTGTGTGTGTGTGTGTGTGTGTGTGTGTGTGTG
>NW_013952434.1:1496003-1509230 GCF_001266775.1 Austrofundulus limnaeus | reverse complement strand
CACACACACACACACACACACACACACACACACACGCACACACACACACACACACCGGGTTTGATCAATAAGCTAAGAGCTGAGTCAATAACTGAGACACAGCAGGGTGTTAGATAAAAAGGCAGGGACTGAAAGCAAAGGAAAAAAAATCTAATGACCACACAAAGGCACTTATAAGTCAGCATGTTGTATTTGTGTAATACGTTTATTGTATATTTATTTTACATCACTATTTGGCATTAAAAATATAATAACTTGGATGTTGTTTGACAGAAATGTTTTAGCCTTTCACAATATTTGATCTCAGAAAAGTGGATGAAATGAAATGAATTTTCTTTTTGTTCTAATTTCTGTCTTTGTCTGGTCTCTTTCCTGTCCTCGGTAACACCAGTAATAACACACATTTGTCTGGCCCACAATGCAATAACAGTCAACACAGATATCTTTAAGAATGATGGCCCATTGGTGGCCCAGTCACGGTTTGTCAGAGGTGGTCCATGCATGGGCCAGCACCACATAAAACAAGCCACAACTAGGCCAGATGTGGCATTCCATTTTAAAAACAATGCCATCATTGCCAGACCTGGCCCACATTTAATTGACAAACCGTTTGCCATGCCAGCAGTGCCAGCTGGATCACTGGCTCACTCTGCCATGTGGGAACATGGTACAARATAAAAGATGGATTCTTAAAAAAAAACATGTGAATGCAAAGTTCTTAAAATTAGGAGCTCAAATTCAAAACTGAACCAAACGTGGATTTTTACAGTTTTCCATTCAAAGCTTTCACTGAAAACAGTTCTCCTGTATTTACTTTCTCACTCATCAGTCATCTTCCAGACTCACAACAAAGTGTTCAAATTACACAACAGATCTGAGAAGCTAACAAACAGCTTCTCAATAACGTGAACAAAACTGAGGCCGTTCAGGGTGACAGGTTTGCTTTTTCAAACATCATTAGCTTAAGGACTCTTACACAACCGCATACCACCTGAAACAATGTGTCCTGACTATGTTTACACACTTCAACTATCATCACCTTCTTCGTCCTTATTTCACCTGAAACCCTACATAATTCAGCTGTGCTAACAAGTAAAATATTCAGTGGAGCGGGTGAGCCATTTCTGGAAAAGAGCGGCACTAATGTCTCATTTACTGTAAACACACAAGAAGGTGATTGTAGCCTAGAAGGAGAAGGCGTGTAGCAGTATGTGAGTACCCTGTGAAGACCCCCTGAATCAGAGGAGGAAGTCAGCAGACAAGAGAAYGTGTGTGTGACTCACTCCGAAGTGAATCATCTCTGATGGTTGTAAGAAATGTGTTTCACAAGATCTGTAGGCGTTGTGTCATAAGACTAATGTATGGGTGTACATTAAACAGATTACCGTGACTCAGACTATGATCAGTTTGACACTAAACAGCCCAGAGTTCAGGCAGAAAAAAGGGGGATCTGATATCAGACCAGCAGTGCTTCTGTTTGTGAGGTCATTTGCTAAAAATATACCAAACTGTGGAGGCTGCACATGGCAACAATACAGCCTATATCTGGGAAAGGAGCAGACGGCAGGCACGCTCCACGGAAAAGTAACACACAAACAGTGCACTCACAAAAAAGTCTGTTTTTTAAAGTTGCTTTTTATGGAAGAATTAAAAGCAAGTGCTGGGACTGAAACACATTTATCCCGAGGAACAATCCGCCTCTTTTTCCAGAGYCTTGCTTCATCATCATCCCACGATGCTGCGCAGAGAGGCCCGGGAACCCCAGCTGCGCTGCATCAAGGTGGAGGCCCGGTCGGTCCCCTGACCCTCGAGGAGGAGGAGACACATGTCCGTCTTCATTCCTCTGAAACGCTTCCTGTTGCAGGAACATGCAGAAAGTGTGYGGATGGTAGTAAACAAGAGCGGGCGTGCTGACAGCACAAATGAAGACAGACTGCACCAACAGTCGAATGCTTTCAAGGCATTTGGCAGAACAGAAAACTCCCACATGTTGGTGTTGATGAGAAGCGCAGATATTTGGGAGTAAATCGCTGTACTGTTGTACTGCTTGTTCTGCTGCTCTGCAGCTGGACCACTTGTGTTTTTGAGAGAAGCAAAGACCTCATGACTCAAAGAAAACATCATACATTCACTGAAGATGATGAAGTTATTTTCTTTATATATGACTGTAAAGCAGTTTTATTACTTGTCACTCGTTCCATTAATTAAACTGATTTTCTACGTTTTGACAGGCTCAGTTTTTCCAAAAGTCAACACCTCAGGACAGAAACTCTTCTAGGATTTGTCTTCTGGCCAAAGGCTGTAAAAATGGCGTGCGTCATACGGGACATCTTTAATGTCAATCAAACACGTGGGCTGAGTGCGTGTTAACCTGTCAGTACACAAGATAAACTTGAGGAAGCACCAAACGTACAAGACAAACTGTACGGACTTTAGAAACTTCAGGTGCAAATTTAAAAACACGACACTAAAACTGATGCGTCTCGTGAAGAAAACTGCTGAAAGGCAAGTGTGTGTGTAAATGTTTTGTTTTGTTACCTGCTGAAGACAATTTTTGACCATTTTCCCAGCCCACAATCCCCATTAGTGGTTGTTCGTTGGTGAGGGGTTAGGCTATAGAAATGACCGGTAATGAATGGAAGTCAATGCAAAGTCCCCATGAGGACAGAAGCGTGACTGCACAGATGTGAGAACATCATGACACACGCGATCTTCAGATGTGAAACCACGTAGAGGGGAAGTGTGTCCATTCCTGGAAATGACCTTTTAGAAAACATTTCTCTTTTTTTGAGGTGATGTTAAAAGCTGAATTGACTTTTTGACAGTTTGAATATTTCAGGACTGACGTGTGCAGGTGAGGCATGTCGTCACAGGATGAWTTACTCAGAGTGGCTCGGAGGCTGAGGGGCTGAGATGAGCTGGAGCACCTCTGGTTGACATTCCAGAAATGTTTGTTGAAGGAGAATTTTTGCATCTCTCCTTTTTTCGTTTCATGTTTTGTTCCGATAATCAAAAGTAACGCTGTCATGTATTATCATGAGAAAATGAGGGAACTCTTGGCATCCAAGGGCTCATGAAGATACCACATGAAAACAAAATCTGAATATCTATTCTAAAATCCTATGAGTTTTTTGAGTGCATTGTACTCTGCTTCCTAAATTATTAGTCTGAGATCAGATTAAAGGGAACATAAACAAGTAAAATCTAACGCTAAAAAGCATCGTGGAGTTCAGACAGTCACCTCTGCCCCTCCACGCCCTGCATGTCTGTCACTTCATATTGATTGTGAAATCACAGAGCTGAAGATCGATTGTCRCTGACTGAGACATGAATCATTCAGCCATGAAAAGAACTGAACTGTGAAAACTTCCGTTAATGGCAGAAAAGATGCAAATTTTGCTCGATAAGATTTATCCACTCAGCAGATCCGACACAAGTCTCCATGCACTCAAGTGGAATTTTAGTGACTAAAACGGAGACGCGTGCAAATCACTAAAATGTATCACACATATTAAAATGCCGTTGTAGCAAAAGATTGACCAAGATTTTAATTTTGCTTATACAGTATAGCAAATTGCTCTTAAAAGGGGACATATGATGCTTTAAAGGGATCCATGATTAGTTGTAACATTAAACTTTATTTGATAAGCAAATATTTTAACTGTAAAGTAATGACTGTAAAAATACTGTAGGCTGTTTAGTTATTATAATTTTTAAACTAAAAGTTTAAAAATATATTACACGGACACATAGATGGAGGACCTCAGTTTAGCTTGTTAGTTTGTCGCGCTAGCGCCGAGCTAATACAAATAAGGCAATATAGCGTCGGCRCTAGCTCAAAGGCTAACAGGCTAAGCTGAGGTTCTTCCTCCATGAAGCAGCTCTGTTGTCCTCCATCCATATTTTCAGTTMCAGGCTGAGTCATTTCTACCTTCTCCTCTCTGTCAACGCTCTCTGGTTTGATTTAAAAGAGCCAATCGTCAAATATTGTCCAAGATTAACCTTCAGGGTGGATATAGCTCGCTCACACCGAGGACCTATCCACGTCATCATTTACCCAGAATGCTTTGCATGTAAATAAAATGGCTCCGTCCGTGTTAAAATATATTTTTTAAAAATTTCAAAACTAAACAGCCAACAGTATTTTTACTATCTTTATTTTACAGTTAAAATAAATGTTAATCAAAGAAGTCTAATGTTACAACTAATCATGGATCCCTTTAAATATTGTTTTTCACATTTAAATCATTCAGTCTGTATAAAGTGGAACTACAATGCTTTGGTCTGAATTCCTCCTTATTGTAACTCCACAAGCCCCTGTTTAACCCCTTTTCTGAGGTGTGTCTCAGATCAACTTGTTTTGAGACTGTCTCTTTAAATCCAAAGGAGACGCTTCACGCCCCGCCCCCTTACAGGTCTCACTCTTAATGATTATTGGCTGTGTCCAAAACGACAGGSTGGGTCCTCCGGAGGTCCCAGAATACCCTGTCTAGGTGGAACGAGTCCTTTGTAGACCTGGAAGACCAGGAAAAAAAAGAGGCTGTGAATTTGGACRGTCTAGCCTCCCGTCCTTACCCGGCGTACGTGCTGTCACCTAACAACTGTGACGACGCCAAACAAGCAAACTTAAATAAAAATTAGAAAAATATCAATATATTAGTCTTATTAATATCACAAAACAATAAAATTAACTTAAAGGTAACATTTGAAGAACTAATAGACCCGCTGTAGGTGCATGTTTATTTCACGTTTTTTTTTATGACAAAAATAATATTTAAAAACATGTCCATACAAATGATAAAGGTATTAGAATTACAACCACTAAAAAAATTAATTTTTATATCGTCATATTTTTATTTAAAACGTATTCTTTTTTCTCGTTTCGTTCGCCATTACTAGCATAAAAAAATCTCCAGTTGGGCCACAATGCATTATGGGATATGCTGGGCCGGGAAGGATCCATCAGACCAGTCCTTCAATTCGGGCCAAGGGGAGGACGTATTTGTCGGCCGCATCGGAGGAGTCTTCAGTTTTGGACGACCTTCGTTGCGACGCTGTGACGTATGCGGCCGACGAATTCGGCCTCGGAGGACCCGGCCTTCCGTTTTGGACACAGCCACTGTCCACTCCACCACGTTCTGACATTTTTGTAGTTTGATAGCAGAGATATAATTATATAGCTGCGCAGAAACTTTTTATTAACTTAAAGATGTCAACAAGGGAAGACTTGTCCATCCAGCCTCACATGTTGGAGAAGAGTCTGACCCAGAGTGAGTGGAGAATGAAGACAAAAAACGTTGGTAAATCCAGAACTTATTTGGCAGTTTCACTAATAATTTGATATAATAGAGAAAACTGAACAAGTTGAAAATACAACCCAAACAGAATATAAAGATATTGTCGTAACACAGGGAGAGATTAAATTCAACTTTTCTGCACTCCTAGAGTCTCTGAGTACACAAAAAATGTATTTAACAGCTGAAAAAGTGGATTTTGCCTGATATGTTCCATTTAAACCAATGTCTTTTACATAAAACACAAGCTGATAAATTGTCCAAAACAACATTTGGGACAATAAATAAAATCATCTAAAAGGAGCATTTTAAACCAGGAGAATCAAACACAAAAAGACTCTGAACATAGGATTTTAAACTGTAAGTTCAAGCACTACCTTAAAGAAAACTTGGACACATTTTCTGACCCCAAGGCAGATGGTTCTAAAGCTTAGGACCTGAACACACAGTCCCTTTATGGTTTCAGTAGGAAGTGAAGAACAGCCAGAAGTCCTTCACTGGAGAACCATAAGGGTCTAAAAGGAGTGACGGGAGTTCAAAAAAACCAATCATTGATGCGAGCTGGAGCTTTACTCTTCATGGCTCGTGGCTGAATCAGATCAGAGGCTGAGACTCTGATCTGAGCAAAACAAAGTCTATAAAGAGCTCTGCTGTGAAAAGGAAAGAGTCTCACACACAGAGGAGCAGCAGTCTAATCAAGATGACTCAAAAGCACAAATTTAAAGTTTTAGATAAGATGGCGGAGGACAAGTTTCTGCAGTACTTAAATAACATCTGTGATATCCTGTTTTTAATAAATGGACAATAATTTATAACTTATTGTAGTCAGATCAGGAACGTTTCAGGTGGTTTTAAGCTGTTCAAATAGATCCTGGATGATATTTAAACACTAACTTAAACTGCAAGGTTTCTTCAGAACTAAAGATCACACATAACCAAAGTTCGTGCCTTGGGGTGTTTTTGACTTCTTAAGCAAAGACCTCGTCGATAAGGCGTGCAGTGGCTTGTCACTTTTGTTTCTACTTTTCAGCTGCATGTAAACATCTGGCACCTCTGAGAGATGTCAACAAAGAAAATAGTTCTGGGTGGGTAAACTCTGTTGCAAGCACCACGTCCTGTTAGGTAACAAGCAATGGCTGAAACACCCAGGGGTTTGGAGAAAATATGATTATTTTCATTCTAAGAAAGGAAACTGTGAAAAGCAAGACTTGTCTGAGGCGCTGATCAGATCTGAGATTAATGAGTCCACTGGGAGAAGACAGGAAAAGATCCTTGTAGACTTTTACTAAATGTGTATCCTTCTCTTTAGTTGGTGATGTAAGCTTTTCAAGTTAAACAAAGAGAAAAAAGAGGCCTCAGGTGGTCTCCCTGTTCATGCATCCCCACGGGGACTGACCCAACCCACCCAGGCACACATCCATCTACTCTTTGAAGGTACTCATCACGTCTAATGCAGCATGAAACCTCGACGGGTCTGTTCCAGTGACCTCTGACGGGGTCCTGTCCCTTCGGCGTGTGGGTGAGATTCTAACTGTGCTGATTGACAAACACACATGGAACCAGTTCATTTTATTAAAAACCAAAAAAGAAAGAAAGAGAGCAAATTCTGTATTCTCATGCACTGACTGACAAGACGGATCACGTTTTACTGTTCAAATTATTTTAGTTGTTACTCTGGATAATGTCGTTTTTGAAAAATATTCCTCATGTTTACGCTGCACTGGTCTGATTACACAATCTGACTGCCTCTAACCAACATTTCTGCTTCAAAATGTAGCATTTCTTCACTTTT
Source organism: Austrofundulus limnaeus (assembly GCF_001266775.1). Taxonomy (NCBI): domain Eukaryota; kingdom Metazoa; phylum Chordata; class Actinopteri; order Cyprinodontiformes; family Rivulidae; genus Austrofundulus; species Austrofundulus limnaeus. Next base: position 1,502,144 of record NW_013952434.1, on the reverse strand, counting down.
TTTACCACACACAATAACAGCAACAAGTCAAGTTTGGTTTATGTCAGTTTGATAACATCACCGGCATCATAGTCTATCTAGACATCTTGAAATTGAACTATGTCTCTTTAAGAATCTACCATTTCTGACAGTCCCACTGCAGCACTGTTGTGAAGACGTGCTACAGTCCCACTGCAGCACGTCTTCACAACAGTGCTTCGAGGAACGGGTGCTCGACTGCAAACTGAGATCCAGGGAGGAGCTTTGTGTAAATAGGCGGAGCTTTGTACCAACAAACATTCAGGCARCTCCACCGAACATGGGGGCCTCCACCTGTTTTAGGATGGACGGTTCAGAAAAATGTCTTTAATTAAAGAAATACCATTCAGATTTTTCTACCTGGATCACTGAGATGTGTCAGGACAAAATGGTATAAAGCTTAAAAAAAAGCACAACACCCCTCCTTTATAGGAAGAGTAAACTGAAAAAYGGCAATGAAAATAAGCCTAAAGGGGCCGAAACTTTGAGCCTCATGATTCTAACCCTCAGTATGTTTGCTTTAGTAAAACCAAAATTATGCAGATTAACCTAAAACAATTTCATACTGCTGTGAATTACATTACCAACTGCAAAAACAATCTATAATAAATTCAGTAGCTGACCACAATCAAGATGAATCTGACGAGGTTAATATATTTTAGAACAGTTGTTTATTTCAGTTTAATAAAGAGTGTTTCTGGTGTCGACTGACACAGCTGGTAATTCTGAAAATATTCTGTATTTAATCATGCCTCAGTGCATAGTAAAAGTTAAAAACCAGCCAGTTAAATATGTGTTTTTACAGCCKTTAAAATATAGACTGAATAAAATCTGATCATAAAATTCAAATGTTTGTTAAAGAAATACTTGTTTGGTTAATAGCCATGATTTTACAAAGGAATGCATGGAAGCATAAACTCTAGATTTATCTAAATATCACTAAAGAGGAAGGGGGTACTGAGTTATTTTGTAAACAGTTCTTTTAGTGGGGGGTTCTTATGAGTCATTACAGAGCCACGTGTGTACGATCTGATTTCCTCCTGAGAATCTTTGCTGCTAACAAACAAGGCCGGTTCTGGAGAGAGGAGTTTATTTTGTTTGGAGCGGAGTTGAGTTTAGAGGCGAAGCTCTGGGCCCTGGAGGCCGACGGCATCAACGGCGCTCCTCAGCTTTAAGTGCCTTCATTTATCTCACTCCCACAACAGCAAGGAAAACAATCCGATGAGCCCCGCAGAGGTTTGAAATTCAAAAGAGCATTGCGTTTGTTTAGAACATTCTTGCCTCCTTTGATTATATTAAGGATTAATGGGTTTGGAGTTTTGTTTGGTGTCAATAAAATTCCACCCCTGCCTCCTCCATCCTGAACTTTTTTTTAAAATTTTATTTAAGAAGCTGCAGGATGTCTGCTTCCGGGAAGTAGATGCAGACGAGCAGCAGGAAGGGTTGCAGCAGCTTGTTGATGTTCGTCAGGCTCAGCTGGCAGAGACGGGAGGCTACATTCCTGGACTCGTCCAGCATCATGTTCCCTGTTGGGTCAGGGTTACTGTGGAGACGGGGACAGAAAGGGACCAAACAGAAGTGTGAGAGAAGAGTGTGAGCGTTGTCTCACAAATGTCACAAAAAATGATGTTGCGAGGCTCAGCTGTCAGCTTGGAGCCCTGATGATTAAACTCACATGTTCCACTTGATTAGTTTCAGCCACGTTCTGCTGGAGCTCTGGTTAAAAGCAGGGCGTGTGTTTGCTCCTTCTCATGGTTCCAACAAATAGAAGTGTTTTACGGTTTGTGTGTTTTACCCCCCAAAAAGAAAACATGTCAAAAGGTTCAAACTTTGACTACAGTCTGACATGAAAAACAAACATAACAAAAGTCGTAAAGTGATCGTTAAGTTTGTCGAGATCGTCGTTTGGCTGCAGTCAGTTTGTGTATCTGCAGAAGCAAAGATGATGACGGGCCGATTAATATGACTGAAAACATGATGTGTGATAACTGCAGTCAGATGTTTTGGTTGCACAGGAACAGAAACGTCCTAGTTCTGCAGGACACGAGCAAACCCAAAAGAACAGGGATCTGAGCAATCCAGGAGCTGCTGATACTAGAGAAATTAAGATTAAATTCATTGAGGTGACAGCTTTTTTAAAAAATAGAGGTGTACCAATTAATTGATTCACATCAGAATCGATTTAAAATGGCGTCAAATCACGTTTTTAAAGAAAAAATAATAATAATAAAGCAAACCCAATGGCTTTCAGCCTCCATTTTCTAACTACATGGGTTGTCCTGATGTCACCAYRCAGCCAGTTCTGGAACSWATGCATGCGCAGAAAGCACCAAAACAAAAGGGAAACTACAAAACAGGCCCCATCTTCAATGAATGCAAAGAGTTGGGCTCATTTTGGTTTTTATTGAATGTGTCTGTTTGACACGAGCTACAGTGTGTGCAACATTTGCAGAATGAAGATGAAGCACTTTGGGAACATGACAAATGGACTCACATYAACAGTTTTGAATGAAAAATTGATTTTGAATCAAATCGTGGCGCCAAAAATCTGAATCGAATCGGAGAGATAGTAAAAGATTCCCAGTCCTATTAGAAAGACACTTTGTGGTTAAAAATCTTATCTGTGGTTCCCTCGAATCCCTCCTGTCTTTCCCGCCTTTACTAATCTTATTTTCAATGTGTCCCAGAGAGGATCGTCAAGGACTCCCAAAATATCTCAGCCACGCAGTGGAGAGGACATTCAACAACAGAAAATAAAAAGAAGACGATGTTCTCAGGACAAGGTTGTTGTTATCTGCTGCTCCTGGTTGGTTTGTTTCAGGCTGCAGAGTAAAATCCCTGCTCTGCTCAGATATATACCTAAACCTGACCATACTGTGATTTTAAACTGAAAGGGCAAAACTCTTTGCAAGATCTAAGCACCAAGATAAACACTTTGACTCAAATGTCTGCATGTTTAGTGTTTTCTGTTTAATTGAATCACAAAAAAAGAGAAAAAAATACTTGATTTGTCTCAACTTTTTTAAGAGAAACAATTAGGTTTTTAAGAAGCTTGACAAAAAGACATATAAGGAAAGGTTTCCACAATTTCTTACAGAGCTGATTGGGTTTTTTTTAGATATCTTTACTATAAACAGTCTATAAAAACAAAGAACATGGACCACAGCTTAGAGTTTTATTTCTTAAACCTAAAAGTTCCTGGTGTATATATTTAAATAGCTGACTTTAAAAGTGATGGGCCAAACTTCTGAAACAGCAGTTTATCAACCAATGGATGGTTTCACATTAAATAAAGTTAACTTTTAAACACTAGAAAGGTTTATTAAAGACACTGAGAATAAAATGACTCCTCCTAATTTATCTCCAGGAGGTGAGCTGTGATTTATGATTAACACTGATTAAAGGACTGACAGYAGATGCAGACACACACATGAGGCAAAGACCTGGTGGTTTTTGGTGGAGGACAGATGAGAAACAGGGACAACTGAGGACATGTTCGATGACAGCAAACTAAAAAAAACAACTCCTCGCTAAAATGTAAATGATGTGAAGCGCAGTAGCAGCTGGGCTGAAATGTGAAATCTAAAGTAAATACAAAGCTGCACGTTGTGGCGTCACCAGAGAAAATGCTGCTCAGGATTCGTTTCGGCTGCGGCCTTTTCACTCAAACCAAATGTCAGATATCAACTGATTGATTGATTTCCTCTATTTGTTTTGTTTCCTGTTAGAAACTTTTATCATCTGGCCTTGAGCAGTGGGAAGTTTGAGGAACGTTTCAAAATATTTAAATGAATTGTTTCGAAGAACATCAATCTTAGACATCTAAGAGCTCAGAAAGTAAATTTTACTTTCCATACATGTGAGGGTTGGATTGACTCTGAACAGACCAGAAGTAACAGAATTTCTTCTCACTGTGGTATTATCAGGGAAACATTCAGTTCTGATTGATTCAGAGTCCAAAGATTTCCTGAAGGAGTTTTCCATTGTTCTTCAAGTCAAGGCACAGCTTTCTCTCCCTGGGCAACTTTTTTTTTTTTATTGCAACAGCAGAGCTCGCCTGTCTCATTTRTTCTCTCATACCTTTACCTGCTCTGCATGATGTCATCGTTTTGCCTTGTTTTCGTCTTCTAGCAATTTTCATCAACTGGAAACAAACAAACAATAATCGTAGAAATGCAGAATAAAGTCTGACAGCAGCACGGTTCTTGGTTTTGATTTTGTCTCTTCATTAACTGGGCCCAAGGCTCTTTTTCGCTCACACATAAACATTATCCACCGAGCGTGAGACCTTCAGYGTTCCCTCTGCTGTTGTGTCTGCCTCTAATGATATCCATTACACTGTTGTGAAAAATTGCTCCTCGCCCTCGGGGCATCCGTCCTGCTCGGGCACAGGTGAGCGTGTCTCAGGTACATAAACATCCTGCGTGGGTTTTTTTCTCATTCTGGTTTGAGAGTTGCAGAAATAATTAAAGGCCCRGCATTCCTTGAAGGAATGYATATCGCCTGCTGTTTGTCGTGATAGAGCTTTAATCTAAAATAATCACATGTTGAGAAGTGACACCACGCCGAATATTAGCTCTATATTTGTAAAGTTAAAGCTTATTAAATCGGAAGCGAGCTGATTATGGCAACAATAGAATTATCTTGTATTCATCTCTCTGTTTTGGTTGTGAGGTTTGTGGTTTCAACGTTTGAGTGGGGTTTCAGTGAGCGACGTGCAGGCTGGTAGTTGGAAACACTTCAAGAAAAATCAGTTTTGTTTCTTAAATCCATGCAGAATATTTTGAAATGGGCCGGTAAAGGCTTTGTATATGAGTTGCTGTGGTGCAATTGTATAAAACGCTGCAAAGAATTTGGGAAGAGTTCCATATCTGCCRTTAAATCTGTAACGTCAACACGGAAAGAGTCGATCACAGCTTAAAATCAGGTCCCAGCATTTCTCACCTGCCCTGCCCSGCTGCGTGCCAGGTTTCCGTTCTCATCCCGGTGCTTCTAATGACGGTGAATTTCGTGTAATTCCCATGAAGCAATCAAGAGAAAATGAAAACAAATCTTTGTGTTTCACTGGGCAGAAGTCAGCTACAGTATGTCATGGTTTGGATGAAGTTTCAAAGCAACGCTTTTCCATCAGGTAAGAGATTTAAACCTCCATGTCTTTAAAATAAACAWGATTCAACATCAGTGTTTCGAGTTTAGTATTTTAAATTCATACACTCTGGTTATGTATTATCAATCTGATATCAAACAATTTGTGACTAAGTCTTCTTTGAGTAGAAAGTTGGACMGAATGAGTTTGAAACCACACTGTGACGAAGCTAAAGGCCAAGAAAACAGGCTTTGATTTATTGCTTCTGACCAGTTCTGYCCCATAATGACTTCTTATCTGTCTCCAGCTTCTCATTACTCACCAGCTGAGATGACCTAAATTGTACAGATGAACAGATATTTTCATCCGTGTCGTCACAGTGTAAACAGCATAATTCAGAATAATGCACTGGAAAGTGCTTTAGAAGATCATTAGATGCTCATTTAAAGTAAAAAAAATAATMATGTTGTTCAACATATGCACTTTTATGAAACCAAAGTTACTGACATGAGTTCAACACAATGAGTGAAATTAACCTTTCAGATTGTGTCTCCAGGGTGTCTCCGTTCAGATAACCTTTGATCCCCTTCCTATATGACCTGAAGGTCTCAGYGTCCTGAACAGGAATGTGCTCAGAAGGGTCTCACATCCTTGTCCAGGAATGCTGGGAATGAAAGAAATGACAGGAGTATTTACACAGGAGTAAATAAATGGACTTCAAGGCCAGCAAGAAGCTTCAGGGGACAAGCATGTTGGATATAACGTAAAAATGCCTTTCTATAGATGTAAGGGGGAAAAAATGACATCTATTTTACCTTCAGGCATTTCTCTAAAAATAAGTTTGTGACCCATCACATCGAAACAAGGATTAAGTCTCAAAGTGATGTGTGAAAAAATAAAATGAATGTACACAGATGAATGGGTGGGGTCTCAGGAGGTTAATTTGAAGAAATACCTTAGCTGTGGATCCTTTTAATGAATTATTTGAAATATATAATATATTTACCAACTATTTATGAACTAATATATTATATATT
>NW_013952434.1:1492947-1495194 GCF_001266775.1 Austrofundulus limnaeus | reverse complement strand
AAATAAAATATGCTAAATGCTAAATTCTCGGTCTTAGGAAACAGCTAATATCACACTCATAGGTTATCTTCAATTTTCTATTGTTCATATGGAATTTTCTAGTGTTTCCCTTTTTAGATTTGATCTTTTCTGACGATATTTCAACCTGTTTGTTTCACTGCAGAGCTGCTGATCACCTGTTTGTGAATTAGATTCAATAAAGCTTTTTCAAAAGTCCAAAGCGTCCGTCGCCATGGCAACGACGAGTCGCTGAAWAGTTAGCTTTGAGCTACATTTTCGTTCGACATATCAGCGCACACATTTATTATTTGGGAAGACTTGTTGTGTCTCTGTGTGCGTTAGAACCATGGCAGGAGAGCACAGCGAGCTTGAGAAGACGTTTTCTTTTAGTCTTCTACCCACGAAGTTCCCTTTCCAAAAGGACAAAGACACTCTGGTGCTTTTTATGAAATGGTGACTTAAAAACTGTTAGTCTAAGCTCRTAAGCTGGCAGGTCTCCATAAGTATTCTCTTACAGAGTGTGTTTTTATTCAGGTCCATCCTGGGRAGGATTTCAGCTCAATCCTACAGTTTTGACAACAACTTCCACCCTTCCAGCTGTGAGAAGTTTGCTCTGGTAAAATGACTCTTTGGAGAATTTAAAGCTAAAGCTTGAAATGTGTTGAAAACAAACACCTCTGATGTCACATGTTTCTCCAGTGTTTCTTTAAGGACCCTGTGGTTGTTTCCAGTCTGAGAAACTCTGAGACCAAAATCTGGATACCTCTTGGTATGTTGTGTCCCCCAGAAAGTCCTTCATCGCTAACAGAAAATTAACCTCATATTTGTAGTTTTCAAGCTACGTGTTGTTATTTTGTGTTATATATGTGTAGTAGTGGTGGGTACAGTTCCCCTAAAGCAGTGATTCCCAACCAGGGGTATACATGAGCTTTTTAGAGGGGGTACGTGTAAAAAATAAATAAATAAAAATAGGACTGAGAGATGTAGGGGCCTATGATTTCCACAATGTGGAAAATGCAAACGGAATCACGAAATTGACACAAAATGGAATCCTGTATAAAATGCAGAATATGGTAGAATTTGCTCATTTGGGGTATTTGATGTATGCATCCTGCACCTGCCATTACCTGCTTTATTTATTTAATTACTTATTCACTTTCAAGGCAACGTATTTATCTTTATGTCTAATTTGAGTTGAAAATAATAAAATGCCTGAGAATTAAATGTTCTAGGGGGTTAAATAAATAATTTCTATTTAAAAATCAGTTGTATTACATTATAGTTTTGGAGAATCATCATTACGTTTGACTGAAGGGGTACTAGTATGGCAAAATGGCTCAGGGGTATATAAGTCTAAAAAGGTTGGTAACCACTGTCCTAAAGCACTAATAGGGGAACTAATTTCCTGATTAGTGCTTTAGGGCTTTTGCTATTTTTAAAATTCATTAGTGGATTGGCACCTGCTAAATTTAGATGCACTAACTGAGGTCTATAAATATTATTGATCAACATTATTGTTCACAGTTGAGGGTGAAAGCTGTCACACATTTTGTTCATATGTGTGTCACTTAACTACAAGGTCACCTGTCAAACTGAAGGCCCACGGGCCAAATGTGGCCTGCAGGTGACTCCCATTTGGCCCGCCAAGGACACTAAGTGACAACATTCTGCACACAGTAAATATTGTCTCATGTTGACTGAAGAATGTTCCATAGGTCAACTGGGTTATATTAGTGCTTTAGAATTAGTTTTTGCTAAAATTTTCAGTGTTAGTGCTTTAGAGTTAGGGGACCTAAATATTTGAGTTAGTGCTTTAGGGTTTGTGCAACTACTATTTAGATGAGTACTGCCCACCGCTGATAATTTGTTTTTATTTGGTGGGGAGGGGGGCTGATTGTCAGGCTAGATGAAAGTCACTTGTGGTCCAAATGTGGCCCGCGGGCCTAGTTTGACACGTGATATAGAAAATGAATACAGACACTTGAATAATGAACAAAGAATGATTTTTTCTTTTTTTATGTTTTAAAACTAACTAATAAAACAACAATTGCAAAAATAATAAAGGATACGTTTTACACTTTAATGGTTAAAGCAGAGATTGTCTTTATATTTTGTTAGTGAAGTATTTGGGACCTTCTGGCAGAACCAGAAATCATGGCCTGAACTCCTGGAGCTTTAAGTTTTCTCTTCTCACCATGGAGATGATTATTATTTAGAGCAGTGTTTCCCAAAGTTGGGGTCGGGACC
>NW_013952434.1:1484044-1492783 GCF_001266775.1 Austrofundulus limnaeus | reverse complement strand
GTGTGTGTGTGTGTGTGTGTGTGTGTGTGTGTGTGTGTGTTTTAGACAAGCCGGTGGTGTCTGTCAGTGTGGAGCTCGTGCCGTGCACTCAGGTCTCCATGGAGCTGTTTGATCCCATCTACTCTTGTGGCATCCTGTGGCCTTGTGGGCGTGTAGTGAAATGCCTTCACGATGTTATCCCAGACTGTGATAAACTCAGAGAGGTGAGCCTCTCCCGTTGATCTATCCACCTGTTTAGAGTCAATTCAAGACTTGGTTGCCTCTTCAGATGTTACAGGATGAGGAGTCTGAGCACTACTACGCAGTTGGGAGAGCGGGGCGAGAGGAGTTTCTGTTTCACCTCTTCAAGCACCTGYGCCTCGGAGGAGAGCTCTGTCAGTATGAGGACACCATTGATCCCTACATCAGCACCACAAARAGGATGTACAAAGACCTGATCAGGTCAGCACAACCTGGCTGTCTGTAATTTATATACATGCCTACATCTTCACACTCAMGAGTCAGAAAATCTTTTTTCATAGTGTGCAGAAGGACCCCGACACAAAGAAGATAAGTGTTGTTTCCACTGTGCTCAAAGTGTGTGCCTATGTGAGTGAGTCTCAATATATGACATGCATGTTCTTCTAAAGAAATATATTATTGGAGCATCACTGCAGCTAAATTTGAGAAAACAGTTTAAGGCAGCAGATCATATTAATGTGAAGCTGTTTTTTTTGTGTGTGTGTGTGTGTGTCCGTCCCCCCATCTTGTTAGCTAATCCTGTGAGATACTTATAAAACTGCAGATATATTATCTCAGGAAAATTATAGGATTTAAATGAAAAAAATTGGTTTTGAATTACATTTTCTAAAATTTCCCAACCTTACAGAAACACATTTGTCATGCAAGTAAGCATTTTCACACATTATTTGAACCCTGTGTGTTTTTGTCATCTGTAGGACGAGTCTGGCCGGTGTTTCCCTGGGATTCGAGAGGAGGAGCAGACGTTTGCCTATTTGATTATTGACCCTTTAAAACATCAAGTGACCTTGTTCTTCCACGTCCACGGTGTGGGAGACTTCAACCTGTGACCGTAAAAAAAGAAGGAAAACATTGTTTTATGTTTTTGCTGAAACTTAGAGGAGTAATTCACTTTAACGTTGAAAAAAATGTAAGGTCTGTTATTGTGATAATACTGAGAATAAAGAAGACACCAAAAGCAGCATCATACAGTCCAAAGAGCTTTATTGAAACAAATAAATTATTAAGTTAGTGATCTAACTTCATCCTCAGCAGAAACACATTTTTTGTACCTTTTTCAAAAGATCAAATATAGATTAGAAAAACAAACCAGCGGCACGTTTTATTCAGCCAACTGCTTCATCAATTGGACTTGGAAGACTTAGTGTAGCTGTTGGCTTATTGCTTGACCGGTTCGTGCTTCAGTTTGAACAGCAGCTCCAACAACCTACGGTCAGAAAGCAGCTACAGAGCGGTGAGGTGGAATGTCAGATGGCAGCAAGTCAGTGAGAGGTGGACGGATGGTTGAGAGATGTCACGAAGAGATCAGAGAACGTGCAGATTGATTTCATGCATAGCATTCAGTCGTTTTCAACTGTTTCACCTAATCGGGTTTCCTAAACTAGCGCCCCCTAGTGGCCTCAGAGGTAGTTGTGTGGAAGCCATACTGATCTATGTAACATGCCTATGAGAGGACACATGCCTGGCGGAGTTTCCTGCGACGCCCCCCGGCCTCCACATCTGATGGTTACGGTGCTGCATGAGGATGTGAGGAGGTCCTGGTAGAGGTACAGTGATATGCTGGACATACAGTGACTCTCAACCTTTTACAGCAGCTGTGGAACAATCCTCAAAGTCTTTCATCAATTAAAGGTTTTTGCAAAAACAAAAAGATTTGTATGAATTTCCACGAAAGACTTCTCTCACGAGCACGTTTCTAACGTTGGCGGTAGAAAGCCGCGCCACTTCCTGGACAGAATGAGGGCAAAGAAGGCACAGGTTATTCGCTTTCATGTTCTTACAATTTTACACAAGAAATCCTTATGTTTTGTTTTTTTGTTCTAAATCTGTGGCCACCACGAAACAACATGCAATACAGTGAYGTCGTTACTTATGAAGCTCTACATTCTAGGTGGCATTGAAAGAACAGCATTCTACCGATGCCTCTAATAATCGGGCATCTTAGCTATAATTCAGCTCAGAGGAATAAAGCTACYAAACATTTCCCCCAATGAAATGAATGCAAAACGTGTACAATGCAGCGAGCTCTGAATGGCATTTTACTCCTAACCGCCAGACTGAGCGATGAAGTACATTCACTGGTTAAAAAGCTCACTTCAAATGGAAAAAGTGGAGCACCTGAGTCAGCTGATGTGACTGGGGGAGGGTAGATGTTGACGTCGTACGCAGACAGTAAAAACGTACATTTGCCAAAACCTGATTGGCTGATTAGCARTTTTGCTATCCGTGATTTAATGCCACATTTACATACAAATCAGGTTMGACTGAATTATATGTTTAAATACATTTTTTACGCTCACTTTATCAACTAAAATCAAAACTACTTTTTCTTGACAGGGTACATAAGATCAAGTGCATGAAAACAAATACAGTAGAGAACACAAAAGACAAACTAAATTAAGCACAACAACAAAAAGTTGTATATTTATCAAGTGCCAAAGTACTTAAGAATCGCTTTCAGTCTTCATATGTGTGCATTTGATCACCCTCTGTTTTTTATGGGGCAAACATCCCTAAGAGAGTAAAATCAGGAACACCTGTAAGTGTCTCAACGACACGCGCATCGACGAGGAGAACGCTCTGGAATTCATGCATTACAGGGCTGGATYCCTTCCGCACTGTTCATTGTTTCAGATCGCGCCAAATTGGCCGAAAAAGTCTCTGCAAAGTGCACGTGACATCCGATAAGAGAAGGAGGAAAGGGGGAGAGATGGTGAAGTATTACAGACATCCTGAACCAGCTGATGTGGCACACCTGACCTGAGGAGAGATGCTAAGTGAGGAGAAGCAGTGCAGAAAGGGTCACAAAAAGAAGGTGAGACCTGAGCATTATGAGCCCAAAGGGAAGGGGGAAGGAGTGCAGGCTGCAAGACAAGGAAGCTTAAAGGTTTTTGTCAAAAATGCACATTTAGGCTTTTAAAACGCTCAGAGTTTGCACAGCAGCCTTGGAAAAGCTGCAAAACGTGGATTTAGGACTTGCGATTGAGCACTGTTTAACTAAATCTTAAATAATTAGGAACATTTCAGACTTGAAATTAATTGGGAGCAATGTGTTTGTTTTGCTTTTCATTGTTGTTCTTGTTTTTTGCCGGCGGGCTTGTTCAAGACCAAACTTCTTGAAAAGTTACCCCAACATATTGTAGCAGGTTTTTTTAGGAGCATTTAAAGTGGACCTCGTCCGAGTGGCATTGTACTGCAGATGGCTTCATCAGTGTTTATAAGTTTACATTCAAGGCATTAAAGACTGCGCTGTCTTTCCAAAATATTTGCATCAAAGTCCTGAACAAACTGGTATATCTGCCTTGTGCAGATACATCTAAGCAGCCAAACAAAACAATGGCGTTGGAGAAGAAAGATAATRTTCCTTGGAAGATCTCCTTGAACAGGTTTGAAAGTAGGGTCTCTACAGCATAAAGTGAGTGGCTGCGAGGGGTTCAGTAGTCTTTGTTCACTTTCTCTGTTCTCATCCAGAGAGTTGAGAGGCGTGTGCGGTGAGCAGCTTTTGGCTGAGGCTCCTCTTCGGCTGGAGCCCTCTGGTGGCCGCTATCTTACCAGCTCCAGAAACAATCGCTCCAGGACAACAAGGCTGAGGATGCGGATGGGAGGAGGGGGAGGAGCACTCGGAGAAGGTAGATGTAAAATATGTTTGTCTGCTCAGGGAGCGAGAGACGCTCGGCCTAAAGGACAGTCTGTAAAGGATCTGCCATTGCTCACTGTCATTCCAAGTTATCGCCCTCAAACCGTGAGATGTTGAGTGTGTTCGCAGAGGGGAAGAGGTCCTTTTGGTCCGTGGGGCTGTTGTAGTCMGAAGTCAGGTCGGGGTCCAGGAGGGAGGACAGGGTGGCGTGTGAAGAGCCTTTCTTTAAGCACTGGGAGTAGAAGTTGAGCATGAGGTCCAGCTTGCTTTCTATGGACTGTACCTATTAACACACAAACACTGCGCTGTGAGATCTGTGACAAAATGTAACCCCGGCAGCTCCAAGTCTTCTTACCTGTTTCTCCACTTTGACTACACGCCCCATCATGCTCAACTCATCCAGCGGGTCCAATTCTGGYGGTGTTTTTTCTCCCTTTTCAGGGCGCACTTTTTTATCAGGCTGAACGGCTCCTCGACCAATAATCTGATCCACCCTTTTTAAACAAACAAAGCAAGGTTTAGTGGATATAATGAAACACATCATGGTGTAGTTTGTGGATTCTTCTCTTCCGTTTGTCATTTTTGTGCTGCAAAACCTACTGTAACCTGTCTGTAGTTTTAAGTTTGCTGTCTACATCATTTAATTTATTTCCATTAAACTTTTACACAACATAATGCAGTCAAATACTGATCAGCAGCCTCACAATCCTACCCTGCTGAGCAGGCAGCTKTTTCCTTATTGGAAAAGGGTCAAAGAAATGTAAGCTGAAAACATTAGAAGTGAAAAGTTCAACTTTATTGCTTTTGGTTTTACTCTCAGCAGTGATATAGTCAAACAAAAAAGAAAAGAAAAGTGTTACAGTTATGGTCTTTAAAACCTTGAAGTCTAGATTTGAAAGCAGCAGATCAATGGTTTTTAAATGCGGGGAACCCACCTCATCTGTAAGCTCTTGATGCGGCCCAGCATATCCAGGTGTCCTGCTGAATACTGCTCTATGACATCCTTCACGTCGTACGGACGCAGCGTYTCCTTGAACTTCCTCTTGGCCACGAGGAACTTCAGGATCCTGCGAAACACAACACTGTTATCGCTCATGTGAAAAGGCCTGAAAGCGCACGCCGACGCGTACGGAAGCCCTGTAAACCTTTGGAAAAATGCAAGAGAAGGAAGATATCAAACAATTCAGCCCCACCGTGTGAATAACAAGATTAATTAAAGCCGGTGTGACCTTATCATTCACAAACAGGCCCATAAAGGCAGCAGTCAGAAACCTACTAAACTGCACAGATATATTGGGAGAACGAGAGCGTCTCTCGCAGACATTTCCTTATCGGTATTTGCTGTTTCAGCAATTAGCACATTTCCGCAGATAGGGGAACGCACACCTCTATTCTGTCCTCCGTTTCTGCTCTTTTGTCATTGTGACAGCTCTGTTGGACCACAGCTGCTCCTGCTCCCCAGAGCACATAGCTCATAACCACCACCCACACCCTAACCGGTGTGGGGGAGTCACACCGAGGATTGTTAACCCAACACCAGCGTACCAGGTGGACATATCCCTGACAACATCCTCCGCCAGAGAGACTGTAGGATAACGGCACGCTGGAGGGAGTAAAAGGACGTGTAAGAATAAAGCAGAGGAAAGGTGAAGAATGGAGTCGATACCTCACCTGACCAGAAAAATAAACTAGAGTATAAGTCCACTGGAGCTGTAAATTCTCCCTGCACTGAGCTATCAGAGAGTTCAAAATATTCAGAGAAAGGTATTGGAAGCCTTAGAATAATAAAAAAAAAAATATTGTGTATTTTTTTGCTTGTCCATGATACAACAATGTAACATCAGTTTGTTTCTGTGCGTTCCGCTTTGAGAACCAGAAAAATCTGCAGAATTTGCCGAATTTAAAAACGCCCAGAACGGTTAAACAACATAGAGCAGAAGTTCAGGCAGACGTTTCCATCAACAAATCAGGTTTGGGGTCGTGGCCAGCGGACTCGTTTTCTTTCTCGCCACTCTTTAGGCTGGTCCAGCAGGCCCTGTACAGCTGACTTACGTAGGAGGCGTAGCTCCTGCTGATTTGTGGATATGACACAGTTGTGGAATTGTTACATCGGTGCTCTTTTTAACATGACTGCACAATAAAAAAAAAACGGACTTTGCTCAAAAAGGATGGCCAGGACCTGAACACCCTGGTTGCTGTTTGCTGGTAACGATGCTCACTGGAGTGGAACTGGGACTAACTGTTTAATGAAAACTGGTGAGTCAAAGTTTTTTCTTTATTTTTTACAATTTTTTTTGTTTTGTTGGCTGCATAAAGTGAAGTTTTACTACAATGTTGCCTATTTTATTGAACTAGGTTGTTCTTACTTTGTTACCATACTTGTTGATTACTTGAAGGTTTATCTTCAAATTGTTACGCATGCATTARTTCATGCATTTTGCTTTAGTCGAGAAACTATAACTGGTCTTTTTAGATGTAATCATGTTGTAAGCYATCTGTATAAAGATGTCAGTAGGCTGTATGATTGTGCTGTGGGTTTGGTGCAAATAAGGATSTAACAATAAATCAAGAATCAAATAATAATCAACTTTACCTGCTTAAAATGTAAATCAAGTCAGAAAAATGTATGAATCGATTTTATTGTTAATGTAAAACTTTAAGTTATGTATTTAAGAGAAATTCAGTTTGAGAACTTTTGGTCACAAAAGGATTTGCGACGACACTTTTACTTGTTTTGAAGTTATATTCTGGTACTAAGACGACAGACAGTTTGATACAAAGACAAAAACACTGATGTTAGAAGAAAAGAAAAATTCATTTAGTAAAAAAATACAAGGAAATAATTGTAATTGTGAACTTAAAATCAATAATCRATTCAGGGTTTGAGTGAATCGTTACATCACAATCATCCAGTAGTGAATGTAGCTTTAGTTAAAGCCTAGAAATCCATAATGTTGTTTTCTGTATAAACTGTATGGGGGAGGGTAAAGAAGGCCCAGCTGAGGTAATTCTCTGTCACTGTTSGAGTGATGTCAGATCATTTAGAAAACGAGGACAACTTGTGAGAAGKGGGGGTCCTCTTCTGAAATAACCRGTCCGAACCTTTGCAGGACGTGCACTGAAAGGAGGCTCATACCAGGACAAGGTGGAGGCGAAGGAGAAGAGGAGGARTAAGTCCACAGCTGGTGTCGTAGCAGCCGTCAGCGCACTCCTCCTCCTCCTCACGCGGCACTCTGCTTCTTGATGACTTCTGCATTTGGAGTATTTTTTGCAAGCAGTCTTTTCTTAATTTGCAGGTGGGCGCAGATTTTTTTTTGCCAGGGTGGGTCTCAGGTGTGGGTTAAGGAAAAGGTTGAAAGAGGGGAGTATCCTCCAAGGGTTTCTTCAGATTGCTGACTCTCCCCTTCCTGGTCACTAAAATGGCTTTAATAACACAGAGTCAGGTTTCAGCAGCCCCCYCTGCACCTCTTTCTAGACAATTTCCAGTCACTGTGCAGCACAGTTGGCACGGCTAACTAAAAGATATCATAGCGTCTCAATGCTAGGAAGTTGAGATGTAAAAAACCCAGTGACGACTGGAGGGAGAGGAAATGTCAGTGGTGCCCCCAAAATGCTTGCAAAGCCAATGCAAACATTTTTGCAATTCAGCAAAGGTGGATCCCAGATAGTCTCCAATGGCAGGTTTTATCTGGGAATTAAAAATGACTGTACTGCTGACATGAAGCCAAGGTGGGCCAAGAAGGATGAGCCACTGCTGGGACGTGTCTGATTCCTTCTAGATATAACTCTGTGCCTGCTAAGTGGAAAATATCCAACCCACAAGCTAAAGTTTATGGATGTAAAGCAAGAAAATAGAAAGGAATTGAAATATCACAGCTGAAAGCTACAAAAACACATACTTGTAATCAGACGACTATAAAAGGAAAGCACATCTAGACAATTTATTTAATAAAGTAGGCACTTCATCAAAGACTGCAAGTTTGCAAAAATTTAGTTGTGCAGTATCCAATTTTTTTTTACAGTGGCAGTGAACACAGGCTTTGTTTTATTCTCTTTCCTCCGTACGTAAACACAACCCGGTCCACATTTATTCAGGCACCCAGACACTGATAAACCACATGCATCTAAAGTGAAGCCTCAGCACTAAAGCCTTTCTGTGCTTCCCTGACATCGATCATGAGCCGTGCTGGAGAGCCGCGCGCACACACGTGTGTGTGTTAACACAGTGAAAACACCTGCTGTTTACACACCTGCACTATCTATAGGAACTCCCTCCCTTCCTATTGTTYGCGGCGCAGAGCAGCTGAGGTCAGAGCTATCTGCTGAGTCAAGCGCAAACCTGAGAAGACAGTATAATGTCCTGTCAGTGGCACCGAACTGTCACAGAAATATATCATGGCACATCCCTGYGATAAGTGTGCAGTGTGTTTATTATAAATGGTAACACACCACTGTTTTCAGCCAAATCATCTAAAATCTAAATATATGAAATCTTAAAAACTCCTCTGAGACTCCTGATTACTCTACAAACCATTTCATTATTTTTCCTTGACAACATTATTAATTCTTAATGTGTATGCATAAGACAGCTTCTGACGAGACCGTCGTATATACTGAGCGCCGCAGACAGAGTCACGCTACCTTGAGCAATGCTGCACACCTCCAGTGCTGACATCGGGGACCAGGAAACAGAGGCATTATAAACTGCTTTCATCAAACCCCTCAGGAGTCCAACACCAGATGTTTGCTAGCAAATGTAGTTTTTTTTCTGCCACCATCAGTGAAAAACTCCAGTTATTCTGTGTGTGCATACAGTAAGTGGATGCATGTTGTGTAGATGAGGATAGGCTGCTTTTGAACCC
>NW_013952434.1:1473863-1483971 GCF_001266775.1 Austrofundulus limnaeus | reverse complement strand
ATATATAGTTAAACTGGCCTCAATCACCAAACGTTATTCGATAAAACAAGAATTATATACTTACGTAGCACAAAAAGTAAGGAAATTTGTGTTTAGTATTCTTTTTTTTTTTGTAAAAATACTTAGAAAGCCTGTTAATTTCTCTTTTAAATGGTGCCACATTTGTAAGGAACATGCATTTGTGGGGTGAGCAGCAGAGCTGAGTATTTGGGTTGTTTAAAGCAAAATAAAGAACAAACTATCAAAATAAAACAGGAAGTAAACACTGCAAAACTGGCTTAAATACTCAAAGAATTAACATCTCAAAATGAAACAGAAACAAAATTTATCTTAACCAGAGACCATGTTGTGCTTTTTAACATATTTTAAAGTGGTTGTTATAGTAGTGCACCGAATAATATTTTGGGTATAGCAATAAAAAAAGCTTTTTTTTTGTAAGGTCGTCCTCCAGTGACATAGTATCTGAGCGTAACATCAGTTTGTACAGCCGTGTTTTGTTACAGGAAGAGATAAAAACCTGACGGAATATCAGGAAAGCTCTTAATCACATTTTATTACAGTTGTCCTTGTCACAACTGGAAGAAAAAAATCCTCGTTCAGTCACACTGTGATCTCTCAAACTGTTTGTACCCGAGYGTGCTCATCTAGATTTTCTATCACCTCATGCGTGACCACGCCGATGAGGCAGACAACAAGGTCACATATGGGAACTCTACCGTGCTCGGTTACTGCTCCTGTGTGGACATTTCTGCTGCGTCAGCCGAATCTGTATGAAATGACGGTGCAACTAGCTTGTCTTTCAGCGTGCCGTTTATTATTTGAGTAGCCTTATTCTGTCCATGACTTCAAGAAAAGCAAGTCCAGCTGGAGCAGATTGGAGAAGTAAAAACCTTGTTGCTAACTATAGCTGTGTCCACATGGACACGTTTTCATGAATATATAAAACACTTATTATTGTTTCAGGCAGTATTTT
Source organism: Austrofundulus limnaeus (assembly GCF_001266775.1). NCBI lineage: Eukaryota > Metazoa > Chordata > Actinopteri > Cyprinodontiformes > Rivulidae > Austrofundulus > Austrofundulus limnaeus. The sequence goes on along the minus strand of NW_013952434.1, from coordinate 1,482,998 downwards.
AGAAATCTCTGAACAATACTTTTCTTTTTTAATGGYTTCCTAGGCTGAGAATATTTAGTCTGACTCACCTCCCAGTCAACACTTTCCTACAATTTARTGGTTTTACAGTTTAATAAGACGCAAAGAAGTTTCACTTTATCATCAGTCCACAAAAATACTTTTGTCCTTGTCCTMATATTTTCCGTTTCCCATCTTTTCCTTTTTGCTGTGTTTACAGATGGGACCATATTGTACAGTAAATATATACAATCTGTTTAGTAAAAGTGTTTTCATGTGAACGRCAACATTTCAAGAAACAGTGCTGGTAAAGGTTGTTTTGGAGGAAAAATAATATTCCATATGGACGCTAAAACTAATAACATGATTTATTAATAAGATGATAACTTAATAACTTAGTTAAAAATGTAAAATCAAACGGATGCAGTGAGAACTTTTCCGGAGGCTTTTGTGAGTTTATAAGAGAAAAGAAGTCAGTTCTTGAAGTGTCTAATAAAGTGAGAATTGATGGTTTTATATTTCCCCACCTGACCGCTCGTATCAGAGTCTTCACTGCTGGAATCACGTCCTCCATGGCTACGTCACAGTACGGTCTGTCTTCCACGCTGTCCTCCCCAAGTCCTTCCACTAACCAAAAAAAAATGTGTTTCAGAGAAGTTTTGCTGATGAATGCAAATCAAACGTGTGTTCTGCTCACCATCTGCAGGTGGACGTGGCTTGAGGCGAAGGGAGGTGCGGAAACGTGTGCGGTCGTTGAAGCTCCAGCTCTTCTGGACCTTTCCGGGACTGGTGGCTTCGGGGACGCTGTCCTGGCTGGGAGACTGGCGCACGCTGGAGCCGGGGGGCAGCGGCGACGCTTTGTTCCGGATGGTTTGGGATGAACGGGAGTTGTTCATCCGGATCCGATCCCTGAAGCCCAGCTTGCTGCTGACAGTAAAGTTAAATTCATTCTACATGTTCAGACGCAGAGATGTCTCTGGATGATGACGGGCACCAGATTGAATTGGTCGCATTGTCTTTGAGTGAAACTACTCTGTAGTACTCTGGGACTTGATGAAACCAGCAGAATAGCAGACTAAACTTGTTAGAAAGGAGTTAGTTAGTGTTGGAAAGGTAACACAGAAAAGGTAATACCAGCCATCATTTAAACAGGAACACAAAACAAGCTTTAAATTTAGCTGCAGTGAAGAAAAAAAACGAGTTTATTTATTATTTAAAAAGAAAAAGCTGAGCAAATGCACTATTMAACACGGCTAAAAACTGATTCTGCCCTGAGGAATTGCCTATTGTGCCTATCTTAGCAACTGATTCAGCAAAATCAGCCTGAAACCTGATTCAAGAGGTGCAGTAGTGCTGGTACGGCAGAAAATCTCCCACCTAACATCACAAACACCACCTTAATCCCTTCAGCAGACTTGAAATACCAGCTTCAGAGAGAAGCCATACAAAACCGTGTTTCATTAAGTAYTTATTCACAAGTTGAGCAGTTATGTGAGATTTACAGAAAAATGGAGCTATCTGGCAGCCTCTCTCCACATGGGATTGACTCTTAAAGCTGCTGGTGTAGCATGCTCTTGTGGACGACTCCCACTCAGCCACTTACAGATTACATACTGTCACGGATCCACAGGCAGCGCAAACTGTCATGCACCGCAGAGCAATTCCAGCCAAGTCGTTCACTCCCACATTTTTTTTTTCTGATGATTTACTCCTTGCCTTGCGTGTGATATAAGCTGGCCATTTAAATWAAAATTTAAATAGTCTGAGAATGTTGGTGGAAAATGCATTTCATGCGTTTGATCTGAACAGCTTCAGGTAGACTGCAGGATCAAGTGAAAGACCTTTGCATGCTGTTGGGAGAAGAAGTAACTGATCTGGATGCATTCAGGTCATAGATTTTACTGAGTCTTTGCAAAACATAGAGAGACACTATTGCATGCAAAAAAAAAATACAACACAGGCAGCTTGATTTGGTACAGAGGTACATGTAGCTGTTTTGGAAAAATGAAAAAGAAAGAAAGCATGCACAAACTTCTGTACCTTTTCTCCTAGAAGAAAACTAAACAAAAAAACTACAAAATAAATAAGAAGTCTGAAAATTTCAGGGTTTTGCTTGGATTATTTTCCTAAAGTCATCAAAACATTTTTGATGTGAGGAAAATACTTGTATTTAAACTATTAGTCAAAAACCAAATGGGACTTAAAATATAATGTCGGCAAATTGTTCAGTTTGAACTTTAAGCCAAAGCAACTAAAATCATCCTAGTTTGTTAAAGCAGCAATTCAAAATGTTTAAAGTTGGGTTCTGAAAAAACATTATGAACAATCAATATGTCACCTGTCATAGATAGATATTTGAACAACCTCAGTTTGAAGAAAATAGACAAACAAAAGTGGAGCCCAAAGCTCTTCAGTGTAAATCCTTGTTTGGTGCCTTTTTGGGTTTTACGTTTCAAAACTAAACAAGAAAAAAAAGAATTTTGTTGGTTTTACGGGTTAAAATTAGACTAGAAAAGCAACAATTGCTAAATGGGAAAAAAATTAAAATGTTTTTCATCTTAATGGTTAAAACAACATCTGGCCTTAAAWATTGTTTATGCATCATTTGTTCTGGTGGGACCAGAAATTCCTGCGCATTACATTTTTACTTAGCAATTTAGAAACAGCCTTATTTAGAAGGAGTCATCGCATCTTGAGAGCTATTTTACAGTGAACAGTGAAATTACTTTAATAGTCCAGGTTATGCAGGATCTGGTTTGAGTGCAGCCAATATCTTTAGGATTAGTTTTAATTTTTAAGTGGTCTTCCAGTCTCTATAAACTCTTCTTCTTTGGCGTCATTTCCAGTATCGTTACATGTTAAAACAGCAACTGTATATTTTATTTTAGATTTAAATAGCTGAAGCAAAAATCAAACATTGTGCATTTTTAATTAGTTTGATTTTTGCATTTAAGTTTATTTTTGCTATTTTATTTTGAAACAGAAAAACCAAAAAAAATGAACCATACACAGATTAGTCTTGTCAGAACTCTTTCTTCAAACTGAGTTTGTTCAAAGAAATATCTTTAACAGGTAAGACACTTATCATTCATGAACATTTTTACACAACATTACTTCAAAAATTCAATTTAGGCAATTAGAAAAAGACATSTGAAAACAACTTGTACTCATTTCAAAAGTTCACAACCATTTGTGCGCCAAAATGCAGTGCCTCTTTCAAACTTTTATTTTGTTGCTACAGTGCTGTTACAAATGAAAGCACAGTTTAGAGGAAACTCGTTTTCTTCAGGTATTTAAACATTCAGGAGCCACTGCACTGGTCCACAAATTTCTGAAGTAGTTCAGGCAAGATGGGCATGATGTGCTGTTAAAGGAGCAGTGCTATCAATCTGCGACGTTTGAGCGTGCCCCGTGCAACAGGATCGTTGCTGTGGATACCTCTGCTTGCGGCCGGCATGAATCCGGAAGAGACCTCGCTTTTTAGAAAGGAGCTGACTGGGGAGACACACAAGGCAGAGGGAAAGAGGTGAGGGAGTGCGAGAGGAGAGGAAGAAGGAAGTGTGGGCTGAACACGACCTGGGCGCGTGGCGAACCCATGAGGATGAAACGCAGTCAAAAACGGAGGGAAAGAAAACAGGGATGGAGGGATGGAGGGTGACGGCAGGGGGGGTGCAAAGCCTGACTTCTCAATACTCCAAACAGCCTCTCTAAAACTTCATTTTACACACAAAAACTATACGAGTCTGAAAGACAACTTCTGGGTAATGGAGACTCTGAAAGGAGGGGTTGGGTTTGATTTGATTTGAAAAAATTAAAATGCCTAAATAGCATTTATTACATAAAGGTGATGTAGTGGTGCAGAGGTGAGAGCTGTCGCCTCACAGGCAGAAGGTCACGGGATCCTCTCCTGACCCGGGGCCTTTCTGCGTGAAGCACGGTCTCCCCGTTTCTTCGGATACTCCCGTTTCCTCCCACAGACCAAAAACATGCATGTTAGGTTAAATAACTCTAAATCGTCACTAGGCGTGAGCGGCCGTGTGTCTTTTCTTGTCTCTATGTGGCCCAGTGGTGGACCTGCGACCTGTCCAGGATGTGCCCCGCCTCTCGCACAGTGACAGCTGGATATGAGCACCAGCTGCACCGTGACCCAGGAAGAAAAAAGGAGGTAAAGAAAAAAAAAAGGGGCTGGATGGTTTTACGTGAGAACATCCATCACAGTGTGACAGCAGATTCTCAAAAATGAAACAAATCTTCCCGAAAACCTGTATTATTCATGTAGATATTGCATCTAATGCATGCAGAAATCTGATATTTATGATCGAAACTCTAACTGAGCCAAGTCTACGAATGGATACCGTTCGGTTTGCAAGCACACCTCATGACATGAAGAACAAACCTGCATGACGCTTCTGCCTTCCTGAGAACACATGGAGGGTGGAGGGTGATGCCGTGAAAAGGACAGAATGAACATAAAAAGGAAGACAGAAAGAGGAGACTGATGAGTGATAAGTAGGAGGCAGGAGAGATGGCTAGAGTATGAGTTCAGCATACAAAGACGCGGAGAAGCAGCAGGGCCTGCAACAGCGAGCTCAAACCGTGTTAGTGAACTGTTAGATCAACACTCCCATGCAGAAAGCTGTGTGGTCAGTCTTCTTTCAATGTGTAACCTGTGTCTGACGATCAGTGTGACAGCCGGCCCACTTTTGGCCATCTGTTTGGGTGAACTGTGAGGCTGGAAGGGGGTGGCGAGGTGCGTACCTGTCCCCCGACAGGTAGGGGGAGCTGTAGGGCCGCAGCCCAGACAGCAGCGTGTGGTAGGAGTTCTGGAGAACCTTCTTGGTGTTACGCTGCCGCTGGAGGTGACTGAACAGTAGCGTCAGTTCTCTGACACCCACGTGCACAAATACACAAAAAGACACATGACAGATAAATAAAATAAAAACAAACAAAACCAATGGAAAAAGCCACAAAAAGGACAAATCAATGGTCCAAATACTCAAAAGAAGAGGGATACATGAGGAAAATTAAATATAGGTCTACAATATAAATGTATATTTTAGGGATGAAGTTAGAAAAAAAATCTTAATGTTTTTAATAAATAATCACAATATACTTTTGCATGAAATGCTATGAAAGTATTGAGACGGGAGATGTTTTAAGACAGCAATTCATTCACTAGTCAGAGTTAAACTCTATTTTTTCTTACCTGAGACTGTGCAGACTGTGAGTTATCTACAGCAGGTAAGATAATATTTGTTCATAAACTTTCTGCAGATGTCCACGTAAAATATTTTTGATTTATCCCTTTAATATCTTTATTGTCTCATTTTTAGCATCATTGTTTAATCCAGTGTGACTCATTTGTAAATAACTTTTTTTATGAAACCAGGTGTTTTCCAACTTCCTGTTTGGTGAGAGCTGATTCTCTCATCTACCTGTTTTACTTTTAAATGGGAACATTTCGAACCCTGATTATACTGCACATGATGTTTGGGAGGTGACTTGACCTTTATCTAAAAAATAATGATTATTTTTAAAAAGGCAGACGCACCACGATGATTCTCATGYTCCCCTCCTTTTAAGCAAATAAAATTAGTCAAATTAATTCATCAACATAACTTTGTATGGAAACTCTGGAGTRTTGGGGTCACTGAGGAAAAAAGATATACAAGAAAGTTGTATTCAATTTTCACTAATGAAAATGTAACGACGATGATAAAGTTAAAATGTCAAAAACAAAGAAAAATTTTCCTTTATTTATGACACTTTGATCTGACAGTACGTTATTGTCATGATTCTGACTTGATACTGACATGAAATAATATTTTCAAGTGGCCCTAATACTCTGTCATAAAACTCACGACTTCCCACCAAAAATTTTTGACTATGGAAATATGACTTCGAAAAGTCCACTTTAAAGAATAAAAACTTGCATGTTTGAGTCGTAAAGAAAATGTTTGTTACAATAATTTATATAAGTTGTTAATGGATCTCAAATTTTAAACACTTTATTCAAACATAGGCACATATAAACGAATCAAATGAGACTTTTTTGTCAACTGATAAAAGGCAGATTTATATGAACACATTCAGRTGCAGAGAAATAATGAAACTCTGTGCTGATGTATCACGTTTGGTCTGTTTTATTGAAACTATTTAACAGTTAACAAGATTATATCACCATTTATAACCGTGCTACATTCAATTTACAAACCTTTTTTAACAGATATCCATTTGTTCTGTTCATTCATAATAACATTATTAATTTAAATAAAAACCTAGGATGTTTCATGATTACATGCAGTGGTTCTTAAAGTTTGATTAGTAATCTGCTGTTTATGTTCTCCTAACCTAATAATCTTGCCTCCAAATGTTTTAAAAACAACTACTGTCCAAATAAAATGGATATTTTTACAGCTGAAATGTCTCATTGTTAATAGCTACACTAAAATTAAAACATATTTACTCTATATCCAAAATTAATAATTTATAAAAATCTGTCAAAATCTCCAGATTTATCCAATTTAAGATTTCCTAAATTAAAAAAGTAAGGTCCTCGTTATGATGCCTTGTTCATTTTCAGCTTTTGCAGCAAAACAGGAAATATTACCTCTACATGTTTTTAGGATTTTCATTCTTTATCACCTAAAAAATATCACTTGTGACTTTTCACCAGGTCATTTGTTTAGTGCCAGTAAAGATTAATCAAGATAAAATGTTGTCAAACTGTCAAAATCAAAAGTATTCAACATCTTCAAATAGCTTTTTAAGACATTAAAATGTTCAAATCTGAGCCACGTTTTCTATAAGTGGCTGTAACATAATTAACGTGTTTTCTAAAGGACTCAAATGTTTATAATCTCTTCAAAATGAAAAAGCAAAATCCAAAATTTGAGGTGGGAAATTTAAAAAAGCAAAACATGAATGAATGGACACAGAAAAACCCAAATGCAAAAAAACAAAATAAATAAATAGTAAAGATTAAAACACTAGAACTAAATTATTGAAAGGAAAACTGAGTAGTGGTGGCAAAACTGTAAAACTTAAACATAAATATTTCATCCAGCAAATCAACACTATTTCTTTCACAGCAACCCTACCTTAGCTGAGTAGGAGTTTTCAGACTGTTTTGTCCCAATGAATGAAATGATTGGATGAACAGAAGGAAAGCAAATTCTCACAAATCAGCTTACAATTGACTGTTTTCTCTCAGTGACATGCTGTGATGTTGCTCTTAAATGTCAGAGGTTTGAACAACAAGGGCCACCACAGATTTTTAAATCTAGTTGAGTTGCTGCAGGTGATGAGGCGTGATGAGGAAACCTACCTGAACGAAGGCAACATGCTGTCGTAGAAATACCACGTAGCTGTTAGATACGAATGTTTGGCATCTGTAGAATAGAGACGCCACGCTGCCTAGAGAAAAACCCACACAGAAGAGGAAAACTACTGCAAATTACCACAGTTTCAGGTTAAGCGATGATGCTGAGCAGCTGGTTTTTTGTTATTTTGTTTTCATTACCTGTATGAGGTTTGCAGCAGGCATCCTCCTCTTCTCAAAGTGCTTCTGTCTGTGCTGCTCTTGGACCTTCAAGGCAAAACCTGAACCTAAAATTCCCTGAAGGTCAAAAATCAGAGTAAAATCGGAGCTGCTTCTTGACGTTTAGCCTAAAAATACCAGGATGTCAAGAAATATAGGAGACTTACAGCAGGTAGGGCAAAAAAAGAGACGCCCAGAAGGGCGAAGCCAGCTGCCAGGAGCCGTCCCTGCCACGTGTGAGGGGTCTTGTCACCATAACCAATTGTGGTCAAAGTTATCTAAGCAGATGAGGAACGAAATATCTCACAAATAAACATCATCAGTCTTACTTAAATGAAAGCTGAGACTAAGCTGGGATATTTTGCAGTACTTACAGTTCCCCACCAGAGGGAATCTGCATAGGTGCCAAAATCTGTGTTAGTGTCTTTCTCAGCCAGGTAGACAAGAAACGAGGCAAAGATGAGGACCAGAAAACCTATGTACCAGGCTGTGATCAGCTCCTGCAAGACAGAGAGAAGGGATTAATGATCTCACCTATGAACAGCAGCAGTAGCAGCATCTTTGCCATCATAAACTCTGATTTTATTATGATCTCTCTATCATTACTGCTGGCTAGGATCTCATCATAATCACATTTAGCTTGCACTTTGACTTTCGTGCACTGATGCATCAATTTATCATCATCACAGATGATAACCTGTGTTTTTCTGGCAGCAGAAGGATGTTAGATGTTAAGTCAGCGTTAAAACTAACAACTAACAGACATATATGAGCAGCTGAAGGTAACATGTTTTAGGGAAGTTAATATTGATTAATTAGCTAATCATTTATTAGACTGAAGACACTTCCTGTCATAGTAAAAGTTAATAAACTACTCATTTAATCATGGACCATTAAGGCTCATCCTTAAAGTCATAGTTCAGAGCTTTCAGAGTGATTTTCTGTTGAAAAGTTATGAACCTGATGTAGAACTGTTTAGGCAAGGGTTGCTGCCATCTTTAAACAACTTCAGCGTAAAAAGTTTCCTATACACTAGTTTATAAATCTTTAAAATGCCACAAAACACAGTGGTTTACATAGAATCATATAGTTATTTATGTGGTTATAATGTTCTGTTAAACAGAACCTGCAGCAAGATGTAACACTTCTGCTGCAACCTTGGTGACTTCAAGCTGGAATATCCACATTCTTCTGTTAGAATAATGATGAAATGTGAAATGAATGGTAGAATAAAGGTTTGTAAACAGAATATGCTTAAACTCCTCAAGACTGTATATTTATTAGAATGTGAATACAGTCAGAATTAAACTTCCAAAACAAGGACATTTATAGAGTTGTTTACAACAGGTAAGATACTATTTGTTTATAATGTTTTCACAGAACTCAACTTCAAATTATCTAAACCAGTGGTTCACAAAGTTGATTTGATTTTGATTTGATTTATTTATTTAACAGGAAAAGATTATTAAAAATCAAGCCTGACTCAGCATAATTGCTGTTTTACAGCAGGTTCCTGTTCTGCAGCACATAAAACACTCAGAAATACATATATACTTATAGGTAGTTTGCAAAGCATCAGTCATGCTTGTGACTAGGCC
>NW_013952434.1:1472178-1473577 GCF_001266775.1 Austrofundulus limnaeus | reverse complement strand
GCACAGAGAGTTCCATAACTGGCGCCTTGGAAGATCTGAAAATATAAATTAATACCACTATACAAAACATAATTCTGAAAAGTCAAGGCATCAGACAATGAAAGAACTATACAGYTGGAGTCAGGACCCCTCTGTGGGTCATGAATCATCAAGTGAGGGTCCCYAGATAATTCCCAGACATCAATTAAAACGTAAATAAATTGCTAAATAGAATATTTTCACCATAATTATTGCAAAAATATGACAGTAATCATAAATGAATAAATTAGGCTAAATTAGGTTTGTTTCTATTTTTATTATGCCCGTGTTTAACAGAGACATCAACAAAGTTGGAATGCATAAACCATAATTCTGTATGTGAATTAAATGTTTCAACATATTTTATCTCTAATACTTAACTGTTTAGCAACTTTTAATTTCTCATATAAACCAAACAGCCACTTTTCTAAATCTAAAGTATAACGTTTTGTCAGGCCCACCTTGCTGTGAGCATAAACCACCGAGCCAAGAAGTTTCCAGGTGCCTCCCCGTCGGTCCATACGAACCATCCGCAGGATCTGCAGGAAACGCATGCTGCGCAGCGCCGACGTGGCAAAAATGTTACCCTGCGTCCCCGCAGCAATCACCGCTAGTGACGCTATAAACACAATGAAGTCTGCAAAAAAGAAAAGAAACGAGTCATTAGGCAGAATAAAATGGTTTTAACTGATTTTAGGTGGTTTTGTCAGCCGCTCACACACACACTAACCTATGACACAGAAGGGTTTCCTGGCAAATCTCAGACGCCCCTGCCATCCGCGATATCTGCAGCAACAGCCAGCGGCCCAGATCCTGATGAAGTACTCCAAACCAAACACTACAATCATGACAAACTCCTGCAGACAGACATCAATAAAAGGTCAAGAAGTGACGTTTTATCTCTAAAGCATTGCAGAGTTGTATTTGATAGAAAAATAATGACTCATACATAACAAAGTCATGTTTCCTGATTTTACACCCAGTTAAACAATTAAAGCTGCACAAAACCAATCTGGGCAAAAAGATCGAGTCAGTAAAGTTCACTAACGGTCAAGTGGTTGCTAATGGGCAGGTGATTGATCCAAAGAGTAAACTGAATGAATGTGAGAGTCGATGAGAAGAACACGTAAAGATAAGTRAGGTAGGAGGTGTTCTGAGTCTGGCTAGGAAGGAAGTGTTCATTACTTTTCACTAAAGCAGCACAAAGAAAGAGAGGCTTTTAGGATTATTGCATCACGTCTGTGATTATAYGCACAGTCAACAACACCTGAATCCTTACATCTGTGTCTGTGCTGCTACTGTCAAACAAACAACACACATGCACATATATACAGCAGGTAAAATAAGTATTGAACACGTCACCATTTTTCTCAGTAAATAT
>NW_013952434.1:1469370-1470802 GCF_001266775.1 Austrofundulus limnaeus | reverse complement strand
CATTTATGGTTTGATTTCTTTGTATGTATGGATCACTTGGGTTGTTACCGACATCTGGTGAACATTTCATGTCATTAGCACCTCTAGTAAAATATTTACTGAGAAAAATGGTGACGTGTTCAATACTTATTTTACCTGCTGTATAAACACTGAAACTGTGTGCTAAAGTTATGTGTTGTCGGTATACAGTACAYGTGGAAGGGCTGGTCTTACCAGGATGAAGAGGCTCTGGTTGGCAAACTTCTGGTGTTCGGGGATGGTTGAGAACACAGATAATACCAAGCAGCTGAACACGAGCAGAAAACTGAAACACAAAATAATCCCACAAAGTTCATTAACTCCCTTAAAGCAAACGGACTAAATAGTCATTAAAAACAAGCACACTTCAATTTCTGCATGACCAACCAACAGAGAAGTTTCCACCCTGTAAATGAGCAGGGAGAGGATTGTTGATCCATAACACAAACCAAAAATGTTTCTAATTTTTTTGGGGGGGGATTGTTGACATTATAAAAAGAAAAAAAAGTTATTGCCAGCTAGTTCAGTTTTAAAATAAACAGTTCAAAAATGGCTGGTGTTATTTTGTCCCATTCCAAACAAAAAGAGTGGAGCTCAGCAGTTCAGCCGGGATGGAAATTATTGTCTGACAGAAGTAATGGCCACTTCAGTTTCAGTGCTTCCACAGAATGAAACAACATAAATTCAGAATAATTATACTTTGTGTTTAAGGTGCTCTTATGTTACTTTAAACATCTCATTTTTTCYAGAAATGATTTAAAATGTGGGGAAGACAGAGCTTGGCAAACTTTATTTCATTCAAAATGAGGCAAAGGGCCAGGTTAGATACTTTCAGAGCACCATAAAAAAAAAAGCCTAATAAAACCCACGCACTGTACTTCCTGTTTACACTGTAGGATAAATTTAGAGGTAAAAATTGTTGCCAAACCACACGAACACAAGGTGCTTCCAGTAACACGTGAAGGCAGGATTAGCTGCTGGTTCCATTGGACAACGTGTAACAAGCTCAAGGTTGGGCCCAGCACAAGTTCACAAGACCTCACACAATGGTGCCTTTTCTTTTTCATTAGTAATAGGATCAACATGGCTCACACAAACCTAACGAGCATGAAATAAAATGCCTTTAAGGCACACATGATAAAAAAGTTGTTTTATGCCTTAATTATGGAGAAGCATAAGTGAATCCATGCAAATTGTTGTTTGAGTTGGTGTTTTAAGTTTAGCTTTGTTTTTTGTTGGTTTTCAGTTGTTTTGATTTTTGCTGTAATTTTCTTTCATTTTGAACATATTCTGGGGATAAAAAAGGGGGCAGATATTATAAGAATTATTCTTTTTCTGCTGCCTTTCATTTTATTTGATTTCATTTTTTGCATGTTTTTTTTCTTTGTTGTGTACAAAATTGTTACAAATAAAA
>NW_013952434.1:1465730-1467502 GCF_001266775.1 Austrofundulus limnaeus | reverse complement strand
AAACTAACGTGTTCAAAGGGCAGCTTGAACTGAGGGGAACCACAGATGGATAAATGATTACAAATATTACAGCAGCCCATCAATAAAATAATCTAATTAGAACAGAAGCCTGTTTATCAGATTTGAAAAGTCCTACATTTTAGATACCCATTGGTTGTTGCAGTTTTATTAATTAGTATAGTACCTTTTTAAAAATGGTCCAATAGCAATGTCCTGATGCATCTCAGTAATCCAGGTAAAAAATCAAAAGGAAAAAAATTGTATAGGTCTTCTGGACGGGTTCTTCTTTAATGAAACGTTTCGTCTCTCTTCCAAGAGACTAAACGATGTGAGTGATGAGTGACGTGATGTGAGTATGAGTCACCTGGAGGCAGGACTCAAAAGCCTGAATTTTGCCTGAAACTCTCAGACTGAAGAAGTCTCTTGGAAGAGAGACGAAACGTTTCATTAAAGAAGAACCCGTCCAGAAGACCTATACAATTTTTTTCCTTTTGATTTTTTACCTGGATTACTGAGATGCATCAGGACATTGTAGCTGCTACTTCTTGTAACTTTAAGGGGTAGAACACTAAAAAATGGATTCTTCTTTACTATTTTAAAGACTCTGTGAATCAGTTCTTTGGGGTCAGGGGGGCTCCATGCTTGTGAGTTGTTTAACTTCAGACAAAACACCAAGACTTACTTGAAGAATTTAATTTTACTGCTTTAGTAGTGAGCAYGGTTGATTTTCAGAGAGGAAAATTGCAACAAGTTACTGCCAAAGGAGCCAGTTTACATCCAGCCACACAGCCTTCATTTCATTGCGGCTACAAACCACAGACAGACCTCAAATCACAATCATGCGGCTCCTGAGGGATACGTTCACATCATTAGTGTTGACAGAGTAAATATAGGTGCACTGCTTTATATAAAAAACTGAGCAGTGAAGAGATATCTTGAATAAGCATTGCTCTTACTGTGATTTATGTATAAAGCTGGTAATTTACTTCTTTATAGTTTCAGAAATTCAACAAAAATACCAAACTCATCCCATCTTAGCCTTCATTTCTCCTCATCTTTCCTCTGACTAAAAACTGAGATATTTATAACTATTCTACAAATACATGTACTGTTTGTACTATTAAATCACACAAGTTCATATATATATATATATATATATATATATATTTATATATATACCGGTATGTAATTAATTGCGGACTAGATGTAACTAGAAAGGGACAAATGAATAAAGCATCAGTTGTTTTCAACATCCTGCTGGTATGATGTTTTATTGCTTGTGTGACTTTCATGTGACACTGCTCATGCCGCTTCCTGCACTTCTGACACTTCTCAAACAGCCCTTTTATTCTGGTTTGGAACATTAAAGACAGAATTTCTTAATTTCTGTTCAAAAAAAAAACAGGAAGAACACCATCTGATAACAGATTTCTGACTGGACGTACCGCCTGTATCATTAATAACCAGAGTAATAGCACATCTTGGAGCTAAATCAGTTCCATTCTGTCCCGTCTTTATCAGTGTTGTTCTGCTGTTTAAAAGTACAACGAGGAGTTGATACTGAGTTGTTATATCATTTTATGAGATAAACAGAAGAAAGATTAGTCTGTTTTTTTTACTAGAATTGTTTTAGTTCAGTTTTGCATTAATTTTACTGAAATCTTCATCTGTTTTCAGATTTCTTGGCTTATTTTCAGACTTCATTCCTGTTTGTTTGGGATTTTGAATCTGTTTTACTTCCTGGGCCCTGAATGTCTAACATGTAATAAAAC
>NW_013952434.1:1461761-1464170 GCF_001266775.1 Austrofundulus limnaeus | reverse complement strand
AGATAGATAGATAGATAGATAGATAGATAGATAGATAGATAGATAGATAGATAGATAGATAGATAGATAGATAGATAGATAGATAGATAGATAGAGAGATAGAGAGATAGAGAGATAGATGGGACGTTTAGTTCATGTGTGATGCATGTGGAGAGGGAGTCATATTTCTGCTGAGGGAACATTTTCTTTCCATCCCCTGGACCACCTTCCACCATCAATCCCTCCCTTTCAGGGAAATGTCAATTAGGACCAAAGCTTCCGTTCCACCGGCTCAGCAGGAATGGTCTCACAGCACATCAGAAGGAAGTCTACACGGCCTTGACTCTGAAGACTCAAAGAACTATGACTACATCAAAAATAGTCTWTTTAAAAAAAAGCTTTGTAATTCCAAATAAAGTTAGTAGAAACAAGAATAAATACTGATTTCCTGGGCAAGACTGTATGAAATAAAAAATATGTGTTTCAGTTTCCATTTGAATATTTTCTCTGCTTTTGCTATTTTAATGCATGTCAATGAAAATATAACAGTTTAAATTGATGTTTTTTGCTTCTAAAACATGACCAAACTCTTTTAAGTATAGCCTAACTTTTACAAGAATTAACTATCTGCATACATTTTCTGTTTTATTTTGAAAGAGGACACATGATCTTAACATGGGTAACACAAAACAAAAAGTCATGAAAAAACGTGCAAAGATACGTGATTTGCCACATTGGGAATCAAAGAAGGCTGTCGTAATTCGGGGATGAAATCATTTATAAAACTGACTCACTCCGGAGGTTTACCATGACGCTGTCAATAACTGAACCTTTGGTTTTTAAATACATATATAACAATGCACGCTTTGCTTTATGGAGACAATATCTGACTTGACTTCCTAAAAAGTTCAGCCAAGAGTAATTTATCTCATAGATGCCAGAGAATCATGAAAAATGCAAGCACAGTCAAAGAAGAAAGAAAGAATCCCCTCTGTATATTTTCTGCACATTTCTTCATGTTGAAACTGATGTCTGTTTCTGTTCCTGAGCCTCTGTGCAAATGTTTAAAGTTCATGCCGTTTGGTTTCAGGGCTGTCAAACTCCCATGGGGCTGCTGGAGGAGCAGACAGAGAGACAAACCTGCAGCCGACGGGGCAACCAGACTACTTTTAATGGACATGAGGCAAGGTGCTTTTACTGCTGTTTTCCTGTAACCATATACAAGTGAAAATTGAGATCTGGTTACTCTGACTGACCCATGAGAACACTGACGATACAACACATGTGACGTTGTGCGCTGCTACATTACACTGAATTTGTGTACGTTAGTACTCTCTGATCCATGCCAGTGAGTACAGTAGAGAGATGCAGGCCTGCTGGGTTGTGGGAAAATGCGGCTTTGATTCAATCACAGAGGTAAAACAGCTATCAGTTACGTGCAACAGAGGAGGGAGAGGGGAGAACACAGAGGAAGATGGAGCAGAAAGATGCAAGGAAACAATAAAAGGTGAGGTGCATAGATGTTAGAACATCTCAAAGTAAAAGGTTTCCAATCCTGTTCCTTGAAGGCCACTACCCTGCATGTTTTACTTGTTCTAATTAATCAACACACCTGATTCAGGGATGGAATTACCTCTTCAGGTTCAAACCTGCTATCCCCAATTCATCCAAATCAGGTGTGTTGGAGCAGAGAAACCTCTAAAACCTGCAGGATAGTGACCCTCGAGGACCATGGACCAACCATGCTGTGTAAACATAAACAATATTTACATAAACATAATTACTGAGCGTGCACTTTACAGGCACCTTCTGCAAGGACAGAAAACATACAGACCGACACAAAAATAAATGCAAGAAAACCCCTCTGTTACTGTCTATTGAAAGCAGCTGAGTCCGGCAGTAATGTCACCTTTGAAATTTAGCACTTCACATATATTTTTACACACATCCATTCCTAACAGTGGCAGTGCTGGAGAACGAACAACAGAATCCTGTGCAAAAACAAAATGGGGTGGGGGGTAGCAACGAGTGAGGAAAAGGAGGGTGACTGTCGTCAGCAGGGAGGAGAAAGGAAAACACAGCGAAAGGTGGAAACGGTAGAAAGATATTAATAGCATTTCAGGCTCTTTAAATAGTGACTGCGGACGAATCGTGCGCAGGTAGAGTACAAGTGCAGCAGAGCGCCGAACAGACGGGGCTGCAGGCGTCTTTCTTATCCCCTCCTCCTCTTTCTGGGACAGCAAACTTTTTTTAAGAAAGGAACACGCACACAAACAAAATGAGATGAAATGTGCAATTTCAGAAAGACAAAAAAGCTGACTGAGCGATTCGTGGACTGTAGCGCAGCGGCAGGCACACGGGAAGTGGAAGTGTGTGTGTGTGTGTGTGTGTGTGTGTGTGTGTGTGTGTGTGTGTGTGTGTGTGTGTGTG
>NW_013952434.1:1458445-1460867 GCF_001266775.1 Austrofundulus limnaeus | reverse complement strand
GTGACAAAATATGGAAAAGTTCAAGGGGTATGAATACTTTTGCAAACCACTGTATATGGTGTTTTTGGGGTGGTAATTATGTAAATAACCTTTCCTCGTGCATGATGGATAGAACAGGTGGAATTTACGCAGCTCATTTACGCACTTTTCCTGAAGATAGAAGAGTTTGTTGAATCTGACGTGACATGTTCGTACGAACCCTTCATACGAACAAAAGTAAGAGAAATTTAGGATAAGAATACGAACATGTTCTTGCATGAGGCCCATTGTTTCTAAATTATGTTTGTTCTTAATCAAAATGAATGAATGTAACAAAACGGTGGAAGATTTTTGATTTTTTGGAAGCATTTTTTTAGATTTATCAGTAGAGTACACAGATGGTTTTTTTTTCTATTTATTCGATTCCAGACACTTACTGACACAGAAGTCATGAGACTGCATATAGTGAGGCAAAAGAAGGATTAAAGGATTTTGAGTGAGTTTGCAGCACTGAAATCTGCCACAGTAAGTAGGAACTTGACTCAGGAATGCAGAGAAAACATGAGCAACTCCAAAGGATATTGAAGAAGCAAGACAAAAAGGCTGATGTTGCAGCAATAACTACAAAACAGACCCAAGGAGAAATTCAGGAGACATGAAGGTGAAACAATGCCAGACTGCAGAAGGACAAGAAGAAGGAGGTTAAAAAATGCTGATGAGGCATTAGAAACAGGTGGCTTAATGGTAACAGGGAACAGGTGGAGGTGGGCGGGGCAGAACAGAGGAGCAGAAACCAATCATGGAAAATTGAGAAAAAGAACTGGGTGCACAGGGAAAAACAACTAATGAGCATGAAACCCAGAAAATAACAATAAACTAAAAGAAAAAAATCAACAAGGCTACAAAATAAATCTAGTTTTTTTGTTTTAGCTTTTATCCTCTTTTATTTGTATTTGTTTCCAACAAAAGGCAGCAATTTAATGTATGTTGAATAAAGCATGAAGCTCAGTCATTAAAAAAATACAGGATTTTTCAGTTTTTTTTAAATGGTGTCCAGTTCCAAACACTGGTATTTTAAAATGGAAAATCCTAATATTTCTTTGTAAAATTTCTACTCTGAGCCAAAAATCAAATTGTTAAGTCTTAATAACATGTTTTCAGCAAACATTTAAGTCAAGCTTACAGGCAGCACTGAGAACAAATGCATTCACCTAGAAGAATAATGGTTAAAAAATTTAATAAAAATACTGTATTTCACACTTAATTGATAAATCATCTTGTTGTTAGTAATGGTTATTTCCAAATTTAAACTATAACTTTGATACATTTTAGTTTACAACTGAAGAAAAGAACTTGACATTTTAAAAAAAGGTCGTGGTTTCAGTCATGTGTTTGACAAAAAGAATGAGACAAACAATTAAAACCATGGTAAAGTCATAAAATGAAGAAAGTTATGGTTACCTAACAAACTGAGTATTCGTGGTTATTACGTATTTAGAGAAAAACTTCTAATGAAAACATCATTTATTTTAAAATTTTGACTCCAAATTCATTGAAGTTGAATTCTATTTGTTGTTGGCTGTGTCCAAATTCAGAGGCTGGGTCCTTCGAAGGACGCCATGACGTAAGTGGTCAACAAAGGACGCAGCCCCTAAATGTTTTAAAATATTACTGCTGAATGTTTCCTTGTGCACTGTAATGCAGTTCAAAGTATCTAAAAATTAAATAACCAAAACCAACCTGTGTGAAACTGAAGGTTCACACAAGTTAGAAAGTAAGTCAAACAGAGCAACGCAAATGTTTACACAAAAAAGGTTGATGTAATATTATCATTATTAAATTTTAAGGCAGCCCTAGGTTAGGTTTCACAGTTCTGAATGCAAAAAACTGGTCTCAGWGATCTACTCTTCTGTGTCATGTTTGTCTCTATACTTCACATTTTATACTCCCTCTTAATCAAACAATGATTCTGAACTCAAACTGATTCATAAATCAAAACAAAACACACCCCAGCTATAAGTAATGCACTCAGACTACTAATTTTGTACCACTGCAGATGCATTAAATTCAAATATAAGCCATTATCTCAGTTTAATTGATTTTTTTTACTGTTATGCTTACAGATATACTGTTCATTAAATGTATATTAGACTCACAGGATAACATTTAGTGAAAAATAAAACGCAGTGCACTTAAGTCTGGTGCTTTCTTGTGCCTCAAAAGCACGAGCCGGTACAAAATATGCAGCACGGCTGACTGGAATCTGAAGAACTGTGWGGAGTGTGGTCACGTATTTAACCAGTAAATGGAGTGAAATTAAGATGTTACCACAGAGGAAGGACGAATTTGTGATAGGAGAATGGTTTCACGAGCCCTGCAGAAATTTACAAGTGTGTGTGTGTGTGTGTGTGTGTGTGTGTGTGTGTGTGTGTGTGTGTGTGTG
>NW_013952434.1:1446501-1455784 GCF_001266775.1 Austrofundulus limnaeus | reverse complement strand
AGGCATGTATGTATGTATATCTTTATATATGCATGGGTATGTGTATATATTTACAAATACCCTCCATGTATTTTTTCCATTTATTTTTCAGGTGAGCAGACAGATGTTGGGTGTGTGGTCCTGTGTTTTGTTGGTGTATATTTAATATACTTCTAATCGCTATTTCAATCTTTCTAATTACTTCTCTCTCTGTTTTTCTCACAATTTAAGCTTTTTAATAACATTACATTATGTTACAAGTGTTGGAACATATGCGACCGGTTAAATTTATACACCTTACAAAAACCGAAGATTTATATGCATGGATGTTGAATTATAGTATATAATAATTATCACTATTAATTGTTTTTATTCTATTATTATGTTATGGATATTGTGGCCCCTTGATGCCCCCTTACTTAGAAAAATCATAGATCCACCACTGCCCACCAGTGGTATTTCCCCCGATGGGTACTGGGCTTTTGTCCCCAGAAGGAATAGTGGCTTTGTGCACCAGGAAATAATTTGCAAACACAGCAGACAAACAAACACAGACAATAACATTATTGCTCACTTTCTGTGGCCGCGGGCATGTCATACAGACTTAGAGGCAAACTGCAGAGATAGTTACTTGTAGCTAAATTAGCCCAAGACTACAAACTGTTTTGAACAGATACCTCACATACCAGTGAGCTTGTTTAATGTTGACATTTCACCAAAGCTAGAGTAAACTTCACATAGCTCGGCTCTGTCAYGCTGAAGGTTGGAGAGGAACGTGTGTTTATGTTGATCCCAAACAGAATGTAGGTTGATCTCTCAATATTTTCAGTATTTATTGCCCTCAATAATATCAAAGCTCTGCCTGGGTGATGTTCCAGCAGAACTCAGGACACAGTCGTGTGACTTCTCGCAGCTTTATTGGAACTGAATCTCCTACATGACCCAACACATGTACACCCAACACTTTGATTACTCCCCCTTCACAGGCCAAGGCTGTGACTGAATTTCAAGCCAATCATCATTACTCTGTGACAGGTCTAACCTTGTTGCAATGGCAGCAAGGAYCTCAGGTGATGTATTACATAGGATTGGGGGCAACTCTTTTGGTTTGGGAAACAAAACAAAGAAAGTGGTGCGTGTGACAGCTGAACTTAGGGTAAAGGAAAGTAAGCAGAGGTCGCCCAAAACCTCAGTAATCAGCAGATCTCAAAGGGAAGATGACAAGTTTACACAGAACACTGTATGGACAAGATATTTTAAGACACCGTGACTACAAAACACACTCTCTGGGTCATGCCTGCAGATTCTTTCATTCTGTTACTGGAGTTGTCACCGCCAGGAGTACTGTCTTGACTGTCCATGCTATCAAGCAGGTGATACAAAGCCCTCCACTGTCAAACAAACAGACTGAAGAACAGCTTCTTCCAGAGCTTCCCAGAGCTGTGGCTGCTCTGAACAAACCCAAACACTGATAAATAATGGCCACTTCTGCAAAAATATCTTCAATTCCAGTTGGTCGCATCTGTTAAGGATGAACCCTGGGAGGCTTTACAAGCTTGTCTCACTGGGAGGAGACTCCAGGGAAGACCCAGGACAGGGATTCAAATTAATTGCTCCAGGGCCAAAGTTCCAGCAGGTCAACAGCTCAGGGGCCAAATATCCAGTAATTAAAGTTATTATGTAAATAAACCAAATTTTACAAAGATCTGTTACCTTTGAATGAGTTTATTTTGCTGCATTTAATCATGAATACAACATACAGAACCCTATAAAAAAAATGATAAAACAATATCAAAAACAAAAATAACACATTCTGCCTCCTGTTTGACTCAAATATTTTGACATCTCTGACTTGGCAAATATATTTAAACCAATTTTATTTTCACTTTCATGGTTTTATCTTCAACTGCTTGTCATTTTAACTGTCTTCAGTGAGCATAGAAATGGTTTTTACCAGCTTGTAGCCAAGGTTCTGGTGRTTCTGTAGATACCAAACATGTCTATGTTTAACTAAAAGAACTTAAAGTAATTAAAGTAGAAAACTGGGGGTTTGAGCTTAAGAGATGATTG
The DNA here is from genome assembly GCF_001266775.1 of Austrofundulus limnaeus. Classification (NCBI taxonomy): domain Eukaryota; kingdom Metazoa; phylum Chordata; class Actinopteri; order Cyprinodontiformes; family Rivulidae; genus Austrofundulus; species Austrofundulus limnaeus. The sequence goes on along the minus strand of NW_013952434.1, from coordinate 1,453,735 downwards.
AACCAATAGGCGGGCCGAACTTTGGTCATTCGCGGGCCGGATGTGGCCCGCGGGCCGCCAGTTGAATAGCCCTGACCTAGGACATGCTCAAGGGACTATGTCTCCTGTCTGGTCTGGGAATGCCTTGGAATCCTTCCAGAAGAGCTGGAAAAGGTGGATGGATGGATGGATGGATGGATGGATGGATGGATGGATGGATGGATGGATGGATGGATGGATGGATGGATGGATGGATGGATGGATGGGCTCCAACATACAAAAAGTTGCAATAATCCAGCTGGGATGCAATAAAACTGTGGATTTCTTCAAAGTCTCAAAGATCAAAAGGATTTTAACCTTGGATAAACCCTTAATTTAAATGTGTTCTAATACAGAATAAATGTTTTAAATTTGTATTACTTTACAAAACCCCACTTCAAAAGATCTGAACAATCACTTAAAGAGCAAGATGTACTATATCCTTCAGTGAGTTTGGGATAAACAGGAAGTAGCAACAGGTGCTTCACAATGAAACCAGAACTCAGCCAAATTGTTGAACTTTTCATTCTAGTCTCAGGACTGTGGTCACTTCTTGTCTCATTAAACACTTCTCCATCTGTCCCTGCCAGCCTAGCTGTCGGGCCTCCTTGTGTAACATTTTTTAAAAAAGGCATCCTGCAGCAAAGACACCTTTTACAAAAACACACCATGTTTGCAGCAACCTTTTTTACAACCGCTTTTTCAGTTGGACCTCAAGCCACAAGCATATTGAGCAATACTCTAAGTTCATGCTTCATGTAGGATAATGGATTAAAGATAGGGTTAGACATTTTGTTTCATTTCATTTTGTTTTGTTTTGTTTTGTTTTGTGCTGCATAGATAGTTTGTAACATATTTTTCAACATATTCAGTTCTCACTATTTTCTCTGACATGTCTGAACTATTGCGTCACAATATTTGTGACAGAACTGCCAAATAAGGTCTGGACTTACCAACTACAATTTGGTGGTCCTCATTCTCCTCTGGCTCTGTGTCTTGTTGAATTTAAAGAGACAGCATCAAAATGAGTTGATTTGAGAAAAAGAGGTGAAAGGGGGGCTTGTGGAGTTACAATAAGGAGAAATTCAGATCAAAGCATTGCAGTTCCACTTTAAATAGACCCTGAATGATTTAAATGTGAAAAAGAAGGATGTAAACGCAGGATAAAATGTATTAAATGATCTGGAATGGACATTTAATTTTCTAAATTATTATAAAGTGGATGAATTTCAAATTCTTAATCACCAAATAAGTGTAGCACAGGATGCGCATTTTCGTTTAAAAAAAGCCATCCATTAGTCTAAAGTTTGGCACAAAAAGATCCATGTGGAGTAATTTATTTTCCCTCTGACATACAGTGCATCTCTCTGAGGACAAACAAAAGCATGAAACAGAATGGATGAACACTTGTCAAGTTTAATCCCTTGGTTCCAACTTCCCGTTGATAAGCCAGGAAAGTAAATAACAGCTTTTTACATTAGTGTCACAATTTTATAAACAAAAACATCAGGATGACACATATGTTTTCATTTTTTTTCTAATTCTTTCTCATTCTCAAACTAACTTTTTTCCCCTTTCTTCCTTCTTCTCGTACTCTCACCTGTCTCGTTACTGCAGCTGAAACAGATCCAGGATCAGAGTGGACCACGTAGTCACACATATGCCTCTCTTTAACTTATTACAACCAATTAGGTGATAGGCCACGGAGAGGAAGGGCAGCTGAGAGCAGGAAGATAACTCCTCTCTGAATAATTCATGTCATAACTGGATTTCAGTCTACCACTCCTACTGTTCATTGACTGTCCACAAGCCTGAGATCTTCCTCCTGATCCTGTTCTGAGCATCGAGCTGTAATCACTGCACAAAAGGCAGGTTACAGCCTGGACAAGTCCACCACATGGGACACATAGACAAACAAAACAGACGACCATTCACACTCTTACTCACTCAATTAAAGGTACTAGTTAACCTAACATGCCTGTTTTTAGTCTGTGGGAGGAAACCAGAGTTCCTGAGGAAGTCTACATAAAATAAGACAATGTAAACTTTTGATTCAATAATGAGCTCAGACCTATAAATCTGCTTGGAAACAGCCATGCGAGTGGGCTTACGCTGGCTCCGCATAACCTGACATCTAAACGTCTTTGTGGATATAATCCCGAAAGGCAAACCTTTCCCAGAGGAAAATTATTTTTATTTTAACTGTGCACAAGAACATTTTCTTTCCTTTCATGACAACACGCAGATATTTCCATTAGAGGTTGTTCTTGCTGCATGTTTGGGTCTTCAGAAACTAATTGTTTACAAGAAAAAAAATCCTACATTCAATAACATAGATGTTACAAAAGTCTGAGAGACCATTTTTAATCTTTTCATTTTATCTTAACATTTTGTAGTATTACTGGGGTTGATCATTTTTATTATTTACCATTATTTAACAAGTCCCATTGAGATCTCAAATCTCTTTTTCAAGGGAGGCCTGGGTCTGAAGGCAACCTATTGTACATGTTTTTAGGGGTGGGGGAAACCGGAGTACTCGGAGAAAACCCACGCGAACATGCAATCTCTGCATGGGTTCGGTCCGGGGATCGAAACCAGGACCTTCTTGCTGTGAGGCGTTGGTGCTAACCACTGAGCCGTCATTCAGGGAAAATGGTTTTTAATCTTAGCCCTCTCAGCGAAAACGTTTGGGCACCCCTGCTATAGAAATTGAGCTCAAATGTTAGGTGGTAGTAGCTGAGCATCATGCACTCCAAGAACTACATTTTGCACAATACTTTTGCTTAAACTCTGGCATTGATCCTGTTTGTTAGTAAAATATTTCATAAACAACCTAAACTCTACAATTCACAGCTAGTCAACCTTAGTRAAAAAATGTCCAAATGTCGAGTGATTTTACAGATACAGCGGGTAAAATAAGTATTGAACACGTCAACGTTTTTCTCAGTAAATATATTACTAGAGGTGCTAATGAMATGAAATTTTCACCAGATGTCGGTAACAACCCAAGTGATCCATACATACAAAGAAATCAAACCATAAATGTCCAGAAATGAAGATATTTGTAATAATGTGGAATGACACAGGGAAAAAGTATTGAACACATGAAGAAAGGGAGATGTAAAAAGACATGGAAAGCCAAGACACCAGCTGAACTCTCTCAGTAATTAGAAAGCAAGCCTGCCCCTTGTCAGTGTAAATTAATATCAGCTGGTTCAGTCCCAAATGATGGCCAGGTATCACACAAGAACCATCTGATGATGGGTAAAAGTAAAGAGCTCTCTCAAGACCTTCACAACCTTGTTGCAAAGCATAATGATGGCATCGGTTACAGAAGAATGTCTAAACTTCTGAAGGTTCCAGTGAGCACTGTTGGGGCCATAATTCAGAAGTGGGAAGAACATTATTTCACCATAAACCGACCACGACCAGGTGCTCCTCACAAGATTTCTGACAGAGGAGTGAAAAGAATTATCAGAAGAGTTGTCCAAGAGCCAAGGACCACTTGTGGAGAGCTTCAGAAAGACCTGGAATTAGCAGGTACGTTTGTTTCAAAGAAAACAATAAGTAATGCTCTGAACCACCATGGCCTGTATGCACGCTCACCACGCAAGACTCCACTGCTGAAGAAACAGCATGTTGAAGCTCCTTTAAAGTTTGCTGCACAACATTTAGACAAGCCTGTGTAATACTGGGAGAATATAGTCTGGTCAGATGAGACCAACATTGAACTGTTTGGATGCCAGAATACACATCATGTTTGGAGGTCAAATGGCACTGCACATCAGCCCAAAAACACCATACCAACAGTGAAGTTTGGAGGTGGGAACATCATGGTGTGGGGCTGTTTTTCAGCATATGGTACTGGCAAACTTCAAATAATTGAAGGAAGGATGAATGGAAAAATGTACAGAGACATTCTTGATAAAAATCTGCTTCCATCTACCAGGATGATGAAGATGAAACGTGGCTGGACATTTCAGCAAGACAATGAGCCCAAACACAAAGCCAAGGAAACTCTCAGTTGGTTTCAGAGAAAGAAACTAAAGCTGCTGGAATGGCCCAGCCAATCACCTGACCTGAATCCAACAGAAAATCTATGGAAAGAACCAAAGATCAGAGTTCATAGAAGAGGTCCACGAAACCTTCAAGATTTGAAGACTGTTTGTGGAAGAATGGGCCAAAATCACACCTGAGCAATGCATGCCACTAGTTTCTCCATACAGGAGGCGTCTTGAAGCTGTCATTGACAACAAAGGCTTTTGTACAAAGTATTAGATAAATTTCAGTAAGTGCGTTCAATACTTTTTCCCTGTGCCATTCCACATTATTACAAATAACTTCATTTCTGGACATTTATGGTTTGATTTCTTTGTATGTATGGATCACTTGGGTTGTTACCGACATCTGGTGAAAATTTCATGTCATTAGCACCTCTAGTAATATATTTACTGAGAAAAATGTTGACGTGTTCAATACTTATTTTACCTGCTGTATTGAGCTAAAATTGGTGTGGTAGTAGATCAGAGTCATCGTCAACACTTACTATATAATACACATGAAAGGAAGCAGCCAATATGCATTGTTCAAAGACTGCTAGGCATTTAATTTTAAAGTAATAATTTCCAACATACTGTACACATTTAAAGTTACAAGTCCTAATGGACCAAAACAAGCCAACGAAAGTGAATGCTTGTTAAAAGAATGTTTACTGTGGAACACTGCTTGGATATCCCAGAGTCTGTTGGCTGGGGGGTCGTTAATGATTAAGAAAGAGTTCTAAGAAAAGTGAATAGATATAGTACAGTAATATATATTCAGAGAGACATGGGAGGGGGTGTGGGGTGAAGAAAAGAAGTAGCAATGACCACAAGGAGTTCCTATCAGCCTGGGTGAGAGATAATGAGGGGGAAAAAATGTGGAGGAGAGACAGAAAGAGGTGGCTGAATAATGAATTGGACAGACAAGAGACAGCGAGACAAGGAGGGCCGGAATGGAAAAGAGTAAGAAATCGTCTGTGAGGTCTCATCACACACTCGCTGACATCGCTTTAATCTCCAGGCCAAAAGAAGACCTGAGGGTCTGCACACACACTTAGACACGCACACTTAGACACACACAGTTAGAGGGTGGACATGGATTCTGGCATGTAGGAGCAGATTTACAGTGTGTTTTTATGTACAGTATGTGTGTGTCTCGTAGTGTGTGTGTGCAGCAGCTGTTTTATTTCGTAAAGGCAACGAAGAAGCCTCGGAGTCAGGCAGAACGTCTGCATGAAATCACAACATGCAAAAGTGAGGACAGTTTGATTTGGCAGGTTTATGTTGAAATTTGTATTTAATGCTTCACAGTCGCCTGTTTCTATGCTTTCTACAGGAAAACATGTTTTGACAGCAACTAAAAACTTTTTTTCTTCAATAACCATATATAATATTAAATCAGAGTTAGGAAAAAAAGGGGGGACTCAAATAACTCACACAGAGTCTGAGGAGCTGCAGCAAACTAGAAGAGAGACAATGTGGTCTTTGAGCAAAATTTCTGCCCTGAAAAATAACTAAGTTTTTTCTAACACAACAACAAAAACAAAGAATAAAAAGACGCTGACAGAAAGGTCAAGATAAACTAGAGGGGGGAAAATTCTCCCAAAAAGCTAAATGAATGCTGAGAAAAAGAAACCTAAATTTTAAAGAAACAAAAGACTAAAATGACTAAAAGTTAATAGTAGCATAAGGCTAGCTAAAAGCAGCAAAATAGCTACAAGTTAAAAGCAGCAAAAGCCTAGTTAAAAGAAAAAGAGAGGTAGCTAAAAACTAAAAGAAAAGTAAAATATAGCAAGTATGATGAAGCAGATTTCAAAGAAAACCTTGTTTTTGAAGGTATTCAAGAGATCTCAAAGTTTTTGGTGGTGGAAATGTTTGCAGGTATTTATTTATAAGTTTAGAAAAGCAAAGTCACATCACCCATCTCCTGAATGAGCGGCGCATTTTGATATATAAATGGCTAAATTTGTATAAGAATATAGAGGTCGTAGGAAGTAGTAAAACAGGAAACCAAAAGTGTGATGCCGGATCAACATTCACGTGAGAGTGCGATGTAAAACAGTAGACTGGAAGAACAGGAACTGAAAGCACAGAAACAGCAGAAATGAGACTAAAATACAGTGAGACCGTTTAGAACAGAAACAAAGACTGACAGGCAGTCGGTGTAATTATGGTTTCCTCGTTAGCATTTGATTATTGTTTATGCACTGACCACAATGCTCCTGCCCAAGCACTTACACACACACACAATCCTCATAAATAAACATGCACAAATGCACACTCATTCTTGCAAATGTGCACACGCCAATCAAGACGTTTCCTGACATCAGACACATTCAGCCACATAAGTAACGACACGCACACGTCCACCGACTGCAAAGTGCTTTCTGCGTGCGAGGCAGACCTTTTAAATACTGTTCTACTCTGTGATGTTGTTTGAGCTCCATCTCCATGGCGCTGCTTCCTCAAATGTTTATAGTGGCTGCCGTTATAAATTAAAATGATCTTAACAACACTTAAGATGGGTCGTGCATGCTGGCGCGGCCAGGCAGCGACAAACGGAGGAAGACACTGGGGGATCGGGAGAAACATGAGACAGAAAGACGGAGACGAGAAAGGGAGAAAACAGGGTTAGCCCCAAACAAAAAGGATAAAGTAGCTGTGTGTGTGTGTGTGCCTCTACAGTCATGCATACACACAGGCAATCCTGCAGTCTTTCAGCATCCTCTCATACTGACAGCTGTACTCATGAGGCCGATGGGTAAAGTTACAGCTTTTTCCTTCTTGTCCACCTAAATCTGGACTGAGAGAAAAATTAATACCAACAGCTGCAGAGACGCTGGCACAAACAGAAAACGCTTCAATACATCAATATTATCCAACCTGACATTACAGTAATTTTGTTTGTACATTTTCATGTACATGAAAGTATTCCTATTAGTAATGTTTTTTTGACATCCTTTTAGAAGGCGACCTATGACCTAATATGGTCAAAGGTTTTCTCTTGCTAATTTTTCCAATGTGGGCGCAACTCCTACATTGGTAATTATTAGATCAATTAAAGAGTGAAAAAACATTATAAACTTTGATTTAAAAAAAACTAAATTATGCAAAAGTGCAACCTAAATAGTAATAAAGATAAAAAGCCTAAAATAATAACCAAAGTAGAGCTAGTC
>NW_013952434.1:1443466-1446391 GCF_001266775.1 Austrofundulus limnaeus | reverse complement strand
AAAGGTAAAATATAATAATACTTTTTCTGTTACATGCTGCAGTTATTCACCTACCATCCTACCTTCTGACCGGCCCCTGCAGCTGGCCTTGAGTAACCGCGGCCCCCCGGAGAGATTTAGTTGAATAGCCCTGAACCAAAGAATTAAATGTGCACAAAGACGTTTTCGCACAGTCAATTAGATTTCATCAAATAGAAATTAATTTATTTCAAGTCAGTTAGATAGTGCCAAGAAAAAAATAAATAAATAGATGAATGAATTGATGGACAGATTGGTGGCTCTCTGTCTCCATCTTTACTGTTTCAAAAAGAAAACATTCATTATGAGGTCTGTGTCACACATTCAAAGCAGGATRCAGCTCCTGCAAAAGAAAATCCTGAGAACTAAAGACTCTGCTTCTCCTTCTGAAGGCTTAAAATCAGTGAACAACATGCCTTCAGACTGAGAATGACGTGTTTATTTGGAGTGACAGGAAACAATTAGCTTTTCAAAATAAGGGCAAAAAAAGTGATTTCTGGGAAGTGTGATTTATTACCTGACAGTATTCTAATGTTGTCGCTGACTGGTGCATATTTCASGTTTATGTCATAAATATATATTTATAACAACGTATAGCAGTTTAATTTCAGTTTAAACATGCAGCAGTGAACCATGAACCGTTCAGTTTGCAGAGTCCACTGCGAGATTTTTTCATCCTGACACCTCAATGGCATTTATACTGATTTAATCTGTATGGTTTTCTATTAATAAATAATAGACAGGAATTATATGTGTTAATAARCATGTCCTCTCTTTTCTTTCACCGTCATTGCTTTAAAAAATAAATAAGACTGAATTCATTTTGCTTTTTGCACAACTTGAGGTTTTGGATAAAAAAACATTTGCTAAACGAGCGTAATGTAACATAATGTATAAAGCAATATGTAAAAAATGACTGTCAGCAGTTAGCTACTGTTCAAAACTGATGTCCACATAATTTAGCATCAGTGCATGATCTGTGTGCTCAAACAGACATCAATTAGAGTCAGCTTTGAGTTTTCTGCTAAGAGGTAATGGCTAAAACTATTGATTTATATGCTTTATGATCCCAACAGCTGCTGGCCACACACAGACGCTGCTATCCCAAGCAATTTCACCCGTCTGGCTCCCACTGCGTATCTCTATGCCACATGCACCCAGCAAAATTTCATCCAGTCTAAATCTAAACCACATTCAGGTGAGACAGAAGGCCCAAACACAAGACAGTGCCAGGTCTTTGTCTACAAACACCATTTAAAAGAAGCGTATTTTATGACACAACAACGGTGCAACATTTACAGAAGGTGATGCCACGCAGCAGGTTTTAACAAGGCTCGGGATACAGTTCCAGTCAAACCAGAGCCGGATTTTACTGGCAGTGTTTTGTCATCATTTGCCCTGTTTTACTTACAGTAACTGTTGGGTTGCAGAGTTCTGACCATTCAGGGCAATTTGAGACTCCAAAGCAGCGACAGGAAAGAGACGCAACCCGACAGAAACCCACGAATCGAGCAGGACTGAGAGAAGTTGGAGAAACGTCTGCAGTTAAATTAAAAAAAAGCAAATAATCACGAGTTGGCCAAGATCTGAAGCGTTTCACTGGATCGCACCTACATTTGTAGAAAACAAAATATAAACTTGCTTTTGTTTAGTCATCTCATTTCGGCTATGAATGAAGTAAAGTGACATCATCTGACGACTTCAGGATCACTGTGAAGACAAATACGTGCAGAAAAAAAACCAAGCTGACAAATAGTTTAAACAACGTTGTCTCCAAAATAACACAGAGCGGAAAAAAAATCATAGAAAAAAATTAAACAAAACCTGCACCACTTTCAGAGATTTGCCTCCAATAAAGTGTCACGGCAATTAATGAGGATTTGAAGCCAACTCAGTGACTCTTACAAAATCACTCATGTTTATTGAAGAAATTGGGAGATGAAACTAAGATWTGCAGTGGACACACGCTGGGAGAGTGTCTGATTTTTTTCCGGCTGCTAAAGGAAGTATGTAAAGGGTCTTGACAAATGAAAATAATCTCTTGGTATTTCCCTTAGACCCTTCCGGCCAATTGCCACAAGAATCCTGCCACTCTTCAACGGCAGTAAACACAGATTACAGCAAATTAGGGGACGTCAACACCCTGACTGGTCCCTTATCTGTAAGGAGAATAAAACTTCGGCTTAGTGCCTCTGCAGTGTGTGTGTATCAATTTCACCTTCAGCATTTTTGCATTTTCTACTGTCAATTTAACAAATGACAGTAGTTAGCCTCCCTCCCCTGGTGATAAGGGTATGTACGCGTGCTTGTCCCGTTCTTGGGTGAAAGTGACCACAAAAGTGAGGCCGGKATATCGAGGCAGGGGGGAAACCTGACTCCAGGTTGGCCATCACGGGACAGACAGTCCTCTCCCCGGGGGAGACACATTTTGCCTCGAAAGGAGAAATTAATACAGCAGCTAACCTCGACTCTCTGCTTTCGCCAACACACTCCTGTTCTCCGTTCTCCTCCCTCATATACTCACTTGTTTTGTAACAAGGCCTTTGGTTCTTTGAAGGACGATCAGGCGAAGGGCGCCATTTCAACCTCATCTCCACATTGGAACTTATACATTTTTTAAAAATTATTTTGTACAAGTGGGTGCATTCATGTATACTCTGATCTTATCAACTTTTTATAAAGGGGTCACTATTTAACGTGCCCTTGATCAAAACATTTTATCCCTGCACTGAAAAAAATACTTGTAAGATGTCCTTGAAAAAATTCCTCAAAAAAACAAATTTGCACTAACGTTTGTTAAGTAAATTTAAATGCTACAAATTCATGTAATATTTACTCATCATTATCTAGTAAAAGTTGTTAAGAATATAGTTAAAGATCTGTGAATAAATCAGGTAAGTTTTACTT
>NW_013952434.1:1423884-1442825 GCF_001266775.1 Austrofundulus limnaeus | reverse complement strand
TGTTTTATTTCGACCATGTCTTGTCCTCTCCTTGAAAAGTGAAGCAAGGGAATGGGGAGCAGCAGCCTTTGTGTGCGCACGCGCCCTCAGTTTTACCCAGAAGAGTAGAAGTTACTTCATATATTCATGTTTATGTGCTGTCCAGAAAAAGCACTTAAATATTATTAGTAAAATAATATTAGCATTTACTTTTTTTGTACAGTAATATTGACATATAATGCGTATTGTTTATTTTGTAAATTCTAGTAGTTTAGAGATTTTGATTTTTTTTTGTAAAATTTAAAAGAACAATTAAATCAATGTWACTACACCCAAAAATCCATTTTTTCAGTGTGCCAAGAATAGCTGTTATAATCAAACTTACATGGATCAATTAAATATCAACTGAATAAACTAATCTTGGGTTTTTCTACATTCTGCTTCTCCTCATTCAACAGAGATGCACAATGGAGGCTTGGTGTAGGAAAATCCAAATAAAGGCACAGATTTACAGAATTAGTGTGTGTTTTCTCATCAATTTCAAGACAGGAAGTCAAGCAGCAGAACTCCATATGAACGTGTAATATTTCATCTATCAGTCTACAGCAGAGCTATACAGGTGAATGGTAAATGAATTTTGGCACGGTGAATGGCAAAAGTTTATTTTTTTGTGACAAGTGTGAATGAGAAGCAGGCAGGTGGAAAAATGAGTCTACAGGGGGCAGAGATCACAAAGGTGCAGGACTTCAACTACTAAGGGTCAATGGGCCAGGAAAATGAGGAGTCGCATAAAGAGGTGAAGAAGTGAGTCCAGGCAGGACGGAGAAAAACGTAGGCAGCAAAGGTCAAAGGTTTACAAGAGACTAGTGAGAGCAGCTATGCTGTGTGGTTYRGAGACAGAACTGGAAGTGTCAGAGCTGAAGATGTTGAGGTTCTCTATGGGAGAGACAAGAATGGATAAGATCATTGATTTTGTAGCTTTTAGTCATGTCACTGCCTTGACAACGTTTTAAAGCTTTTGGTTTGAATCTAGCTTCCTCGTCTCAGACTTTGCACTTTGGGTTTGTTCAAATGTGCCACTCAGGACACGTTATAGGATGCTTTAATGAAAACATTTTATTGTCTTCTACAAGCTATATCTATGATTATGATAAGTGTGCAGAACAGATCGTTCACTTTGTTTTACTTGGAGTTTGTCAGATGATGTCAATCAGTCTTCAGTCTTTGAGTGTCAAAGTGCGCGCACGCACACACACACACACACACACACACACACACACCGATCTCAATTGAACATCTGCTTGGTATAGGCTGTATTCAGCGCCCCAATATGAGTCGTCTATCAAAACACATTTACAACATCTCCAATCSTTCTCAAAACATCACGTTTCAAATTCTTTTATAATCTTTTAAAAACAGTAACTAATACTCCTACTCAATGTTGTGCAACTAAAATATTGTGCAGTGTTTGTTCTACACACAACAGATCTGGAATACACAAAAACCTTTTAGGACAAAAGTTGACAAATCAACAACAAAAAGAATGAAAAATAGGAAGAGACAGTGAGGCGTTTAGGGAGGAGGAAGTCAATTAGACGGTGCACTACAGTAAATAAGAGATGATATTCCAAGTAACGGGAAGGTGGAGAGAGCAAMGGAAAAAGGCATTTAGACATAAAATAATACAAATGAAGCAGAATTTACAGAAGGTGCTGAGGTGTACAGATAAAAACAAACTAAAGTAGGAAGATCAAGAAGCCAATGTGCTATCATGAGCAGGTTAGAAAACCCACACAAAGTGCCAAGTATCCTCCTCACGTACTTTTATGGTGCCTTTTTTATGCTTTCTGCTCTACTCTACCTTTTTTTYCTCTCTCTCCTTGGTCATCAATAAAAACACATTTGTGTGCTGACTAAAAATGCAAACAAAAAAAACAAAAAGCTATTTTCTGGCAGTACTCAAACCATTAATAATGAATAAAAGGTGAAAGACTGAAAGTGTCAGTAGTTTTTGGGAGGAGGCCAGAGGGTSGGCTGGTGAATTAGTGGATTTTATGTCACATGGTCAAAAAATGTAGGGAAGCAGACTGCTTCCATGATCCCACAGAAAAGTCTGAGTTGTCTGAAACTGAGGTCAGAAAACAACTACAAGAAAAGGAGTATTTCATCAACAAAGCATTAATGCTAAATCGGTTTATTTTTTAATTATACACACAGTATAATACAGTGTGCGTAAAGTGATGATGCTTTTAACAGAAAAGAAGAGACAAATTACCATCAAACTGTCAGTGTGAGAGTATTAAACTGTGTGTCCTGACAGTTGTCTTAAAGAAAATCCTTTTGTTTCAGATTTAAATCATTTAATTGGGGTCTATATAAAGCGGAACCGCAAGGTTTTGGYCTGAATTCCTCCTTATTGTAACTCCACAAGCCCCTCTTTCACCCTGTTTCTGAGGTGTGTCTCAGATCAACTCGTTTTGAGGCTGTCTCTTTAAATCCAAACGAGACGTTTTACACCCCACACTTCTCCAGCTTCTATGGTGTTCATTCTAGTTTTAGAGATGGGTTTACGACTATATAGCAGCGCAGAGACTGTTTTTTTTTGTCAACAACAGAAGACTTGTCCATCCAGCCTTACAGGTTGGAGCCAAAGTCTGACCCAGAGTCAGAGGAGAATTAGTTGGTAAATCCAGATCTTAGTTGGCAGTTCTGCCACAGATACTGTGATTTATAGTTCAGAAAACCTCATCAGAAAATAAAGAAAACTGAACAAGTTAAAAAAAAAATATGGCACAAACAGAATATAAAGATATCTATGCAGCACTGGGAGAGACTACATTCAAACTTCCTGCACTCCTAGAGACTCCAAGTACACAATAAAATGTATTTAATGGCTTAAATAAAAAAAATTGCCTTATATGTCCCCTTTAAAAAGTCAAAGTAAAGTAGTTGCTGTATATTGAAAATGGAAGGTTTCCTTTAGATATTTGAGAACAGCTGTTTTCAGGTTTTGACTGAAGTGTTTAGTTAAGCATCAATGCATTATTAAATGTTATTACTTATTCCAATATGGAGCATAGTACAATACAATATTGTACACTTCTAAAGTCCCACTGTTGTAAAATAAAAAGCACAACAGTAGAAAACAGTACAGCTACTATTACAGAAAATTTGCACATAAATGTGTAAATGTGAACTTGAAAGCAACAATCAGTTTCCTTTTTTTTTTGATGGCCTCCCTTCTCCCCTTATAGCCATCCTCTCCACACCATTATTATGAATTTTTTTAAGTGAAGAGAAAATACAGTAGAGACAGAGAAAAAAACAGAGAGAGAGAAGTAATTAGAAAGATAGAAAGACTGAAATAGTGATTAGAAGTATGTTAAATATACACCAACAAAACAGGACCGCACACCCAACATCTGTCCGCTCACCTGAAAAATAAATGGATAAATACATGGAGGGCTTATATAAAAATATACACATACCCATACATATATAAAGATATAAATACATACATGCCTACATTCATAAATATTGTCCTTATTTACACATAGACATATATACACACTCAGTGACCTGTCAGAACCCCCGGATCAGAGCACCTGTTTGTGAGCAGTTGTGAACATGCGTGTACATACAAGATTTCTCCAATGGAATATTTAATAGTGACTGTGGAGGACCGAGACCCAACCCCCAAGACACGAGGCAGACATAGGGAAGACCAGAGCCCAAGGGCCCGAGAGGAATCCCGAGCGCAGAGCCCCAAGGGGCACCCACACGGGAAGATCCGCCCACCCACCCCCCAGATCAGACCATAGGGGAGAACTGGGAGAGTCCCCCCAGCGACCACACGCACAGCCCCCGGGGCCAGCAGCGACAAACTCATGGGCCCCACCGGCACCCGCCATAACAAAGCAGATACAGGAAAGGGCACAGAGGTCCRGGCCCCCAGGGCGCACCCCCTCCAGGCCAAAGCCCAACAGGCCCAGAGGCCCCGAGCCCCAACAGGCAGTCACCAGGCCAGGCCGGCACACACCCCAGCGCCCAGCCCCAGACCCCGGGAACCCCCAGCACGCTGGCGGCCAGCCGCACACCCCACCGGGGTGACTCAGCTTCCTTGAGTCAAAAAGACATCTGTACTGATGCTCCAGAGTTGGACGAGAACAAAATGTGTAAAAGTTGCAGACAGTGTTGCCAGATCTCATGAAAGAAGCAAGGTCTTAAAAAAACAACAACAACCATCCCAACACAACCTCTACAGCCTCACATAGAGGTCAGTTAATTTCTAACATCAGTTCATTTATTTATCGATTTATGTAAATGTACGGCGGATAGAGACACAGCAAACAGGAGTAAGCCTGAAACTTCCCATCTGAACCCCAAAACAAAACCCACAACAATAAATATTTGAATTTACAAAAAAAAAAAAAAAACACAAGCCAATTATAAATGCTGGCTTTGCAAATGTGGAGGTCGATCATGACAAAAATGGTTTTACAATTAGGTCGGTTAAAGTGTGACACAGTTATATTTAGTTACATGTTGCTTTTTTATTGAGGTATGTTCTACTTAAATCACATTATTTTATTTTTGCTGATAAAATATTCATGAAGTTCACCTGCAATAAATGGCTGAGCAGGTGCTGCCGATTTAAGTCCAAGGACTTTTAACCAGAAGAGTATGTTGTGCTGGTTCTCTCAGATGCCTTTGAGTTTTTAGACTAATGGTTTTTGCGAGCTAAAATGTTTTTACCTAGGCTCTTATAATATGTTGTGAACCAGTGGGTGGATTTGGATGAAGATAATCATTAGATGCAGTTGATCTACAACTAGTGAACTTTATCACAGCTAGTCAACCTTAGCTAACCCAAAACTTTCTACAACGCTGTCAACTTCAGAAATATCGAGCTAAAATTTGATGTGGTGGCAACTGAAAGTCATTCCTGACATGTGCTCTGAGCACAGAATGGACAAAATCACACAAATYATATGTCATGCCTTAATGTAGAAAAATAGTTTAAAACTCTGGCATTACTTTTTGACTTTAAATTATTTTAATTTTATTTTTTCATATTTGTCTGCTTACAGTAGTTATGCAACAAACTTACTTGTTTAGGATAAGTGTTRTGATGCACAATCGTTACAATTTTTTACATTGTCGTATTAAATCTTGACTCAAATATGACTGAATTAAAATCAAAYTAATAAAAAAACAGAAAATGTTTATATTTTCAGTGACTCGGAGTGTAAAACATAATAATAAAACTGTCTTAATAAGCTCCTTAACGAGGACAAAAGGGTGTGCGGGACACATGGTGTCTCTTTTGTTTAATCAGAATTAAAGGAGACTTTTGTCCAATATAATAATGCAGCACCTTTATTAAAAGGAACTATCCTTTAATAAAATATCTTCATTCTGCTCGTACTGATGAAACTGAGAAAGATCAAATGTAAAACCTTCACAATATAATTCCATACCATATCCTCTTTCAGGAGATATCAAAAATACATGAGCGGTATATTTTCACCTTCCACCAAAACCAATCAATCACTCTGACCGGCCAGCGCTCCGTCTTGCCTCATTTTCCTGTCTACCCTCATGTACTTTGACTGTATATTCAGGCAGAAGTCCAGAGGAATGTTGCACTAGGCCAGACACTACAACAGTGCACACAGCCAAGGCCAAGATCAAGACACAACATGTGTTTTGGATTTCARCAGGCGCTAGATTTAGTTGGCTCCATGTAGCACTGCTCACAGACCAGTAGCCTAATTTCACATTGGAGTTCCACAGCCTTACAAGACTCCCTTCTTCCTGCTGCAATAAATTACWGTGTCCGAAACAGATGGCCTCCTGTGGTGGTCTATATGTGGAGCTGCCAATGGTGGAAAAAAAAAAAGTGGGAGGTCAGAGGTGAGGGGAAACATAATGACTGATTCTTTCAAATGTTGTTGGTCATCTGCCAAACTCGTAAATCAAGTTCACACAATTTTTTTAATCTACTGAAGTAAACACACCCACMGTTAGAGATGACAGAGCCACCAGAAGAGATCATTCAATAAACGGTTTAAACCTTCCTCCCATGCCGTGAACGTCAGCATCAAATGACACGTCGGAAGTCAGCTGTGAGCTGYAGAACCACCTGCAGATGATGTCGGTTTCTTTAAAAACCTACCAGCCTAATTTATTTCCAGAACAGACAAGATTGCTATAAATGTTCTGGGGACTATGATTRAACATGCTAAAAATTGCTTCTAATATCAGTTTATTTTTTAATATAAATAGGAGACTGGATGACCGTCGTGGCCTTTATTAAAACACAAACAAACCACAACGTTAGTTTTGAAGCAAATTTGACAACAAAAACACAAAAATGAATGCTTAGATGTCTATACGCAAATTTATGTTTGATACAAAACATGATGTTGGGTTTTATTTTGAAATCACAGACGGCTATCAGGAGTCACTGCCAATATAAATGGACTTAAAAAGGAAAAACGGGTTAATTAGACACAGCTGTACATAATGATGCAACACCAAACTGAAGCATTAGTTGTGTTGAATACACATCTATCAATGTTGTTATTTTGAAGTTGTTTATCAGATGATTTTTTTGGGGGGGTGATTATGTTACAAAATTTTATCATCAAAGTAATAGTATGAAAATATATTGCATCCCTGCAGCTCTAATAAATATAATCAATAAAAAGCTCAACCAAGAAGGAAGTTTGCATACGGTTTATAAGATTAGGAAATCATATAAGACAAAATAAGATTTATTCTTCTTCTGCTACCTTTCATTTTATTTTGATTAGTATATATACATATATATATATATATATATATATATATATATATATATTGTTTTGGGGTTTTTTTATTATTGTATATAGTATATTTTAATGAAATGAATATATATTTTTAATTGAATAGAATTGAATTGAACTGAATTATTGGCTAAGCATGCTCAATGCAGTGGTGGCATTGTTCTAACATACAACCCTGTATTTTAGGCTGTCCTTGTCTAAATAATTGAAACTAAACTACAAAATAAAACATACAAAATTTTAAAAATATACCAGTCTTTCAGCACTCTGAGGGTTGTCTGATGAAGATGACTTCCACCTATCAAACCAAATTTTAAATGGTAAATGGACTGAACTTATAGAGCGCTTTATCAAGTCCCTCAGGACTCCAAAACACTTTACACTTACAGACATTCACACACTGATGATGGTAAGCTACACTGTAGCCACAGCTGCCCTGGGGCACACTGAGAGAGGCGAGGCTGCCATGCACCAATGCCACCAGACCCTCTGACCACCATCAGTAGGCAAGCAGGTGAAATGTCTTGCCCAAGGACACAACGAMYGAGACGGCTGGAATGGGGGATYGAACCGGTGACCTTCCGGTTCCAGRACGACTCCCCTAACCACTCCKCCACAGCCGCAAATTTYAGCTTAATCTCTGTAAAACTCACTAAAAATGTGTTTGCTCAGGTTGACTAGCTGTGCCATTAAGCAGTTTTAGATGTAGTAATACTTTCAGAGGGTTTCATTGAAATCAGTCCACTGGTTCATGAGATATTTTGCTAACAGACAAAATAGTACAGTCACATAACTGCCTGACTTACATGGAGCAGATTGTTAATAAAATTCAAGCACTCCTGACACTGCAGGCCACCGTGTCACAGGTTTAACCTGTTTAAACAAGTCTCTCGAGTTTACTGCAGATGAATCAAAGAGATCCAAGGGGCTTTTGGGGACCATAACAACTGAAGAGGGGTCTTAACATTTCAGATAGTCTGAGCGCCATTTGAACCACACAATACGCAGAGTAACCAACGTGCAGMGTAATTATCTGAAGGATGTTTTGTAGAGAACTTTTCTGGGAACTTGATTGTGATTTTTTTAATGTTTATGTCCTTTTTCCTCCTTATTTCTAGGAAGGCAAGATGACTAGAAGAAGGGGAAGGAAGAGGATAAACTTTGTGCCAGTTCTGAATTAGAATACAGCTGTTTCACAGTTTGTGCAAGGATTTTTTTTTTTATCCACAGGGGAACGTCAGCGTGAACGTAGTGGGAATTATTTAAAACGCAATTCATTAAAGATATCCCATGACATTTGTCTAAAACAGAAATGTTCTTGTGGACACGTGGACTGAAGCAACAAGAGTTTTGGACTTCAATAGATATCAATGGAGGGGAAATACAGGAAAGCCTCTTTAACTATTTTTTTTATCCACTCAAACAAGCTCCAGCAAAGAGAGGCTCTTCGGAAGCAACACATCTGTTTCCAGGCTTCCCCTGTTACAACGTGTGGCTAATTAAAGGATCGAGGGAGGTTGACGCAGCTCCGCTACACAGCGGTACACGGTTTAATTTAATCACAACAGATCAACACAGCTTTAATTGAACTTCACTGTACAATGTGTTTTCCCTCACACACAGAGAGCGTGTAATTTATCAAAAGGAACAAAAAAACGCAGCGCTCACAGAGAGATGCGGTATCATGGGACCGGTGCATGCAGGTAGAAATATGTGTACTTGGTAGAGGGTAGAGTTTCTATTGTRTGGGATGAAGTTCAGTAAGTTCACAACATGAAACGGTCCCATCAGAAATAGGATATGGACACCTCAGAGTGCCTTCTTAACAGCCAAACAACAATCATGCAGGTGTTGATGTCCAACACCCAGTCAGGGAGAATGTCATGGTCTGAAAAGGCCACGGGTGTTAGTGGGAAAAAAACGAGACAAACAAAAACAAATAAACAAGAGTGGCAAAGATGCGTTCCCTCGTAAAGATTTAAAGAGATTGAAAGAGAAAGTGAGAGGACTGTTTTCTGTCCTCCTCGCACAAATGTTCTGGCGGTTGATGGTGAGAACACATGCAAGAGTTGCAGCCCATGCGGTGGGATTTCCCTCTGCAACAAACATAGGATGGCACTGGCAGGGGGGGGGGGGACAGCTGGACTCGTCTAAACAATGACACGGAAAGCACGGCCCGGTCCAAGGAGCTCCCACGCATGACGCTCTGTCCACCCTGTGCCAAACGCACACACAGCTGGAGGACAGCTGCTGTGCGGAACAGTCCCGGGGCTTCTTCACTTGAGACTGAAATATATTGAAACTCTTGAGTTAGAGGAAATATGCACTGATTGAACTTTAGCAACCTCGTCATTCACACCACATGTCTTTTTTTTWWWWAAAAAAGCTGCCATAAAATCATGTGTCCAGGTTTACTAAGTGGATTATAAGTTGTAGAAGTGAGCAGGCGCCCCTTCCAATGAGCTCACACTTTTACAGCGTTTACATGTTGTATATATTCTGGGGTATGGRTCCATGTGTCTACAATTTGCTCAGGTTTGAGATTTGTGACAGAGTTCAACCAGTCAAACTAACACCGTCCTAATAAATCTCTGTGTTTTGGAGTACAGAGGAAGTCTTAGAAGATAGAAAAACATTGCAACAAGCAAATCTAGTTGGCCTGTATCAGTTTATCACAATGTTGTAATCATCAAAAGTCAAATATGTCAGCACAGGAATAAGAAACAAAATGTCCACAAAAGGAAAAAAAAGACTTTAATTGAAACTTCGCCCCCCTGTTGATTTGAACAAATTAAATCTATTATCCAAAATCCTTCTGATGATTTAATAAAAGGAGACAGGAGGAAATTGAACAGCAGACCCCATGTTGAGATGATGTATGGCACATGATCCAGCTAATTGCCACATAAGCTCATCTTGTTTAATTAGAAATTCATTTAAAAAGTGAAATAGGGAGTCCAATAATGCATCTTTTTAAAGTTGTAATAAGAGGGATAAATGAAAAAAAGTTACTTTTCTGTTCATAAGAAGAAGAAGGAGACTTACATGAAAGCATGGTAGATGAAYGCCCATCCTCTCGGCCTCTCCAGCACGTTGTACAGGCAGTTCTGCAACTTTCTGAAGCGCTTGCTGGAGGCGGACGCGTTGGCCCGGGGTCCGGGGGGTCCGGGCAGCGGGGTGCCCAGCAGACCCGTGCGGTGAGACGGGTGCCCGCGCTCCGGGGTGGACGGCTCGCTCCTCTCCGTCTGGAYGGCGGTGAGAGCCACGAACTCCACCCGCTGGTGGTCGCTCGGAGCCGGGGGCACGAGCATTCTGATGCCGCCGTTGTTGGATGGACTTCCGAGCATTTTTTTTTTTTGTTGTTGTTTTTTCCTCCCACCCACACTTTAAAACTACATGTACGGTTTGACTTGTCTCTGCTTTATCTCTAACCAAGTCATGCTCTTTATCTTTGGATTCAAAGCGGACCAAAACTTGCCATCCCCGCTGTGTTCTTTTTTTTTTTCTTCCTTGGGAGCCTCGATTTTTTTTAAAGTTATCTATGAATCAAGTCACGGTCACAAAAATAAAAAGCGCAATAGTTGGATGAGTGCGTCGCGCTGAAACGTGACCCCCGGTGACCATTGCTGAAAGAGTCAGGTGGGAAAGGTGATCAGGGCGCAGAGAGGTGATTTACGCATCCAGGAAAAAACTGCAAAAGTAACGACTTCAGGGCTAAAAACTAACAAGTAACAAGACAAGGCTGCAGAACAACTGCAGTGCCACGGATCTGTGTTTCTTCTSAGCTGTTTCTGCTGTTCGGACTGAGGCTGCATCAGCTTCCTTGTGCGCTTCTCCGCTCCGGCGCTCCTCTCTGCTCCGCTCCAGCAGGCAGGCGGGGTGGAGCGCACAGCAGCAGCGGCAGCTGACAAACATCAGGATGATGTCAAGGACCGCAGACAACCACTTTTATAAAAACTCCATTAAAAAGAAAGAGGGGGAAAGAAAAGAAAAAAAAGAGAAGAAGAAGTCCGAATAAGCGCCAAAAAGATGTCTGCATTTGTTTTGGAAACAAAGATGGAAACCTGAAGAGGCGAGAACTCGCAGGGCGGGATGAGGAGCAGCCGGATGATGAGGAGAGAGAGAGACAGGAGGTGTTCTTGTTGGTGGAGCTTTCCAGGAAGAAAAGACAAAGTTTGGATTCAATATTGCAGATTTCATGTGAAATTATCCAGCCTCAAAAGAGCTGAAGAGCAAAAGCTCCATTTGTCTTCCTCTGAAATAAAAAACACTTGTGTTTATTGTGGGAGGAGGGTTTGAATCCATGGTTACAGTGGGACMGCAGAGACAGGTGCTGAGGGACACAGGGACAGTCCTCTTTGACCCACACAGCTTTCTAAAGCTGTGACTGTGACACACAGGCCTGTGGTTCTGGCACAGACATGAAGTTATGGATCACCTGCTTCAGGACCTCTGAAGAATGCTCGCTGAGGTGGTCCCCCAGCTCCTGTCGGCCAAATCACACAGCAACAATAGGCTGAGGTGATTCACAGCAGCTCTGCTGTAGTTTGATCCTGGTACAACAGACATGGAGGATGTAAGCTTTGTCCAGTGTAAGAATATTTCTTAAAAGATATGTAAACTTTTCTTGCAATTTTGGAAAATACATTGAAAACAATAAGGTTTGAGTGATGAACTTTGGTAAGACAAGTTCTAAATCTACGCATTTAAATAAAAAAAATTCTTCATTTATGAACTTTCAGATCCAGATATCAGTAAAATGTGAATACAAACTCTCAGAAATCTATATCCATACGAGAACTATTATTTCAGGTATCCAAAAAAATTTGAAATATCTCTATTGTTTTTACTTCCCTTCCAAAATATAAACAAAAAAGAATAATTTTACCAAATAAAAATATCATTAATATATAATAGCAATTTCAGACATCAAATAATGGTTTGGTATTCCTCAAACRAATGCATAGCTCCCATTGCCTTTTCTTGCCAGAGTTTTAAAACAAAATGATGTTATGTTGGTAACGCTTTCTTTTACGGTACCCTTATTACCATGTAATTACAAGGTAATAAAAATACAATTAAATGTAATTACTACCTAATTACCATGTAACTACGTGGTAATTATGGTACAAAAGAAAAACTACTGTTAGTAAAACTACCTTTCTTGGGTAACTACAATCAAATTACTATTCAATAGTAACTCAACACTATATTTATAACCAAAAGAATGCAACTAAATTTTGGAGTTAGTGTTTAATTGCAATAAAATTTAACTTTAAACTGTCCAAATTTCCTACTACTTATTTAGGTGTTACATAGTGAGTTGTAATACATTACCAGGTAAGTGCTACATTACTACAGACAATTAATTATATGGTAAAATTGTACCCTAATTACCACATAATTACRTGKTGATAAGGGTACCGTAAAAGAAAGTGTTACTGTTATGTTAGACAAGAGTACAGAATACACTCATCAGTAAATTGTCAGAGTATTCAAAATTCAGAGTATGAACACGCTCCGAATACATGTGTTTATGAATGATTGTGATTGGGTGAAAGGTCAGTTTCACTGATAGTGACGTTCATGATGTAAATCGACAAACAGTTCAATTAAGAGCATGTAAGAACATGAAACTGCAGCTATCAGTTAAACCRTGAAGAACTCACCTGTTGATAACAACCAGCCTCTCTAAACCAAGTTATGATCAGACTTCACCAGAACATCTCACGATTCCCTTTGTGGAAGTGGTTTTAATAAAAAATACACTTCAACATGGAGCCATAGTCTGATGACATTGTATTTCGTAAACATTTGTGGAGTTCCGATGCTAATATTGATATTTTAATAGTGGGTTGATTATATGTTACAAAGGCCTTCCCTAGTGTTCTATGATAAATGTGTTCAGCTCTGTATAAGTTTTACTCTGTTTTGTATCAATAGCTGTGGCAGGTTAGACATGSTTGCTCTGTGTGCTCCTGTCAATTGTTGTTTATGGAACATGGAGTTGCTGGAATGAGGTGTGGGAATGCAGCTGGAGTCCTTTACAAGTCACAAATCTAGACATTATTCCCAGGACCTTCTCCCCTTACATAACATAACAACACTAATCTGTGTGTTGCTTTAGTTAGACCRCTGGAGTCATCGCTGGCTATGAAATAGACTCAGCTGCTGACAGTTTTACAGTAATGTGTTAATGCAAACAGGTGAGGGGTGGTATGTCAAATCAGTCAGCTGAAACTCTTAAAATAGAACATGTTTTTATTAGTGGTCAAATTATAAAACAGTTTGTTGACGATTTGTTCAAAGAACTGGTTTCAGAGTCATGAAGTCAATGTGCTTAAAAAGGAAAAAAATAACCTTAAAACTGCAGCGTAGACTACCCATCATTCAAAGAAGTTCAGGGGAATAATAAAATATCTGCAGATTTTATTTGTACTAAGCAGGGGCGGAGCCAGAGGAGAGGCCAGAGTGGCACGTGGAACCTGATTGGCCACCTCAGGCGCCACCCCCAAATGATTAACAAGTAGGGTGGGGATCACATGGCAATTCAAAGATGGGCAGTTAATAAGAATTGTTGGTGCTAACTGGGGTAGCTTTCAGAACGACATGGGGATTGCTCTTGGCTGTCACCACACCAAATTTCAGCTCAGTATTTCTAAAAATGGCTGCGTTGTTGCCCTTTGAAATTATGTTTGGAAGCCATCTTGGATTTTGTATCTGAAATCAGATTATGTAAAAGTTTGTTTCTCAGCTGATGCTATGCTAATTTTCAGCTGTGTGTGTTTAAAAATGGCTAAATTATAGCCCTTTGCGAAATTAGCATTAGCATTAGCAGTTATTTTAGTTGAAACTAGCAATTGCATGTTTTTGAATATTTTTTAGCTTCAATCACATGCAGAATTGCAGCTCAATTTATTTTTCTTAAAACAGTTGAGTTAGCGACATAGAAGTTAACTGTGGCCATCTTGAATTTTCAAATCCAGAGTAGTCTTATTTATTTTTTATTTGTATGTGCCCCATGCCCCCAAAAATAAATAAATAAATAAATAAATAAAACCTTGGCCACCCCATTCAAAAATCTATCTCTGCCCCTGGTACCAAGTTACAAAACATTTTTAAAGCAAGTCATCATATCCAAACTGACACTAGCTTTGTCTTGCTCCAAAGGAGACTTCAGAGCATTTTTTTTTTTACATTTTTGCCTGAAAGAGTTTAAATGAAACTTTCAGAAATTAACTACTGAGTTGGCCTCTACAACYAAYAATTTGTGGAGTCRGCACAATTCAAGATGGCTACARCAAAGTGAACKTAGCCTACCTCTGTGACATGCATGAATATTGAGCTAAAATTCAGTGTGGTGGTAGTAGCTGACAGTTATTCGCAACACACACTGAGCGCTAACAGTTCATGCAAGATTGATAGCAGTTCTAATTATCATTTTTAATGATGATAAACCATGACAATCTAAGACAGAAAGGCAGGAGATTCTGCWTTTGTAATGCATATTTTAATATCTTTTTGTCTAAAGTAAGATTTACACGTCCAAGAAAAACACTTTATTAAATATTGATGTTAACACTGATCACTTTGTTGAAACAAAAACATAAAACTAACCACAAAGACATGATTTATGTTTGGAATCTCCCAGTATAACCCTTCTAAGTTGTCTCTTTGTTTTACACTCTCAGTTGTTTAAATTAGGCCACGGTGTAACTGAAAAAAAAAATAAGGTGTTGAAGGATCGGCTTGTTCTGCTCGTACCCTTCATGGCTGAAATTTTAAGTTCAGCAGGACAAGCTCTATTAGTGCAGTGATTCAGTTCATCGAGTCTTCAACACTTGGATCTAGGAGGAGCATCCTGAGTGGCCTCCGGGCTCCTAACGGCCACATGACAACACGCAGCAGCTGAACGTTGTCAGCCTAAAGAGGAGCCATGAACAAGAGCGTCCACACTCTTACACAGAGAATTAATGTCACTCATCAGCAGCACTTGAGTGAAGAGTAGAGTTACAACCGAGAGCTGGGCGACGGGCCGAGTGTGAGGAGCTGGTCACCTCTCCCCTCTCTGTTGTTTGTCCAGCACACGCCTCACTTTGGGCATTCACTCACGCCCCGCAGAGCCCCGTTTAGCTCCGGGAGTCCACAGCCTCTCAGGGAATCTATGGGAACTTAAAAACACTCACATCAGCAGCCGTGCTCTGCACACAATGCAAACTCACTCTGCTTTGACCCCCCCTCCAGCCTTTTATTTCCGCTGGACATTTACTAATGGCTTTCCCAGACCGCGGCCTTGTTTGTCTTTCTTTAATCTGTTCTCTCTTTTGCTTTTCATGTTTCTCCCCCTTCCCTTTAACGCTGAGCCTTCTTAATGGGAAAACCTCAGCAGGAGGAGGAAAAGGAGGAGTATGGGAGGGGGCAGATGAGTTGTTGATATAGTGTSCGTTGTGGTGGGTTGATGTTGTGATCAAGTCTGGTTACAGTCTTTGGAGARATGAAATGACAGTGTCAAACTGTGTTGTGTTCGGAGCAGGACCCCCCAGCGAGCTGCTCACTCCAAGCATCACGTAGACGCCGTGGAAAATGTCAGCTGACAGAAAGCAGTTTTTACTCTGCTAATCAATCCACCGGGTCAAACATTCAGTAACACGAGCGTCGAAGTGTGAACCACAACAATGGGTGACTGAGTCTGGAACAYGCTGGGTTCAGACTTCACTCTGTGGCCCATTCATGACGGGTCAAGAGTTTCTTTGTAACTGTCTGCTTCTTTGACGAGCGACAGAGCAGACTTTAAGGCTCCACCTAGGAACATTTTACAGGCAGTGTAGACACTTCCTCACTTCTTCCATCATTAAAAAAGAACCAACTTCWAGCTTCAAAAAACAAACAAAAAGCCCAAATTAAAAACAGTATAAAAACAGTTCCAAATGAACACACTGACCTGTTTTGGTTCAGTGTAAATACTAAAAACATTACTAATCATGGTAATGAAAAAATGTGATTAAGAAGGCGCATCAAAGAGCTGAAATTTGTTACTTAGTTTGTATCTTAAAAACATGATTCAGATCTTTTGAAGTGGGGCTCTCTGGAAATGTTATGAACAATTAATATCTCACCTGTTGTGCATGGCTCCTTGAACAAGCTCAGTTTAGAGGCAAGGGGTTTAAATCTGACAGGACTAAGTAGCTAAATGAATAACGATGGTGGAAAAAATTGTTTTGTGTAAATAACAAAACTGGTGGTGACGTTAATGTTTTAAAAATAAAATTCACATTMAGGCTAAAGTTGCTTCAAGACAGCAGAAATCCTTTTTGGCCTCAATGTTGCTCTATAGATATTGGTTTGTCAATCTAGCAAAAAAAAAAAAAATTTACTGTATTTACAAGCGTATAATGCTTAAAATTTAACCCCAAAAATCATCCATAAAGTTGTGGGTTTGTATTATACACAGGATAAAATATTGACCAATGTTTTGCTAATGTACTACCACAATACATTTCAATGTTTTCTCATTCATAACTGAATTTTTTTGTCATGGAGAAGAAAAACCTTTGTTTTCTCCTCTTGTTAACTGTGGAGATAGAAAGCAGACTTGGGCGTTAGTTGCATGTTTGCATATTCCATAAAACCAAACGAGCTGCTCTGTGAAACTGTCCATATTGCTAATTTAACAACCAGCTTCTGCTCTGGGGAGCGTGCAGAAGCACACACTGCTCCTCCTCAGCCACAAACACTCCTACAGGTGTGTGTCCCCAAATTTAACTGTTTCCCCATGACAGAGTTTGCYGCAAAGTCTGAAAAATCCCAAAGTCTGCATAAAATACACATAGCATACATTTTTAATGCTTTTTAAGCTGAAAAATGAGTGGTCGCATCATACTGGAATCACATTATACACACACAACTACGGTAAGCTCCATTTCTTTAAACTTGAGGTCATTCAAGGAGCTATCTACAACAGGTAAGATATTAATTCTTCATAATCTTTCCAAACAGCTCCGCTTTCTCAGAACTGAATATTTGGATTAATGAATTACTGTAAACAGTGAAGCATTAAGAAGTCTGTTGGAACTTTCTACCAAGCTTCATGTTAGCAAGCATTCACTTTATATTTCTTCACGTATTAAAGAAGCAATTTTAGAGTTAATTTTCAAAATTAAAAAAGCAATACTCTTTACAAATATTAAAGATTCTCAAGTTAAAGAAAAAAATTAATAAATATAAATTCTGAGTTGTGCACATTTTGTTAATCTTCACATAGTCTGTATTTAAATGTCTCAATTTAATGTTTTTAATTATTAGTCTTCTAAAACCCTTCTGAAGAATTAAAAAAAAAACATGGTTCAATAAAGTGTCACATTTTTCTGAGATGCCAGACTCTTGGAATGTTTAGATTACAGTTTTGATGATGATTAAAAGCAAATCTCCTGACACCACAGGACGACAGGAATGAGGATCAAATGTAAGGCCCACCTCGGTAAAAGTCGGCTCCTGTTATTGTGTTTTTGCGGAGCTTGGAGCGGACCAGCTGGTGTCGGGGCAGATTCAGAATCACAAGGTCTAGACCACAGCCAAAGCTGTCAGCCCCGGGTCATAYGGCCAAAGCTGCCTTGATCTGACCAGACGAGCAAGCCAAGAAAAATACCACCGCACAATCCTTTTCACGCCTGACTTAGGCGCAAACATTCTCACAGTCCCCGACCTGGTCATTAGAAAGATCTGAGCATGTGTCTGCACTCATTAATGCTGTTATTGTTCAGAGATTAGGTCGATTAGGAAAAGGGGCCTTGCAGTTTGAAACGACTGCCTTTATGACAAYAATTAATAGTTCCATTTAAACACAGACCATTTTTTTAACAAGCATTTAAATGTGATAACTGCAGCTTTTACCCCTAATTTCAGTGATGCCAACACAATTTGTGCCGGCAAGGCAGGACTGAGCAACATTCAGCGCTTCGTTTTCTGTCCCACCACAAATATCTCTCTTCCTTTTAAGATTTAGGTCATATAAAGAATGCAGTCCGATCCTACAAAAGCTGAGAAATCTCTAGCCAAGCGACTCGTGACTCTTTTGTTAGCCTTCAATCCCCTGTGGCATAGTAGAYTTTTAAACCACACTAGCAAATGTAAGATTGAAAGTGCTCATATAAGCTGGGTTGATATGAAGCTAACATAAGTAAAGATGTATGTATATGTATATCACTTTGCACTTGAGCTCAAGGCTCAAGTAAAGGTGATGTAAATATGCTACTGATGAGAACAGTTGGTCTTTGAAATAAATATGCATTAATGAATGTTTATATTGCATGTAGGTTGTTGGATTTGTGCTGCCCTCCTGTGGTCATTTTGGGAAACAATCACAAATTCAAACATCCTTTTTTGTGGGGGGTGGGGTATWATGCAAAATGGACTTTTTCAGCTTTAAAGCATGTTATAGTGAGGGTCCCTCATCAAATACATGCTCAGGGTGTTGCTTTGACTCATTCATGCATGTTTGAGAATTCCCCAGTGTTGTATAAAGTACCACAAAGTGATACTTGAGTAAAAGTACAAGTAAAGTTACTTTGCTAAAAGTTAAAGTCTCCTTTAGGAATATTACTTGAATAAAAGTCTTAAAGTATCTGATATTTTTTGTACTTAAGTATTAAAAGTAAACACATTGATTCAAAATGAGCAGTTAGATGTTCAGTAATGACATTTAAGAGGTGACCTCCCTCCAAAAAAAAAAAAAAAAACACAGAAATGACTATATCTCGTAATAAAATAATTAATTGATGTTAAATTTAAGATACACTAGTCTAGCTGTTTCAGTTTATATACACATATCAAAGCTCCCCAAATCTTTTCCTCAAAATGAAAATCTGAGGGCTGCGACCAAATGCAACAAAACTATTTCATGAAATACACATACTTAAGTACAGCCCTTTTATTTTAATGATTATGTCCTGCTGGAGTGTGACATAATTTGTTTGAGTACAAACTAATACGGTATCAGAATTTTATATATTTATACTTCTCATTCAGCCACAATTAAATTCCCTCTATCTAGAAGGCACAATTTATATTACATTACATTATATTTTATATACAGTGGTTTGCAAAAGTATTCATACCCCTTGAACTTTTCCATAT
>NW_013952434.1:1402005-1423645 GCF_001266775.1 Austrofundulus limnaeus | reverse complement strand
CTTCTTGCCTTTTTTAAAAATGTAAGGAGTAGAAAAAACAGATAATTGTGTGAAAATGTAAAAGTAGAAGTAAAAATAGGCTGAAAAATAATTACTTAAGTACAGATGCTCAAAAATTCTACTTAAGTTCAGTAACAAAGTATCTGTACTTAGTTACTTTACAACTCTGGAATTCCCTGATTGTCCTGTGGTAGCCATGTGGAGCAAAGAATCGCCTTTCATACTTGGGAACTTGTAGTGGGATGAGTCCACCTCAGCATAGGGACAGCTGGGATGATTTCATTAGGCTGCTCTGTCTACTGTCCACACACTAGCAAGATGCTCAACTGACCTAAAATAAACAAAAAACAAACAAAAAAAACAAAACAGCAAAAGCAATGATTAGTAGAAATAACCACGAAAAAATTCCTCTTACACAAGTTCTGTTTTTTAATAGTTTTTTTTTCCACAAACAGAATTGTTTTACAAAAAGGAGCATTGAAATTACAAATGTACCTATCTATCGCAAATCATGCTGTCGACTTGAACTACATGCAAAATCAACAATAAAAACACTGAGGATCTTCAATGTAAAAAAATGTATTGATGCCATTGCAAAAAGGAAAATCATTTTGTGTTTTTTTTTTTTTTTTTTTTACTCCAGATGGAGTCACATGTTTATACAGGAGACGTAAACCAGGGCACAAGACTCTAAACCTCCCAGGCGGAGGGGACTTAGTAAAAATGCATAGAAGCAGAGACGTTTTCTGCTCTACAGACAGGGTGAATAGACAAATGGAAGCATTAAGACGAGTGTAAGTGCTCAAACCACGCGCACACTCACACACAAACACACACACAAAYACACAGCCTATTCAGTTTGAAGCCCTTACAACACAAACTCATGCTTCATTATAAATGTAGGAAACATCACAACRAAGAAAAGTACATGAAACGTTTTCATCAAACCTTATCTGAGGTATATGGCTTCATTTCATCTAACTACTTGTCAATAAACAACAAATAAAGTATGATACATTGGTTCAAGAAGACAAAAGGTTTTTCCAATCAAAAATATGAACAAACATTTTCCCAGTTTTTTGTAAGAAGCATAAATTAAGGTGCCACAAATACAGCAACACTTTCCTATCGGTTTTAGATCTTTAACGACAGGACGTGTCATGACAGGAAGAGGTTATAACATGCAGAAGTTAGCTTCTGCGTAGTTTCATGAAGATCTTTCTGATAAGCATGAGTTTCTGGATCAGCTGCACCCTTCTGAACGGGAAGTTTCTCATGGAGCACACATGCGTGTTTCACATGGCCACAAAGGCCTGGGCTGAATCCTGTCGGCCACGGAGGGAATTAAAAGACGCTCACAGGTAAAAATGTGTCCAACTCAGGTCACACAGCTCTCATTTTCAAAAAGGATACGGAAATCATACCGAAGCCTTTAATCTATATACAAACTGCTTAAAAGGATTATGGAAGTGTGTGCGCAATTTCACTCTAAGGTATAAAAAATACAAAAAAGTAAACTAAGTGTGGATGCAGTTTCTTTTAGATTTAGCAAGAGTCTAACTGTGTCCCTTTGGTTTTTCAATCGGTGTACTAAAATTATTACAAAACATGAGTGTTGCACGATTTCAGGTCCCTCATCTCAACAGGCGATGCTCAAATATCAAGACATCAAGCATTCCTTGTTGACGCTGGCGGCATCTGTTGGCGTCACATTGGCTGGTGTGAGTGTTGTACGTGTGCCGTTTCCTGGTCAGGCTCAGTCGGTGCTGACCTGCGTGACCTGTGCATCAGCGGTCTGGTTGGTGGATTGGATAAACATCGGTTGGGTCAGTTCCTGCCCTGCTGGCATCGTCACCTGTTGTATTTGATACAACTGCTGCAAAACAGAAACAGGAGGCGTTATGATATGTTGATTGGATTATCTTCAAATCAGCAGAGCATAGCTCCTGCTTATCTTGCTAGAAGATKATGTTAAACTTGTTTATAAATAAAATGTTTTTATACTTCCTGCATATTTTTTCCAAGCTGAGAGATGTGATACTCAAAGTTAGTGTTCTTTATTTTATTGGTTACCTGTCCGTCAGTAAACTGGTTGAACTGCTGCTGTCCTTGCTGCACCTCGGTCTGTGTGATCTGAAAACATTACAATCTATTACTAAAACATTATTAAGCACATTGTACGCCGTCTTCCTGATAACTTGCAGATTTGTTGCGTCCACAATCAGTGACTACCTGCTGAGTGTTTGCAAGAGTCTGAATTTGTCCCTGCACAACTTGTGCTCCGGAGACAGGCTGAGCTAGTCGGATGTATTGTAGCTGGCCTGTATTTAGCTGCACCTGCAGTGAACCGACACAAGGGGGAGACAGAGTTCAGTTAGAGCAAAGGTCATTCTTGCACAGAGGACACAGCCATTTTCCAACCACGGACGACACTCTCTTTCACTTCCTGTTTGTAAACAGCCTAAAAATGTTTCATTTATTCTACTAAACAAAACTTCAGTCCCTTTTTTTTTTTACTGTTCTTTCACTTGTTGTGAATCTTTTTCTGTCCTTGGTTTTGTTTCCTCTAACACCAGTCCTGTTCTTTCTAGTTTGACCCAACGTCTTACCGGGATCTGCTGTATCTCTCCCGTGTTGGTAATGATCTGCTGCATGACCTGCATGGTCTGGCCTTGAGCTTGCGCAGTTTGAGCTTGACCCTGGGCCGCTGCAGCCTGGACAATCTGAACTTGCTGGCCTTCACCCACCTGCATGGCGACGGGTGCACTCTTACAGAGAGGAAGGRTAAAATAATAAGAAAACAGAAAGAAAGAGGGAGAAAAAGACATCACGTTAGCATTAGTGCTGGCAAGATGTCTTTAAAGCTTCTGGACTAAAGGTTCAACCTCAATACAAAGCTTAGATATCTTTATATTAAACTTTTAACAGAAGATTATAAAGCAGGCACAAAAGACATGAYTTCATAGGTTTCATGTCCTCCATTTCTCTTCTGTCTGTCACATTATCTGGGAAAGGCCATCTGATCTCATTCAGCAGTCACCCCTAGAGACCTCTGTTATCTGAGCAGCACAGAGTTTGCAGGTGGCGGTCACCCACAGAGCTGCGGCACCAAGTCGTGGTCTTTAACTGTGCGGTTAAGCATAAAAAAGGCATGTGTGTTTACCGTGATGGGTGTGCCTTGTGATTGCACTTGCACTTGCTGTAACTGCTGCATGGTGGCACCTTGCAACATCTGATGGCCGACAGAATAGAATGAGAAAATGAGAGAAAGACACGCAGRGTGAGAGGGCAGCGATTGCAACAACTCAGCACACAAACGCAAGCATGATTGGCGTGTATGCATAGAAAGTTTTAAGCATCAGAAAACAATGGCATCRACAACAACTAATGTTTAAGGGACTGACAAATTTAAAATTAGAGGTATGCAGATTGCAACTTTCTCCAATTTAAATTTTTCTGGCTTTGCATCTTTTTATGAACAATAAACTGTATCAAACAATGTAATTTATTAATAAAAGTTCACACAGATTGCTATGTGTTAGCAATAAAAGAATGGGAATATTTTCTGCAAAGTGACAGCAGTTTCAGTTTTCTTTTATTCAAAACCCAAGGCTAAAGTTCTGTTTTCAGTTTTACATCTAAAGAGAAAAAAATTATATAATAGATATTTTAAAAACACTTCAAAAGAATGGAAGTGGAAAACCTGTACAAGACAATGTAAGGTTTTATATAACCTTTACTTTTAATATAAAGTAAGGTAAAATGTATTAAAAGTAAATGATGCAATAACACACACTGTGGTGAAACTTCACAGATGCCACTGAATTTCCAAAGTATGAAAACAATTAGGTAAAATAAAGATCTTTGGGGGGGTTTCATTAGACGCAAATTAGTTCACCTTATAATGTAGCTATGTAGTAATCAGTCAATAACGGGATATGCACAGGGTTTGTGTCAAATTGTGCTGTAGCAGGACTGTGAATCACAAAAGGCACAACAAAGTAGAACAGCTCAGCTCAAAGCAGCCTGCTGAAGCACCTTAGCAGCACAGCTAMGCAACATGCAGAAACCAAGCTGGAAAGGAGCAGAAAGGGTTGTAGAGAATGAATAATTAGAAGAGAGAGGCAGCTGAATGAGCTATGAATAATCTTGCTGTTTGGCGACAGCCTGCAGGAAAATAGGTGTGTTTGCATACGACTGCACAAGAATATGTACAGCTTCAGTTTTTGTGACTTAGTTTTTGTGTTGTTGAAATGTATACAACTTTAGAGTATAAAAAAATGAGGAAAAGTTTAAAAGAAACTCGTGTTCTTTTTTTATTGGGTTTAACTTACAAGGCAACAAATAATTCTCTTAATTTGACTGAAGAAACATGATCATATGTATATTGTTTGTGTATATTTTGCTACTGTAGTCAGTTTAAAACAAACTTAACTTACATTTTACATTTTCAGAAAATATGCAAATATTGCTAACTAAAAGGACACCAGGGTATTCACTTGCACTTCTGCTTTTATGCTGTTATAAGTAATGGAACAAGAGTGGCCAGTTATAAAATGGTAACTAAGATAAAGAATAACAAAGCTGAAAAGAATAACTAATAAAGAGGCTYTTGTAATAGAACACCTTGCACTGAGTTGAGATTAAATGTTCTGTTTAAAGTGCTCTTACAAGGACATGTTCAGGTTTTAAGACACAAAGTCCCTTTATTCACTTATTCAGGTTTCATTTTRTTCTTTGAAAGATCATCTGTGGTTTCATTTCTACTATTACTTCTTTACATTTTGCCATATGTTCTTGATTTGGTGACAAATTCATTCAAAGTACCTGTCCTTGCTGCGGCTGTGTGATGATGATCTGTCCAGGCTGGATGGTGGTGGCGGTCTGTGTGRCGGGCTGCTGACCCTGCTGTGTGCCTTGCACCTGTACGGCGCCAGGCTGTTGGGCCAAGGTGAAGTAGTACTGCACCGGCTCTGCAGGAGCAACTGACTGACGCATCTCCTCCTGCAGGTGAGACACACACACACACACACACACACACACACTGAAAGGCCTATCAGTCCACTACATCTCCATAAATTATTTTTTGGAAGTGTAATGGTAGAGGAGAGTGGGGTCAATAAATAACTGATGGGATGTGGCTGGGGAGGAGTAATGTAAGCTGGATGTGAGGTGAGGTGCAGGCACCACACAGACTAATAAACTGCTTGTCTGGAGGAATGCAAACCAGCCAGGTGAAATTTACTCTTAGTCATATTAATAACAAATTTAGGCACAACTAATATGGATTTATGTATAGGTTGAGTCCCCTCCTTTCTTTAGGTTAGCAAAAAAAAAGCATCAGACCAAGTTTTTATTCTGTTTACTCAGCGCCGCTCGACGGCTTGAATTCAGGAATGAAAATGATCAATTATTAATAAACACTGACCTGAGTGATCCTGTTTTATAAGTGACTAATGAGCAAAGCTTCATCTTGATGATGTTTCTCCATCGCCAGAAGAGTAAACACCCCTCTCCCAGCTCCATCACAACACAGCTGAGAGTGTAGGATGTTTACACGCCTGGAGACAGGCTTCCTGACAACAAATTTGAATATCTCATTCTTCCATCTGTTGCAATAAGTTGATGTACAGATCATTGATTTCCTGCTTTGATATTATAGGTTGTTTTCTCAACTAAATCCTGGTCGGAGACAGTTTTATGATGTTTGACGTTGCTTAGATCAGCTCATCGCTGGTGAAAACTAGTCCCATTTTGGGGGGTTTCTGGTTTGAGGCAATAAGAAGCTGCAAACATCCGACTGAAAGCCTTTTTGCCAAATCCCAGCTTCCAGTCAAGGATGTTTACAGCACCGTGTCGCCGACAAAGGAGGGGAAACTGAGGATGATCAAGAATCGGTCAATCTCATTTAATATTTGTTTAAATAAATGTCATCTGTTCATTCACCTGGAAAAAAAAAGCTGGAACGAAGAAAAATCTCATATTTTAACCTTTTTTTAATCATTTAATAAAGTTGACAAACTGCCAGAGTTTTTGTTGTTTTAATAAAAATAATCTGTTGCAGCTGTCTTCTACCATCTGTTATTATTGTTTAGAAAATGAAAAAGCAAATTCACATTAAAATAAAAATCCCAAATTAATTTTGAAAGTCTGTTGTTTTTTATTACTACTATGATGTATATAAGGTTATTTATAGGTTTATATTATAAAAAAATGAATAAAAGAAGACACTGTTGGGCATTATTAACTATAATTTATTAATTGCAAGAATCCATTTTCTAACAAGTTCAAAATGTCTTAAGAGAAAACATTTTTCTAATTGCTGTTATTTAAAGGTTTATATTTTGATAACTGCATACAAAAGGAGCAAACAACACCACACTGTTGAGCACAGTTAACTATAATATGAAATGAATAATAAATAAATAAATAAAGTAAATAAATATAATTTATTATTTGCAAGAATCCTTTTTCTAAAACCATTAAATTGTCTTCTGAGAAACCATCTGTTTTCCAGGCACTGTGCAGGCATTAAGGCTACAAAAAGATTGAAGCAACATCTACTTCCTACCTGTCGTTTAGGTGGCTTTAAGTCGTCCCGAGGCACGATGTCAATCAGGAAGTCAAACTGGTCAAACTTTGTTATCGCCATGGCAATGTCATTCCTCTGTAAATAAATAAATAAATAAAGACACATAGAAGGTCAGGGGATAATTGTGCTAATTCTATATATGCAGCTACCTATATATAAACATGCTTCAAAGTTTGAAGTCATCACTCCCAAAATAACTGCAGTCTACAGTTGGACTGAATTACAGTTTCCAGTAGTTGTGTGATTTCTCACCGCAGTTTAAAGAAGCGAGGACTTTCAGAGGCAAATTATCAAAAATAATTAACTGACAGAAAGTCAAACAGGATCAAAATGACTAATTTATTGTTAGGTATCCCTTACATCTTCAATAGGTGAGCACTGGTTTTGGTTTTCATTTGAAAAAGTATTTTATGTCTTATTGCTCTATGGGAAATGTGACTGGAGTTTTCTTCCAAACTCTGTGACTTATTGGTAAAGTGAAAGTTTAAATGAGGAAATTACAAGCTGAAAAATACCAATAATATATTTTTYATTATCTGCTTTAGATAACTTACTTATAATAAATGAAAGTACCACACAGTCTGACATTTATCAGAGATAAGTAAAGGGAGAAAACATGAACTGACATTTTCCTCCCACCATACTCTACTGCTCTTATACCCCCTCCTATGTCCACAGTGGTGTGCAGTCTCTGTGGAATTTTCCACAGGATATTGGCTGTCAGGACCCCCTTTTGTGGCCCTCCCTGTAATACAGGCTATTTATAGTACCTTGATTAATATCTGGTAACATCAGGTCACATCTACACTTGCTCTATTGATGAGCGTTGTTATGGTGACCCCATTGGCTTGGCCTCTTCACACAAGGGTTCTGCGTATGCGTGAGTAAATGGAGGACAATGCTGTTCCCTCACCTGAGCAATCGATTCATGAGGTGATGTGTTTCACCTGGATAATACTTTATCTTTTGTGTGAACTGTAATTAACATGGACACAGTTATTGTAAATGAGGTTTTCATTTAAAATAGCTTCAGTACATTTTAAAAACAAAGCAAGGATGAAATGTTTTTATATCTCATATGCCTCCATGAACTGCTGATTTTGCGTAAGTATGTGAACAGATGAAATGTAATCAGTGAAACTGGTTTACCAAGGTTTTATATTATTTAAATTGGCACTGTAATATGCTCTTTCCTCTTTTATTTTCGAGTATACATTTTTAAGTTTCTGTTAAAAGCGGAGAAAACAATAACGCCAGGAGGAAATGTGTCACCATCATTCGCCTGCTTTGCTTTTAAAAATGAAGTGGGAGAAAAAACCTCACATGAGAGATAGTCCTCAAGGGATAACTGCTATGGGGGTTGATATAATGTGGAAAAAAAAACCTTAAAGAGTCAGTTGGTTTATTTGACTGAAATGTAAAAATCTCATTAGACCAAACATATCACACAGGAAAGGAAGTAAAAGCATAAAAAGATTAAGTCACGCAGCGGTGATGCGCATCTGACCTGTAGTGTACGTCTCTTGTTGTCCTCAGTGTGAATCCATGCTCTGAGGGTGAGCTCTGTGATAAAGATCTGAGCAGCTTTGGCAAACAGGACTGGAGCTTCTGCGCTGATCATCTGCAGAGGATAGCGTCACACCCGATTAAACACGGCCCTGCACCGTAACGCAAATCACTCTGGGTCTGAGTTACAGTCAAATACATCAAAGTCACAGATGTGGGAAAAAACTACCTGACGAATGGTTTGATTTCAAGCTTAGCTTTTTATATTCTTTCYTGCATGTTCAAAACACTTGTGAAGAACTAAATAAAAAGTGACATTAGTCTAACAAATCTTTGAACATTTGTGCGCTAACATTTAAGTTGTCAGCTCTACCCGACAGAACCTATAATTGCAYGACATGTATTTCCCTTTATCAGCAAAACTAAACTCAACATAAAAGTTCAAATATTCATCACATGCAGTACTAGTCGTATACCACCTGCAGTRAAAGCTGCTGTGTCAGAACTAACAGAAGGGTCTTTCTCCCAGTTATGTTAGTGATCTCCTGATCTCTTTACTGCTTTAAGCTGCTGCTTAACTAAGWGGATAGGATGGCACTCCTGACACGACACATTCACAGCACGTTTCCCAAGGCTTCATGTTGGAGACTGAAACTGCTTTAATGGGAGGAAAGTAATCACATGACTGAACACAGCTGACAAATGTTAGGGGGTGAGTACATTTATTGGAAAAGATAGTGAGAACATGTCCACAAAAAGGGGAATAATCCATGTAGATCTGAGAGATCGGTAAAGGCATCAGGAGGAGCGGACTGCAAGAAATCTGTTCATTATTTTAAAAACCACTGAAGGAAGTTCTTTATTTAAAGCAGGATGTGCAGACATAGTTTATAAACTCACATTTATCAAATAAATTGGCTTAGCTCCTCTATGAGTACAGTGCAAACTAAAATTTAAGAAAACTATGCTACAGAGAAAATGTTGACACCCCTTTAGCTTGTAAAAAGACTGATCACTAGCATGCTAATCTCCGTGATCTTTATCAGAGCAAAGCTATGCTGGATATACAAAACTATTTAAAACCAAAATACACAGATTATAAAAAGCAGTTTAGTTGGAACAAAGACACCATTTCCTGCATCAGTGGTATGGTCGGGTTGAAGATGATGCACCTGTGAGTAGTCACAGAGTCAAATTGGCAAGTATGTGTGAAGTGAGGGGGTGGATCTTGCGACGCTACATTCTAAACGTTACTGCTGTCACTTTGCTGATTCTGCAACGGCGCCTTCGTGTGTGTGTGTTAGCACACACCAGTGTTTCCCCTACCATWATACAGGCAGGGTGCCCACCCCCCACCCCCACCCCGCCAACGAGACGGCCCGCCCCTCTAAGAATTTCACGGCATGTAGTCATTTTTATTTAAATAAGGCCAGATCAAGTCGAGAGCTATTTTTTTGCATCCCTCCATATCCACCTCTCACCAAACTTGGGGGAAAAAAACGGCGCAGAGTGAGGCTGAGCGCTGTGTGTGGTCCCCACAAAGATAGGAAGATGTGTGTGAGACTAGACGCGCAGCTCTGCTTTTAATCACGTAGCACCGATGCGACAGCTTTGCAAGCTACTTTTTCTTTCTTTAAAAGAAAATGTGACAGGTGAAGCTACAGCATGCTTACTACCTTATCAATAATTACTGCCTTTTTTACTTTCTCTGTGGGTGGGGGGTCAGCTTCACTCAGCTGCAGGTGAACACTTCCCGCGTTTCCTGGACTATTTTCCACCGAGGATTACGTCGTATTTTATATTGTTTATATTTCTAAAAGCACTTCGCAGCATTTCCCCTGTGTGTTCATGTCACGAGCGCAACAAAACCGCGACGGATCAGCTGACTGTTTTTAAAGCGAGGTGCAGCGAACATGTCCACCTGCAGCTCGGCTCCGACCAGCCCGGCCCGGGACTGAAGAGTTCACACGTCAACCCCTTCAGACGTTTAGCGTGTATAATGAGCATCAAAAATTTATAATTTGCACAAAAAAATCAGTATTAATCACGCTGATGGAGTGGAGGTGCGCTGACCGCAGCTGCGCGGGGTGGGGAGGAGGAGGAGGGTCTCTTAAAGACGTGTCTACATTTGACTTTTATTTTTTCTAAAATCACAGAGTTCTCTGAGTCAGCTTCAGATGTTTGTAGTTAATCATAATATCTTCTAAATTTAACCAGGTGTTTCAATGCCTTTAAATTACACAATAATTTTACTGGAGAAACTTGTCAGTTTGATTAAAAAAACAGTAAAAATATTTTTTTTCTGTGCAGAGAACTTCCTCTGCTATAATTTATTTTAAATAAATATATCAAAGCTCCTCAGTTGAAAACACTAAAATTATAGAAAAGATGTTTAAAAACTTCTTTCCTCAGAAAGTCTTCAGTCCTAA
Source organism: Austrofundulus limnaeus (assembly GCF_001266775.1). Lineage (NCBI taxonomy): Eukaryota > Metazoa > Chordata > Actinopteri > Cyprinodontiformes > Rivulidae > Austrofundulus > Austrofundulus limnaeus. The sequence goes on along the minus strand of NW_013952434.1, from coordinate 1,413,118 downwards.
GAACACTAAACTGTAACTTTTAATTGGTACACAGTGTACTCCTATTTAAAAAAAAAATGTTTGTCCTGTAAGCAGAAAAATTATGGATGTTGGATGTTGGTTTTTTTTATCTCTATTTCAACGAAGAGGATGAGGAGAACGAGGAAGTTCTCCTCAAGCAGCTCCTAAAACTGTCAACCTGCTGACTGAGAACATTTGTATATATTACACTTTGTATACAGAACAATATAGCCTACTTATTAAATTATATTTTTATTGAGATATTTTTTTGGACAACCAAAATATTTTGAGGACAACCAGATTTTGTCAAACCCCCACATGAGAGGTCACCACCACAGTTTAAAAAAATCCTAGGGGAAACTCTGCAAAGTTACAGTTCTTCTAGATCTAATGATTCTTAGAAAGGACATGAGTTGAAGTTTTTACTGATAATATTTTATTCAAAACATGTTACAGAAGTCATAAGAAGCAGGTTTATTTTGAACAAACATTACAAACATGTTCATTCCTACAAAACTGTCAAATGTATTTACTAACAACACTAAAGAGGAAACTGTCAATGCAGTTATATAAAAAAACTACAGTAAAAGAGGGTTAAAGTCATTACTGGGTCAACCACACATTTATAGTGCGTGAGTACAAAAATCTACAAACTAGTTCTGCACAAAGGCAGTTTTATTCAATAAAAGTTCTAGCTGAAAATGCTAATATTTTTTACTCAGAATTGATTTGTTACCTTGACATCCTCATCCAACTTCATGATTTTCTTGATTCGAGCCAGAGGCAGTTCCTGCACACGGAAGTCCTTCTGAAAAAAAATCACTGGTAAGTATTAGATAACTGTAAAAAAAGAAATTTAAATTAAAAATGTACACACGTTTGAGTATTAGGAGCTGGGAGACCATATGATATGCTCGACTCTGGCAGGTGTGTGTGTTGCATGTTTAAGCGGTCTAACGTACCATAGTCAGGTTCCTGATCTCCTCCATGACACGAGGCCAGAAGGTCTGCAAGGTTTGCTGGGCATCGGTGGTTCCAGACCCAAATGCATCTCCAGACATCTTCTAATTTTCTGCACAAGAAGAACGCAAACGACGAGAGAGGTTTAGGCAAATAAATTACTGGAGAGCAAAAAAACAAAACAAACAAAAAACATCAAAAATGATKACATTTATGGCAGGCTCAAAAGAGAATATCGCTGCCAAGAGCTTCTCTTGAGTTTTAGAATACTGTATCCTGTCACAGTTTCTAAATAAAATGTGCTGAAATCTAAATACAGTTACAAAAAGCTTATATTCTTGTGCTTGAGATGTTGATGCAAGAACACACAGCCAGACCAGCTGTGCAATGCTTGATGCAGCTCTTAACTGCAGCTTCTCGACAAACACAAGCCTTTTATGTGCAATTAAATGCAGCAAATGACCTCAGCAGTGAGGATGATGCTAGACTACAAAAATAGGAAATGCAGAAGCRTCTGTGCCCTGCAGAAACAACTTTATCACAGCCTAACTGATTTTAAACAAACGCAGATTTACAGAACACAAAAATGTGAAAACAAACTGAAGTCTTTCAAACTTTCTTTTTATAAAGTCAGTGCTTAAAAAAAAGAGAGAGATTAGGTGATTTGAAAAGAAAACAAACAAACAAACAAAAAAAGAACCAGCAGGTTACTACGGCATGCCAGGAATCCAGTGGGGGAATATTGGCCTGCCTGTCTGAGCATGTAAAGCTTGGAGTGTCTTGATCTCTCTCTCTCTCACACACTCACTCACTCACTCGCACACACACACACACACACACCTTTGTAAAAACATTTGGCAGAGGAGAATAAAAAGTATATGGAGCAAGAGAGGAATGTTTAAAGTTACTCAAAAGACATGAGAAGTGGTTATCTGTGCTTTGTGAGCATCRGGTGGTGGTGCCTTGTCCAGTTTGGTATTAATCCACTGCTAAGACAACGAGCTGAAGGCTTTTACTGGGGGAGGTAAAGGGACAGGCAGGGGCATTAAAAGACTGCTGCACAAACTGGCTATGTGGGTCAAACAAGACAGAAAAAAGGGACACAATTAGAGAAAGACCGTTAGGTGGAAAAAAGAGGGGCTCCACTTTCCCTTTTCTTTATCTCACTAACAACTGGCTCCATTCCACAACCAGCTGAGAGACAATTMAAATAGAAAAGTCAGACTTTCAAACAGCTCATCCAGTGTCTCTTACCCACTAGATTTTGTTGCAGCTCTTGTGTGACAGCCTGCTTTGACCTCGAGTCTGCATCAGCTTCTTCCTGCACGCTGCCTAAGTGCAGTTGTGAATATTTCACATTGATAAATCACTGATTCATCCTTTACCTCATTGATTTTTGACAGGAAAGATTAGCTTCCCTGGCAGTAGTAGAAAGTTACTGAATAATACAGAAGAAGCACTGCTGCATCCTGCTCTGTCATTCAGTTTTCGACAGACAGCAGCCTAAATCGATAAGACAGAATGGCGGGAGGGGGTTATATAAATCAATCAGGCTGTTCGTAGCTATGGCATACCAGGCTAGTGATTGACCTTGACACTGTCTCCCCTTCCCTCTCTGAAGCTCCAGTGTCCAGTTGCATTTCAAGGTTGATTGAAAACCTGCAGTCTCCAGAACAATCCCAGCATGCCACGGGACACGGATGACTGACGGGAAATGTAGTTCTTTTGCGCCATCATCTCTACGACACAGGAACGGACTTGCAAAAGTTCTTCTGCAGCCTCAGCGTATTTGGCAACTCAAAGTCAAAGAGAGTCCCTTTTTTTTGGCTAAATGGCATTTTTATCATCAGCATCAGCACTTGATCTTGTGATAAYTGAGAACAAGACAACCTTGTGTATCTGTGTGAGCGCTGCACACAAACTGTCAGGATAAGGAACGAGCTACTCGCTTAACACTACAGACGACCATCGTACTGCTAACAATGATAACACTAAGGCTCAGACGACAGGCCTCAATGCTTCTTATTTTGTCACTCTGCTTAAACTCCTAGATTTCCTTAAAAAAAACAAAAGCAGAGATATTTACAGCAAACTCATACATAGCTTCTTCTTCTTTAACACTTTGACCTTTGGTGTAAATATACAGCGACACACTAACCACAGCGACTTAAAAGAGGGGGGGAGTCAATGTGTGAGGAGAGATGAGTGTGACGAGAGGCAGGCTGAAGCGTGAGAGCGAGAAAAAGAAAAACAACGAATGTGAGAGAAAAAAGGGAGGCTAAGTATCAACATGCCCTCGAGCATTGCTCTTTCAGTTTCTTTAGTTAGCATGATCTACCTACAGTATATTAATTACCATATATTCAAATGCTTCGCATCAATGGAAACTTTGCGTTGGAGCTCAACGTTTCACACCCAAATGCACGACAGACAAAAACAGACTGGAGTTTAATGCTGGCAGCTACAGAAATCAAATACCAAATTTTTACTTGGTTTGCAGAAATAAGAGCAATTTCATCCGTGTTTCAGGCTTCTCGTGTCATAAGCATATATTATTTAAAAGAAAGCTTGCATTACAGGATTTAAAGTTAACCTAAAAACCTCATCTTTGCCGTTTAGGTCCACGCTGCTACTGTTTCATTTATTAGCCTACAGGAAGCTGGGCTTCTCCGCTCTACTCTTCCCTGCAGGGCTTTTGTCCTTCATCAGGACACAGGGACAGACAAATGACGGTGTTGGATTTCTCACAAACTCTGCTTGATGTCTGTGTTTTTTTCCTCCCAAAAACAAGCATTTGTGCAGTAACAGCTTCGTCCAACGCAGCAACTTGCGCTTCCTCCTTCCGTGATTTTAATCTCCCTCCTCCCGTCTCTTCTCCACCGCTTCCCATCTCGTGGCTAAGTGTTTCTCTTTTTCGCTGTCTTACTTGCTTACACCTGATCGCCCTTTCCCAACCTCTCACAGAAAGTCAATGCCACTCTGCTTACAGCAGCTGAATCAGCGCTAATGTTGTTCAGGCAGCCCAGTCCTGCAACTCTCCTGTTTCCGCTTYATCCTRATCTTCCTTCCCCTCTCGCTTTTCTGGAACGTCACATCAAGTGGCACTCAGTTCAGCTCTAACATCACAACACTGTACATGAGTCTTCAACTCCTGTCCAGTAAACCTGAGAGGACACTGGGTTAGGCAGACATTCAGGGCGAAGCTGTGCGCTTCTATTTATGTGTTTTTAAAGTGAAATATAAAAGAAACAGTAAATAACGATCAAACTTTTAAGGCACAAAATCTCCACAGACGGGGGTTTAAAAGCCAAAAGTTTAGATGCACATTAACAGACTTTAAACAATAGGAAACATCTCCGTTTTTTGATAAATACGCTGACACAAACATGTTTAAATTCCTTCATATGATGACTTTGAAGTGACCTCCTGCACGGTTTGTCTTCTCAGTAACTAACAGTTCAAACATTAGCAATCAAAGAGCAAACATATAGCGTACACATGAACGGAGTACTACCAATTTACTGTAAATTATTAAAAGACCAAAAAAAACAGTTTGTTTATAAAGTGACACCAACGTCTGGAAGATCATTGCTCAAGGGTCATGTCTTGAGCAAGAGGTCAAATGTGAACAAGTTGATGTGTGAAACTGTCACTGATGCAGAGTCTGTAAAGTTTTAACTAGCATTAATATTTATATTTTTTTCTTTTATTAATGGTCAACTGACTCCCCTCTCCAATTAATTTTAGATTTTTATTATTCCTGCTGAAAAAAAGTAAAAAAACAAAATAAATTAAAATAAAAACTACTGTACTTTTGAAGCAATACCTTAAACTGAACTACTAAACCTCTAACATCGGTGACCCTGATTATGGTACATACAACACACAGAAAACCTGGCCTGAGTACAGTACCAGGGTAAATGATCTACTTTTAGCAACAACAAAYTGGGGGGAAAAGTTCTCAGTCAGAAATTACAGATTAACCACTTGGTCATTTTTACAGATAGTACAATTTTGGAATTACAAATAATAATAATAAATAAATAAAGTGTGTAAGAGTATTGGGGGACCGGGTAGTGTTTTAATGATAAATGCACCCAACTAAGCTACTGTATGACATCACCCTTTTGGCCAGGCTGGATCGAACTAGTTGACCAAATGGCCCCACAAACTTTGCCCTTGGTTCCGCTTTAAGCAAACTCCAGGAAGTGCTAGTCACTGATCTCCCAAGGTCATTCAACAGAGGAGCGAGAGAAACCAGAGAGGGAGGAGGGAGAAGAGGGAGATGAAAGCAAGAAGGGGAGGGGGTGGGGATTGAAAAGGACAGGTTTTCCAACTTTCCCTGCAGCAGCTAAGTGACCCCAATGGTTCAGGCTTTGCACTTTCTAAGGAGATTAATTAAAATAACATTGCAAACCATACATATCAGCTACATTCGACATTCCTTTTTGAATTTCACTTCCTCTCATCTTCAACCACGTCTTGTTCTCATTGCTGACAGAGATAATGCAGGAGAGTCAATCTCACATTCCTATGACCTTCATCTAAATGCTAGGCCCAGTCTCTGGCATCAAAGAAGGCACGGCTAAAGGTACCTGCATAAACTACAAGCTGGGACACCGCTGAGTTGTAAAGGTACGATAATTGTGGGCACCTTAGTGACGAGCTGAAAGCTGACTAGTTGGTGYGCTTCATTTACTCCCCCTCCATGTGTCTACAGTTCAGTGTAGGGCATCAATGATATTCAAATCTCATGCAGACAGCAGCCAACCCTGGGATTTGGCAGCAAGGGCCTCAACTTGAGTTATTTTTAGTCCCCTCTTTCAATGTCTCACTTTATCTTTACCCGACAGGACTTTATTTTGTCAAAAGGCACCAGTAGGAAGTTTGAATTAGGCAGGACAAGAGAAGAGAAAGAGTCCGAGGCAAGTGAGAGAAGACGCGTCCTCCAAAGACTCCCATCAGAAGAGATCAGATCAAGCTATTAGCCTACMCTGCCCCTGAAGCTGACAGGCTGACAGTCTGTCCCATCTGGGCGTCTGGCGCTGTYGGGGAGGGGGCCTGGGGGGTCCTGAGGTCACTATAACCAGCTGCACCGCCAACCCTGGGGACGTCTGACACCAACAACGTGACAACAACAGTTTTCATATTCACCATACAGTGAATCTCCCTCCCTTTATCACATCTTCCTAGCTGCTCTGCTCAGCTCTGTGTTGCTGTCTGGTGTAAATTTGTTAACAAGAAGGTCAGAGGAACAGCAGGGTGTTGACTGACCAGCACCCCAATGCCCTGAGTCCACAGACCCCCTGGACATTAACACCAATAAGACAGTGAAAGCATTAAGTCAGATTTGAGCAGCTATGCTCTTTTATCCACTCAGTAGAGCATGAAGTATGTGTATGTGGYGGTACAAAGTCAAAACTTCTAAAGAGCTACTTAAACGACATTAWTATTTTGATATTAATAAGTTAAGAACCATGACAAAAACAAAACTTAGTTTTTGTAACCAAAGATGATTTTGTCAAACTATAAATGCTGCAACAAAGCGGCAGATGAAGGGCATGGATGAGAGATACAACAACAATCTACCAAGGAGAAAACTACAGAACAGAAGGGGGGGGGGGGGGGGGGGGGGGGGGCTGGAGGACAGCTGTAAAGGACAGACGCTCTCTCCTCACTGCAGAGTGATGGAGACACATCCTCGAGTAAAGTCAGAGGAACAATTTATTCAGAAACTTAAAGCAACTTAACTTGGCAGACTGTTTCTCTTTGCGTGCGTTTTCGGAGGACAGACTTACCCCCATGCCCTTCATGGTGTACGGTCTGGCCTGCTGAAGTACAGCAGAGTAGATGGAAACAGATAGCCCTGCTCAAGTCTCCTTGAGAGCAGCAGCAGCGAGCACAGAGGTTGACAGAAAACTCTCCCATGCCCCCTTCATTTCCTCCCAGCCTCCTGATCGTATCAACAGACAAAAGCCACTCTGGCTCCACTGGAGAGCTTTACACAAAAAAATAAAAAATAAAAAAGCTCTAAACCCGGACACAGAGTCAGGAGCAGGCACCTCTCTTCTCCTCCCCCTTTCTTTCTCCCAACCTCCTTTCACACRTTGCCCCGTCTCCTTCAGCAGTTCCCAAGGTCCTCCTAAACATCGCTACCATTTCTCCTCGTACCAAGTCCCCTCAACTTGCTGACCAGCTCTCTTTCTCTCTTTGTACTCCCTGACACCCGCCCCCTGACTTTGGCCACTGTCCAAGTGTTTGCCTTTGAGCTGACCCCTGACTGGTTCCAGAGAAGAGGGTGAGAAGAAACAGAAAGGCAACACAGCAGCAGGCAAACAGTACAGCGGCAMTCCTGACACAGAGACAAAAATCTCTAGCCTGCTTCCCCTTTAACATTCAAGTATAATCAATCAAGCATGCTACATGATACTCAAACCCCGCCTCAAACTCAACTCCCACCTCATTCTAACAGACGCAACCAATGTGAGGACAGGGTGCTTACAGGCTATTGGACACYACGCACACTCGTCAGCTCTGACTCCTCCACTTTCCTCCACCCAACCCCCTCACTGACAGCCAACTTCCTGCTCTAAGTTACCTTGAGCTGCAGGATAGGGGTCAGGGAAAAGAAAAGAGGAAGAGAGATGAGCGTCGTTTTTTTTCCCCTTCTCCCAAAAAAAAAAGAGCAAATAAAGTTGTAAAAAAAAGTGCAAGAGAGTGCGCTCACTGTGGCTTGCCCTGGCATTGTTCGTCCTCAAGTAGACTCCGTCTGAACTGCTGCTGGTCGGATGAGGAAGCCTCCACGAGCTGCTCTCTGACAACTGCTTTCTGCTTATTTACAATGTCAAACTAAATGTCTCCCTCTGCCCCGCCCCCGCCCGGCTGCTACACGCTGACAGGACGGTGACGCAGGCAGGCAGGGCTGCCCTCATTGGCTGAGGGAAGTGTCAGAACTGATGCCGCATGTTGCATCCACATGATTTAAAGTACAAAAACCATACAGCTAGCCTCCTTGTCTCATGCGTGTACACAGCCTCGCATGCACATCTACACAAATGCACATTTTGTCCTTGCTCACATTTGCAGGTACATACTGCAACAKTTTAGCCTCTAAGCAGCTCATTTGTTGAAATGACATGATGACAATATTTTAACAAAGAGACTAAGCATTTATTTGTCAGGAATTTAAAAAAAAAAGAAGCTAAATAAATGTCAAACGTCTGACACAGGAACATTTTTCTGCAACTTACAACCAGCACAATATCACTGAAAATTTTAACATTAATCTGAAAAAGATCATTTTAAGATTTTAAACACAATGAAATCAACTGACTAGACAGCATTTGTTCAAGGTTGGGGGGAGGAGGAAAAGGTTGAATCCGATTCTTGTTCTATTTGTGGTTAAACAAGGCTTAAGAGTTAAGGGAAAAAAGCCTGTAAACAAAGACTTTGTTGTCTTGACCCTTAAAAAAACTAAGCTCACAGCAACTTCCACAATTATAACGTCATCAAAACCCACATCAGCAATGTCACTGACAGTGTCCTTTTTGTTCGCTGGTGCATACTTTCTACGCAGAAACCTTTGCTTTGGAACACCAATACCAGACGCCGCAGCTCATTTGTACATTTTAGCACAACCTTCATCAGTTTTTAACAAAGCCATTCATTAGAAAACATACAGATCAGGCAATAAAGGGTTAAGAAGCAACTTATTGACCCTAAAGCTTAATGTTTCATATGACTGCAAATCTCTACAGTGAACAGGGCGCGCTTTAGAGAAAGGGAAAAAGGGCAAACCTGCCCCATCAATGAAAAACCCAGGGGGGGGAGGGGAACCGGAAGGATGGAGAAGGACAGAGAGGAGAGTTGTTAGGGGATGGGAGGGGTAGAACATGTGAAGGGAGGTTGAGAGAACATGACAGAAACTCAAGAGAAACAAAGCTAAATGTTCTCTTTTGTATTTGTGAAAGGAACACGAGGACAAGAGAAGGTACTACAGGTGTGGGGCTGCACAAAGATTAATCGTTATCATGGCTAGTAGGCCTGAGCATTTTTTGGCTAAAGACGAAGCTTGCTACCCAAAAAAAAAAAAAAGGCCTCAGTAATGACACCTGGCAAGGTCACCGTATAAATGAAGCATTCCCATGACCTACGCAGCCCGTAGCAGGGACGTGTTTGCTCTCAATGACACTGTTTAGAGATAAACATGCAGCATCAACCAGACGTTAGGTTTTATAAACACACAGCACCCTCAGGGTGGCCAAGCTAAGCCATGCGTTTACCTACGTACATGTAAACACGTAACCATCTGCAAAACTCAAATGATTTGCACCAAAGTTGCTTAAATTAACATCTGATCAAGAGTTCAGACATTTTGGAGTTAAAGGAACCGTTAGATTAAGCAAATAAAGAAATAACTAACCTGATTTGGAGAGAAAAATAAACTAAAAAAAAAGGTGAGGCTGCAACAGTGAATCGATCAAACATTTAGATTTCGCTTAAAGCAAAAAATGAATGTAGTCTGGAGTTTTAATTGAAGAAGACAAATTACAGCAACAAAACACTGTATTAAAAGTTACATTTCAGAAAAGACAAGAGAAAAACATGGACAACAATCAAACATACAAGAAAACAGCACAAGTTAATCAGTAACCAAAGATTAATTATTTTAGGAATTAAAAATAAGTCAAGGACAACCTATTTTGCTGTTTATAAACAAAACCTTACATTTTTTTTAAATCCTCATTGTTGATTTTCTGAATTTTTATTCATTTTTTAAATATATTTTCTTCTGCATGGCTGTTCAGTTTTATGAATGTTTGGTTTTGGAAACTTCACCATCTGGATCTATTATTTGAAGAAGAGATTATAATCATCTGAAAGCAACTCATTTTAACTGGGTAAATTATGTTCTATTTACAAATAATTTTGTAATGTTTTGACACAAAACAGAAATTTTATATTTTATAAATAACCATGAAAATTTGTCACAAAACTTGGGAAAATGCGACTTATTTACAAACCTGACTTTTAATTTAGTAATACAGCTGCCACAGTGAATTGAGAGTAACTATAAGCTTTAAATTCTTTTACTTTAACGAAATTGCTGATATGCAAAGTAAATCTATTTCATTAAAACAGCTGTCAGGACAAACTGGACTGAAAGCAATGGTAGATTTTGTGCTAGCACACGAAACCATTATGTTTTTCTCTTGACAATGCGGATACACAAAAGGCATTTAAAGCTCAATTTGTAGTTGTTGCGGCGAAAGACAAAGAACTGCAGCCAAGGCTGGTCACTGATGATTGTGACTTTGTAAAGTTAATGTTAGCTGTGTTGCACAGTACACATGATAATCCGCCGAGTGTGTGCTATTTCATCACTAATTACCGAGTCCTGCCATCATATGAAAGTTTGCAAAGCTAGGAAGAAACAGTCTAACCAATAAAGACAACGTTTGGATCTGTCCTTCAGACCAATCAAACCTCGGACTAGATTCCACCAATCAAGGTTTTTAAGGCTAAGTTCGTTCTGCAACTGACGCCATTCGGGATCCATTAGAAATAGCCGCTACGTTTTACCATAACGCTAATGAGAGCCAACATGGCGGACGCACCGCGCCAGTTTCCTGACCGCCCGGGATCCTTCCAGCGGGCCACCAATAAGCGCCTCAGAGAGYGGGGAGGGAAATGGCGCCTATGTTCATCTTCCGAAACAATCGTCGATTGGTCAAGAACAGCAAATGAAAAGAAGCCGAGTAATTGCCCCCACTTCCACCCACAACGGAGGACGTTCATATTAWCATTATACACGCATAATACTTTTAGTTTTTTACTCACTTTCTTTTTCGGGTTCGAACTGAAGTCCGGCTCAACGTATTATTTATTTTATTTAGCAACCAAAGGGAACAAGATGGCTGCTTAACTCGAACCGGAAAGAGATTAACGCAATGACGTATTTCAAGTTACGTTTTTCCAGAGGACCGGCTTCAGGACTACAATCATTTATTAAATCATATAATAAACCAAATATTTCAAGTAAATGAATAACAATGGACAGGAATGAAAAAGCAGCCTTAATTTTCATCATATTTAACAATTCTCGAAATTAATTGCATATATTAAATTATATATAATCAAATAAAATGAAGGC
>NW_013952434.1:1371346-1401995 GCF_001266775.1 Austrofundulus limnaeus | reverse complement strand
ACACACACACACACACACACACACACACACACACCTACCATGTGACAAATCTAAAGTTCTTGTCAGAAGCAGAAAAAAACGATGAATGCTGAATCGCTGCCTCAGCGACAGGCACTCAGACAGTTCCCTCAGTTGGCAGATTTCTAACTGGATAATAACATTTACCTCCAGCACWAAATCCACAAATGCAGAGTCTGGAGTAGTGGCATAATCGTGATCTGAATGTCTAGTCTATACACCAGCTGTTGTGCTAGCTTCCTCCTCGCTGTCTTCTGGAGGTGGTCTTATGCTCTCTCGGGTCTTGGCAGTGAAGGGGGTAATTGTACAGCTACCTTCTTTAATCTCTGCCTTCCCATTCCTGACGCAAGCTCTTGAACATCCTCTGATTTGAAATGTCGACTACAAACGCGAGTGTGAGCTTTTATAGCTAAGTTTTCGCTGCATATAGCCATGATCCGTTGTTGTCACATTTACTCCAAGAGGAAAACTAACTACTCTATGGTACCTGCTGATCAGTGGAACACTCTGGGTATGTTTTTGAAAAGGGAATGACATTATAACATGATATAAAGCTCAAAGAGTCAATTTTACATAATTACCCACCTTTAAAAATGTGCAAAACAGTGATTTCTGTAATAAGTATTAATAAAAAAAATTTTCACGTGTCATGCACCCTAACAGGTGCCCAGCCCACATGGGCTTACAAGACACAATAAAACATATACACACACATACATATATACATACATATACTCACTAATCCATAATCTTTTTTATCATTCATAACAGTAAAACCCATGATTCATGGGTTTATGAGTGTAGGCATGTATGTATGTATGTATATCTTTATATATGTATGGGTATGTGTATACTTTCACATACGCCCTCCATGTATTTTATCCATTTATTTTTCAGGTGAGCGGACAGATGTTGGGTGTGTGGTYCTGTTTTGTTGGYGTATATTTAATATACTTCTAATCGCTATTTCAATCTTTCTATCTTTKTAATTACTTCTCTCGGTTTTTCTGTCTCTATTTTCTCTTCACTTAAAAAAGGTCACTGATGATGAAGAAATACATAAGCTAAATAAACTAATATTTAGTTTTGTTTTCTACTGAAGTGACAAAAAACATGTATCATGATGAAAAATTACATATTTTCTTGAACTGTGCCTGAACAAAAATGTTTTGAAATGATCTAACAAGAATTTTGTGTCATTTAATAATGTAACAGTTAATTTTTAATTTTGGTTTAAGTTGATACAATAAGGTCATACTCATCTTTTTAGCTAGTGAATCAAAAACAAAATTTATTGAATAACTTGCTAACTATGGACATTCACATAACCTGACATTTTGAACGTCATCTTTCAACAATGGCCACATCTTAAAGTTGTTTAGTCAAAGTTCTATAAACAAAGTACAAATTATTTTTAGATTGATTTCACTAAGCATGTCCTGCACAGTATACACCTGAAATTCAGCATGTTTATCCTAAATTAAAACAAATTGACAATTGTCTGCAATAAAAAGTAAATACACACAATACAGCAAACACAAAATTACAATTTTTGCAAAGAATGATTTCTACAAAAAGTTTGAACTGCAATAGACATGCATTTAACATTGCTAGCATGAACACAGACATGAGCATTAAAAAATAATAAATCTACACAATTACACAAATTAAGCAAGTCAGCTAAAACAACCCAACAAATGTAAACGATTTAGTTCTTTCATACTTCAAAAAAAAATCTTTTGAATTTGTACTTTCATATCACAGAACATCCAGATTTTTTTGCGAATAATTATTTTCTTGCCACGAGTTCCAGGAGGGCAGAGGTGATCTTGTCCAGATTATTGGAGTAGCGAGCGTCTCTTTGCGCCCTGCTGTCCTGCTCCATTTGGTGAGGAGGTGCAGAGGAGTGCGGGTCGAAGAACTCTCCCTCTGCAGGCTGGAAGTCTTGAGGGTGCATGGATTCTTGAAACCTCTCGGGATAAAAAGATGGTTCATCTAAAAAATAAAAATAAATAAATAAAATAAAATTGATGATTATTGTTAGCAACCAAATTAATCTTAAAGTTTTACAGTACATTTATAAACACACAGTTCAAAGTAGCTTCTCTATTGTTATCAATTTTAAAAGAGAATCTCAGGAAAAATACGTTAGATAAACACGTAAGGACTGAATGAATGAATGAATGAATGAATGAATGACCTAAAACAAGGTTAAAGGGCCCTGCATACGTACTTTAGGTGCTGAACATTTACCATTTATAGCTGCTCCTTTCATAAGATTATAACACAAAGATCCCAACAATGTTCTATATTTTACAGCACCCACAGCCCATCTATTCATCTAGAAACTCCAATATCAGCTCATCTCTGATCCCACCGAGGTCTTTTAAGGTTCTTTTAGAAACTTCTGTAGGATCAGTCTCAGTGTAACTTCTTTTCACTATGACACAAACTACATTGTGGAATGAATAAACCTACAAAATATGATTTTCTTCAGAACATGAAGGCATCATTGGCCTAATAACATCTTGAGCTACTGAGCATGTYGATCAGAACACTCCTGCCGTAGAAGGAAAACAAACCACAGGATTTCCACAGTCAGAAAGTCTTGCCAACGTCTGATCCCTCCTCTATTTCTGACTTCAAAACTCTGGCAGAAGTGGTGCATAATCTCCGCTGTGGCAGCAGAGCTTTTAAAAACATAATTAAAACCCATCGTGAGAATTCATCCATCTTTGGCAAAAAAAAAAAAAAGGCGAAATCTAAAAACAATTACTTCTGCATTAGTTTCTCTTGATGCATTTGATGACGCAAGTCCGTAGCTAATATAAGTTCACCCTGATAASAGAAAAGATGAGTTCAGCTTAGGCTACAACAGGTCGGCCCTATGTATTTCAAAAATGTCCCGTAAATGGGCTGTTCATGTTTCATTTGTTTTTCAGCAGTTCTGTGAACTTTCACTGATCATTTCTGTCTGTTTAGGCATTTCATCTATTATCATGTTTAATTCTTGCTCACTGCAGGGACAAAAACTATTATGAGACAAAATGCAGAAGTTGTGTGAGGCTAAGTTCACATGAAGAAAGTAAGTAGCAGCCAAGAGCTTCGGATGAAATGCACATGATCAACTGTTGCTCAGACAGAAATCTTTGGGAACAGGTACCATTGTTATATTTGTCAACCAAGAGTAAATGTCTTTGCTGAAAGTCATCTGGTTTTTGAACAGGACGGGGAGTGCTTGCAGTTTGAAGAGCAGAACAATTTCCATCCATCTATCATTTTAACCTGCTTCTTCCTTTCAGGGTCATAAGGGTCAGTGATGCTCATGTCCAGTAGTCACTGCGCGAGGAKGGGTGGTGTACACCAGTGGTTCCCAAACTTTTGATCTTCTGACCCACAAAATATCCATGGCAAAAACTTGTGACCCCAAATATTACTGGTCTGAGTACACGAACTTTGTTAATAACCCTAAAAACACAGGCTTTTTGACAATCTAAACAGCTTGTACACAAATATAAATACTTATTTTTACTTATTTTGTGTTTTTGTAATAATTATAGGGAAAATATTACATCAGCAATTATTTTATTACCCTTTAAATTGATTTCTGGAGATTATCCAAGGTGCTTCATGACCCATAATTGGGTCCCAAGCCCAACTTTGGGAACCAAAGTGCAGTGGTTCCCAAAGCTTTCAGCTTTTGACCCACAAAATAACAGCAGCAGAGACCTGTGCCCCCAACTATGTTTGGATGATAAACATTTGTATCAGGTCAACAAAACATGGGCATAGAAACAATATTTTTATACACATTTATCCATTTTAAATACACTAACCTCACTCCTTTGTAACAACTAGGGCAAAAATGTAATTAATTCAGAAAATCTTTTCAGGACCCCACCTTGATGTTTCGGGACCCCACTTTGGGAAACACTGGTGTACACCCTAGACAGGTCGCAGGCCCAGCACAGACCACATAGAGTCAAAGGAGACAAACAATGGTTCTCTTTCCCACTCACAACCAGGGATTAGTTAGAGTTGCCAATTAGCCTAACGCTACGTTCACACCGAACGCGTTTTGAGCTGCAGGAGCAGCCGATTTACATGCAAAGTCTATGGTGGACGTGCCTCTAGGGGTCTCGCAGCGCAAGTCTGTTTAGCATGGCGGGCAAGGAAGCGGAAGGTAGCGGAAAAGTGTTTTCCGTGCATGCGGTGCGTCCAAAGCAGCCGACGCTGGAGTTCAAAAATCTGAACTTTTGCTGCTCGACGCGCAGCGTCAACCAATCAGAGACTCGTTTTTCCACATGACGGTTTYCTGAATGTTGCCCACTAAACCGAAACAGACGGACAGGAGCTCTTTAGCTGAAATAGACAGTCTGCAGTTGGTGTTCTGGCTGGAGATATCAGCACCGATGTGGTCAGCAGCTCGCTGAGCTCGGGACAAAAAAAAATGTCGGTCAGCTCACAGCTCCTGGAGTGGTGAAACTAACCAAACAAACCGCCTCTAAATTATCTGGTGAGTTTATTATCTGGTGTGCGCAACGTTCGCTTGCTCTTTAGCAAATAAAGCAAAGCCATTTTATTTATTTTACCTTTATTTCATCCAGCATCAAAGACAGACCGGAAAAAAACCAAGACGCTCCTCCCTCTTCAGACGTGCGTCTAGTCTCTGTCCCGATCTGAACGTAGAGTGTCCAACTTGAGGCGTTGGGTGCATTTTTGCTRCTCAAAACGCAGTCGGTGTGTAAGTAGCATAACATTCATGCTTTTGATCTGTGAGAGAAAACGGGAGTACTCTGAGAAAACCCAAGCGTACATGGGCCAGGACATGATCCAGCAACCTTCTTGCTGAGAGACAACAGCTCTACCAATTGAACCACCATGAACAATTCCCCTGAACAACACACACACACACACACACACAGACCTCACTGGTTCAATTGATGTCAAACTCAGGTTTGAGCAGTTTATTTATGATAATCTAAGTATTCGGAGTATTGATGTCTAAAAATGCTACAACTGCATCTTCAGAAAATAGGTTTCCATAAGGGTAGAGAGAGTAAAAAGATAAAGGAGAAAAAACTGTTCCAGAAGTACTGTTGTAGATGAACTAGATTTCTGGTTGAAACTTGAGGCACTTTTACTAGAAACTATTATATGCTCAAACTGTTTGATTTAAATAGCATCTGTCCACTTTTGTGAACTATGGTGTACAACTGTTATAAATCATATAAAGGCCATCAATGTGGTTTTGCTGACTCAWTGCCCAATCAATAATATAAATTATCATACCTTCATAACGGCCTCTGCTGGAGTCCATTTGAGCAGGATGGTTGTACTCCTGCTGACGCTCCTCAGGCATATAATCATGCTGCTCCCAACCTCTCCTATGACTGAAATTGGGATCCTCCGATCGTCTGTGGTCAGAATTGTCTCTCGGATGTGGAACTGAGTCACCGTAATTTGTGGAGCCTCCTGCTTGACTTTGGCTGTCGTACTACAACAACAACATGTCATTCATTTTGATGCTTTGTTAAGATCATCACAGTGTTTGTAAGAAATTATTCAAAAATCTATATGGTTTTTTATGTACGTGTTTACCACATACCGCAGCTTTCTCCATTTTTTTGTTTTTGAATTCTTCCAAAATACTGGAGAGTTTGCTCTTCAGGAAATTAGCCTCTTCTGCGTTCTCAATTTGAACATGTTTCTAAAATTTAAAAAAAGTACACATAATGCTGTGCAACACTGATTGCTATGAATACCACAAACTGTTAGTTATAATCTTACCAGCATGTCAAACACATCACCAGACTCAGGGCCTCCCCTGCTGTAGCTTTCACTAAAATGTGGACTCTTGAGAAAAGGGAAAGAAAATTCAGGAAGTCATCATAAAAACAGGTAAAACGCACATGTAAAAATGATAGGATATAAACTAAGATGTATAATTTTACTATTATTTACCTGTAATCCTGTGTAGTGATCTAAATATTGTGTTGACTGGGTTTCAGGTCTTAGTGGTCTCCCACCTGGTCTGGAATCCATGCCAGTTTGAGCATAAGGAGGTGCATATTCATCTCTGAACCTTAAGGAGAAATAAAAAGTTAGCAGTCTGTCACAAAACACTTGAAAACATCAGCCAGGCAGTTTTCTGGGAGACCATTCCTTCAGTTTTCACTCACGTCTCCTTTGCCTTTTTCACTTCCTCTGGCGAGGCGTCAGAGAAGCGGCTTCTTCGTTTATTCTTTCTCTCGTCCTTTTCTCCACCTTTCAAGAAACGCCTGAAAGGCTCTGGTATATTTGACGCGGGACTGAAAACCTCCACGTGTCTCTGACCTGAAGGGGGTCGGTTAGGCCCAGCATTGTCAAATGCCTTCTCTTGATATTGATCTCTCATTTCGTGGTGATATTCTTTGATTAGCCTTTGCTCATGCGATCGATCGGTATCCAGAGATGAAGATAAGCTCCTCCTCTTGATCTCTGGTTCACTGGATCCTTGCCTTTTTGCTCCTGCCATGTTGTTGTGTGGAAGTGACCCGTCCATGAAGCGCATCTGTTCATCGCCTTCAGGGTACATCATCTGAGAGGAGGGCTGATATCCATGAGAGCGGACTTGGCCGCGCCGCACTTCTTCAGAGTAGAACTCCTCTAGAGCATCTCTTTCTGGATAAGGTCTTTTCAATGGAGGAGCTCCTGCTGGGTAATAATTTGAATCCTGAGCTTGGCCATGAGGCATCTGCTCTCCATAGCCATACCTCGGAACGTTGTGTGGCCCAGGCATCCAACTGCTTTGTGGTTTTTCACCATATTCGTTTTCAAATGGATCATAAACATCAGGATTCCTGAACTCCTTTCGGTAATCAAAACCTTCTCTGTAGTCTGACCTTCCTGGTTTCTCTTCCAAACGATTATGACTGGCTGCGTCTCCTCCTCCAAACCATTTTTTCATGGGAGGTTCATCTGGATAAAACTTGGGATTTTCCTGAAAACCTGAAAGCTTCTTTTTTTCTTTGTAATCAAGATCAGGTAAGAGTGATGGTGCACCATAGTGGGCATTTTCTGGGATGTTTTGGTTTCTTTTCTGTCTCTGGTTTGGAGGAACTGTGGGGAAAATATATATAGTCATTTCATTTACTGTGCAAAATATAAGACAGACACAAACATCTTAGATCATCCCTAATTCCTTTGTACTTTGACATTTTCAAATACAGAATTGTTTATACCTCTTGTGATGTTTAAACTTCCCTCAACCACTTTTTTTCTTAAGAGCAGCTGAAACATAAACGCAAACAAGAAAATTTACAAGAAATATTATTGTGATACCATATATTTCATAATACTCAACATGTCTAATAATCTGCATCTCTTACCTTTGGAGTTCCTCGTCCATCCTGTCTCTCAACGATCTCAGCTTTGGCTCGAATGCTTTTCCCAACTTGGGTTTTTGCAGTTAGATGATCCCAGGTGACCAAGTCTGGCCGTTCAACCTCCTACAAAAATACAAATGCTTTATAGACTCAGTAAAAATCTAAACTGATAGTCAAAACAAGAACATTCACAGTGCTTTACCACATATTTCTGACGATGTTTTCGTCCAATCACATGGCAGATCATTTCCACGATGACTCCAGCCTGATTGCATAACCTGCAATTGTACTTGGGGCCAAGTTGTGGCTCAAACGATGGCACCTCTTCAAAAAAATTTAAACCTAAGGCAAAATTGAGGGGAAAAAATTAAATTATATAGAATGCAATGTCGACTGTCAAATGCATAAAACAAAAGTATTTACCAATTATAGGTTCATCAAGATTCAAATATTCCAGATACTCCACAATGTCCTTAAACTTGGGTACAATGTGTTGTCGTATAGCCTTCCCTGAAAAGAACAAATGGCATTAGTGACTGAAATAGTACAAAGAAAAATGTTGGTAGTGGTACAAAGTAGTTTTGCACATCTTTAAAGTGCCTGTGACATCAAATTTTTGTAATACATCCGAATGCGTTTTTAGAAAGGGGACATTGATAAAATATTGCAAATAAATATCATGTAGCTGAGATGAACAGTTGTTCAGATATTTGCCTGTAAAGTTACAGGAAGTGATGTCAAAGGGGAATGTCTGCATGTGAACAGAGTTTTGCTAAAATGGCTAACAACAACCCAGACTGTAAAGAGGAATCTGATGTTTCTTTAGTTTATTTTGAGTCACTACCAGAGAGATGAAGAGTCAGAGTTCAAATAATATTGTTTTAATAAACAAAGACCAGAGAGTTTTCTTTGTTAAAGAGTTCCCCTTTGATGTCACTTCCTGTTTCACTTTGGCTGAGCCAAGTTCAAAAGAAAATATGCCAGTTATGGGACAAAATGGGTTAAATCATATGTATTATTCCAACTTTCTTAAATATAAAGATGTTTACTTTGACTTTATGTATTTGAAGAATATGCACGTCACAGGCACTTTAACTGTCTTTAGGTTGTTTTGTTTTGTCTCCCAAAATCATGGCGGGATAGACTGAAGGTGTTGAAGGAAAGTACCTTCGTTGAAACAAACAACGGGTGTCAATTTTGGCTATATACAGTGGGGAAAATAAGTATTTAGTCAGTCACCAATTGTGCAAGTTCTCCCACTTAAAAAGATGAGAGAGGCCTGTAATTGACATCATAGGTAGACCTCAACTATGAGAGACAAAATGTGAAAATTTTTTTTGAGAAAATCATTTTGTCTGACTTTTAAAGAATTTTGTTGCAAATAATGGTGGAAAATAAGTATTTGGTCACCTACAAACAAGCAAGATTTCTGGCTGTCACAGACCTGTAACTTCTTTTTTAAGAGGCTCCTCTTTCCCCCACTCATTACCTGTATTAATGGCACCTGTTTGAAGTCGTTAACAGTATAAAAAACACCTGCCCACAACCTCAAACAGTCACACTCCAAACTCCACTATGGTGAAGACGAAAGAGCTGTCGGAGGACACCAGAAACCGAATTGTAGACCTGCACCAGGCTGGGAAGACTGAATCTGCAATAGGCAAGCAGCTTGGTGTGAAGAAATCTACTGTGGGAGCGATAATCAGAAAATGGAAGACATAAAAGACCACAACAATCTCCCTCGATCTGGGGCTCCACGCAAGATCTCAGCCCGTGGGGTCAAAATGATCACAAGAACGGTGAGGAAAAATCCCAGAACCACAAGGGGGGATCTAGTGAATGACCTGCAGAAAGCTGGGACCAATGTTACAAAGGCTACCATCAGCAACACACTACGACGCCAGGGACTCAGATCTTGCAGTGCCAGACGTGTCCCCCTGCTTAAGCCAGTCCATATCCAGGCACCTCTGAAGTTTGCTAGAGAGCATTTGGATGTTCCGGAAGAGTATTGGGAGAATGTCATRTGGTCAGATGAAACCAAAGTAGAACTATTTGGTAAAAACACAACTCGTCGTGTTTGGAGGAAAGTGAATGCGGAGTTGCATCCAAAGAACACCATACCAACTGTGAAGCATGGGGGTGGCAACATCATGCTTTGGGGCTGTTTCTCTGCAAAGGGACCAGGACGACTGGTCCGTGTACATGAAAGAATGAATGGGGCCATGTATTGTGAGATTTTGGGTGCAAACCTCCTTCCATCAGCACAGCAAGGGCAATGAAGATGAAACGTGGCTGGGTTTTTCAGCATGACAATGATCCCAAGCACACTGCCAGGGCAACAAAGGAGTGGCTTCGTAAGAAACATTTCAAAGTCCTGGAGTGGCCTAGCCAGTCTCCCGATCTCAAACCCATCGAAAACCTTTGGGAGTTGAAAGTCCGTGTTGCCCGTCGACAGCCCCAAAACATAACTGCTCTAGAGGAGATCTGCATGGAGGAATGGGCCAACATACCAGCAACAGTGTGTGCCAACCTTGGGAAGACTTACAGAAAACGTTTGACCTCTGTCATTGCCAACAAAGGATATACAACAAAGTATTGAGATGAACTTTTGTTATTGACCAAATACTTATTTTCCACCATTATTTGCAAAAAAATTCTTTAAAAGTCAGACAAAATTATTTTCTCAAATTTTTTTTCACATTTTGTTTCTCATAGTTGAGGTCTACCTATGATGTCAATTACAGGCCTCTCTCATCTTTTTAAGTGGGAGAACTTGCACAATTGGTGACTGACTAAATACTTATTTTCCCCACTGTATGTTTGTTTTGTTAAAGGAGCAGAAATTCTGATGTAAAATAGAATATCTCTTCATAGCACAGTTTAGAAAACGTGCACAGGAGCTGTTCGGCCATTTCTGTGGTGATGTCTTCAATGTGCCCAAAAATTAAAATAAAGTTTACAAAGAACGCAAATATCACATTTGTTTCAAATCAATCTTCATTCAGATAGATGAAATGTACAGCTTTTTCAATGTTAAATACTGTACCTTTTTTGTAAGCTAATTATCTGTAACCAACTCCGTAATGTGGGTGGGAGTAGAAGTCATTAGAGCAGGGCTATTCAACATCCGGCTCACAAGTGACCAAAGTTCGGCCAGCATATTGGTTTATTCATCTCTTAAGCCCAAAGCCCTGGTTTTCTACTTTAATTACTTTAAGTTCTTTTAGTTAAACATAGAAATGTTTGGTATCTACAGAAACATCAGAATCTTGGCTAGAAGCTGGTAAAAAACATTTCTATAAACAATGAAGACAGTTAAAACTACCTACAAGCAGTTGAAGATAAAATAATGAAAGTGAAAATAAAATTGGTTTAAAAATTTGGCAAGTCAGAGATGTCAAAATATTATTTGTGTCAATTAATAGGAGGCATAATGTGTTCTTTTTGTTTTTGATAATGTGTAATTATCACTACTTTTACAGGGTTCTGTATGTTGTATTCGTGATTAAATGCAGCAAAATAAACTAATTCAAAGGTAACAGATCTTTGTAATACTTGGTTTATTTACATAATAACTTTAATTGCTGGATGTTCGGCCCCTCAGCTGTTGACCGGCAGTAACTGTGGCCCCCGGAGCAATTTAGTTGAATAGCCCTGCATTAGAGTCTCATTCCCTTTATTGGTAGTAAAATGGTTTTAAAGGTTGTATTTTAGTTAAATCTCGTGTTGTTTAATCTACTACCTGGAAGAAGTCACTCCATCAAATTTAAAAGAAAAAAAGTGTGTCCAACCGTAATTGACAGTTACGGTTTAAAGATTAGAGAAGGGGGAAATGGATTCATTTTTTGGAAGTCCAGTAAAGTTTCTTTTTCGGTTGGGCTGTCTGACTTAGTGGTTTGGTTCTTCCTTTATGAACAGTATGTAATGCTCAACTACAATACGGCCGTGGGTCAAAACATTGCAAAAATGGCAATGTCTTCTTTTTTGTTGGCCTCCACTTCACGGCTTTGTTCATCACCAGGAAAATCTCATTAGTGAAATGGATTTTTTATGATGGATTTACAAACTACAAATACTTTGTAGTTTCATAAATACATATTGAAACAAAATCGTGTTTGTCTAATTTAATTTGATGAAGCAATTTCCTTCTTCAGATTCCAGGAGATCAATCAAGATTTGCAAGGGTCTGCAGAAACAGTCACATCTTCTTAAGGCCATCCAGAAGAGGGATCCCACTAGTTTCAGCAATCTGTGCAGATAACACGCACAATCTCCATTGCAGCTATTCATGCACTACCCATGAGCAGCACTGAAACACCAGGTAAAACGGATTGAAGTAGCCGAGATCCCAGCATTTCAACTCCTCTTCCATCACTGTATCATGGCTAAACTTAGAAGGATCTGGGACACTGGTGTTGTGTGGACGGTTTCTGCTTCTCGGTCTGGATGGAAAAAGACTCCAATCTGTTCAGCAGGACAGCTAATCAGAGATGTTGCTATGAAGACAGAATTAAGTTAAAAACAAAAACCACAGAAGCCTCTTACTTCATGCTGCATTTGTTTGCCTTTAACTGAAAAAGGAAATCGATCAGTTATCTTCTGAATCTTCCAGTGTCAGGTCAGCCCAGACTCTCTTCACAGCCATCTCTTCTGGGAGGACTCCAARACACCACTGAGATGTAGTGTCCCAAGCATGTCCTAGGTCTCCACCCAGTCTCCTCCCAGTTGGATATGCCTGGTAAAAACCTCCTTAAGGAGGCATCTAGGGAGCATCCTTACCAGTTATATGAACCACCTCAACTGGCTCCTCTTGACATGGAGCTCTACTCTGAGTCTCTCCAGGATAACTGAACTTCTCGTCTTATCTCTATGAATCCAGCTACGCTGCAGAGAAAAGTCTTTTTTTTCCTTCTTTGTTTTGTCAGTCACTACCCAGAGTTTGTGACCATAGGAGAGGGGAGAAGCGTAGACATAGGGATTAACAAAGAGATTCACCTTCCAATGGGGCAGCTGTGGCCATTGGCAGTGGGTTGCCGGTTGGAACMCTGCTTTGTCCGTCTTAGTCGATGTGTCCCTGGGTAAGACCCTTCCCCCACGTTGCCTGCTGGTGATGGTCAGGCACAGAGTACGCAATACTACGCAAGATGTACCAATCCGTCTGACGATTTCATGCCCCATTCGTCCCTAATTTGTGAACAAAACGCCAAGATACTGAAAGTCCTCCACCTGAGGCAGCATCTCTCCTCCAACAAGCAGAGAACAGTCCACCTTTTTCTGACTGAGAAACAAGGAGGTGGTGGGACACCAAATAATGCCACATGATGTCAATAATCCATCTGAACAGCAAATGGATGGACAGTTGCAGGAAAAAGTGATGACGTAGTTGTTCGGTGCAGGTTAGTAAAAACCATTACAGCCTTGATGCCCAGGTTGTGGCTCCCAGCACCTCGCATCGGTACATCTGATTCTGACAGTTGGCTGCAGTTCCCTGTAGTGTATATACAATACAGTAGCTCAGACATCAACAACAGGATGTCTCCAGTCCTCCACACACTGCTGGAGGCTTCTCCCAATGTCTACCGAAAGCTCTTGGCCATATTGTAGTGCATAGACACAAAAATATGAACCAAACCTAACCTTGAACTCATTCCTGAACAGCAGTGGCCGCTGTGTCATTGTGTGCCACCATTTTCAAACTTTGCTTTTTCAAAGTTTTAGACAAGCAAAAAGTTAAGTTCACAGTTCCTGAAAATAAATTCTAGAGGATAAATGTTCAGAGTAGCTTTTGCCAAAACTTGACTTTTTTAAGTACAACTGACTTAAAGAAGTAGTCATATTTTCAGTTTAAATTGTTCTTACAGCAACACACAGGCCTAATGTAGCTACAAGGTTTTAGGTTGTTTTTAGTGTTTCCATGTGGATTATTTCAGAAACAACAAATCAAAAGGACTGTTTTGACAAAACGGCATTTCATTGTGGACAAAAATAGGTTGTGTGGGTCTAAAATAATGTCCTGGAAACCCAGGAACCAGAACAATGGATTCACCGTTGTCTCACAAGTAGTTCAATTTAAGGATTTACTTAAAGATGAAGTTTACTTACCCTCAGCGACAAGGCAATTCTCTCTCTGCCAGGAATGAAAGCAGAGCGTTAGAAATTAAGACTGTGATGAACAAACAGGACACATGTAGTTAATTTCCACTACAAACAAAAAAAAATGAGATGAAACATATGTTTCTTTTCAAATACATTTTTTTTAAAAAAACAGGTAAATAAATCATGTGAGCTGCAATAGAGGTACTTGATCTCACCAAGTATTATTGGGCCCCGTTATACTCACCTGGCCTAGACATCAGTTTAGTGTGGAAAGCACAGAAGAAGGTCTTTAATTTGTATTTGCTTCAATTCACATGCAGGTGATCAATCTGAAGTTGAACCAAATCTAACAGGGGTACTTACAGGGTCTTGGGCACACTGATGATACTACTTTATGTAAACCATAGCAGGCTTTCACATACTCACAGAAATCTTAAGTGGAACATCTGCATTTGTAGCCTTTTCTGTACAAAGATCAAGAAGTACCTCTGCAAAAAAATGTGTCCTAATATGGTCATCGATACATTTACTCTTTTATACTGACCAGAGATGATGTAGCACCAAGTCAGGGTGTGTTTTCATTTAAGTATGCGGTATGCAGACAGTGCAGAATCAAAAAAAAAAAAAAAAAAAAGGCAAAGACACCAACTTATCTGTTGCTTGTGGCTTGGCATAACTAATGTGAACCAAGACAAACCCAANTGTGTTTTCATTTAAGTATGCGGTATGCAGACAGTGTGCAAAAAAAAAAAAAAAAAAAAAAAAAACGAAGTCTAGCACTGAGTCTGTCCTTGTGGCTTGGCATAACTAATGTGAACCAAGACAAACCCAAGATTAGCTGAGGAATGCATCCTCTTGAAAGAAATTACTTCAGACTTCACTGGAGAAAAACAAACCGCATTTGTTTGTCYACAAAAATGAAGAAAACATGGGTTAAGTATGCCAGCCTTACCTAAAGATGTTGACACATCTTGTAGGAGAAAAACTTACTGTGATTCTTCGAGGAAATTGTCTAAGAAGTGATTAAGAAAGCTTTTCTCATGTTGGACTGTGTTGTAGAACACTCATTTATTGTAAGCACGGCTGAGGAAATGGAAAAAAAAATCCCTGGCCCTCTTGGGTCTGAGGCAGTATGGAAGGTTGAAGTCAACCCACCACTGGTACGCCTCTAAGCTGCAAAGTGAGGTGATGGAAGAGCTGAGATGACCAGTATGTGTAAAGGTAAGCTGGCTTGGTGGCTCAAAGTTGTGATTTGACAGATAGTCCCTGACCAGCTGAAGGCAGGATTTAGAATGAGAGAATTGTCCAGACGTCACAGTTCGTATGGTCCAGGCTTCTTCCTACTCTGCAAGACGTGAAGAAGTCTGTTCTTGCTGACACAGTTGTGAGATGTTCTTCTCTGATTAGACATTCCATACTCTATGAGAAACAGAGGCCTCTGTTCCTCATTCTCTCAGGTGAACAGATTTGCTGATGAGCACCATTGCTTACCTCGACTTGTGAAGCATGTGTTGGTGGTGACCTCACGGGGTTGTATGTCCAGCCACTGTAAAGCAGTGTACAGCACAAAAATGGGTTTCTTCCCTCCAGGGTCTCCACCTCATCAGCAGTTTGGTCTTTGCAAATTTGTCACAAAGAGATTGCCACCGTTTCCGACAGAAGGACTTTTCTGTGCACAGTTATATACGTGGTTRGGGGAGTCGTCCTGGAACCGGAAGGTCGCCGGTTCGATCCCCGTCCAGTCGACTCAGTCGTTGTGTCCTTGGGTGAGACACCTTACCCGCCTTGCCTACTGATGGTGGTCAGAGGGTCCGGTGGCACCTGTGTATGGCAGCCTCGCTTCTGTCAGTGCGCCCCAGGGCAGCTGTGGCTACAATTGTGGTTTGCCATCATCAGTGTGTGAATGTGTGTGTGCATGGGTGAATGTCTGTAGTGTGAAGCGTTTTGAGTGTCCCGGATGGATAGAAAGGCGCTACATAAATACAGTCCATTTACATGTATTGTGCTCTCCTTCCTAGGGTTCCTTGCCATTTGACTATCTTCATAAGTTTTATTAGAACATTTGTAAAGATGGCTGTATTTTCTCCTCCTCCTGTTGTGCTGGAAGCAAAGCAGTTGAAGCTAAATGAGTTGTTCAGCTGCTTTACTGCATAAACAAACACGCCCAYGACAACATTCAGATCAGTCACAGAATACTTGACACATACACCTGTGGAAAAAAAAAGTCCTGCTCAGACATTGTACACAGAGCAAGTCCTTGGAGTTAACACTAGAAGAAAATGACGTTATCGTCATGCAACTTTGTCAGCAAGAACACATTTCTTCACTTCTTGATGAGTATAAATACAGTTTTAATTTAAGTGTAAATCTCCACAAGACATGACAGGCTCAATTGGTGATTTATAAACAGCCAGAGCTGGCCTATAAAGCGACTTGTGTTTGCAGTTACATAGCATAAAAGGGCTACAAATGCTGAATTCTTGAGGTAATGCGGTAAAACATCTCACCACTGCTCAAGCTGGAGACCTGTATCCAAACCCAAGTGTTTTGAAGTACTACTTTGTGTCCTATAAAAAACAAGTGGTGGCTGTTTGTCCGGTGACAACCATCAAAATTGGTCCAACTTAAATTAAACAAGAAATTAAGAGTTCTTCTTCGAAAAATGAACAGATTACAGAACTGAAAAAAAAAAATATTTGATTGTGTTATTTTCCCTCTTCTAATTGTTCATGATGACTTTTTTCTCACCACAGATTTGACTTCTGGTATTGGTTTGGCTTTTGTTGCCATTCAATGCAACTTTCAGAGACTGCACTGTTCGCAACGTTAGTAATTTGTGCTGCGTACCTTTAGATGTGCTGGTGTGGTCAGGTGTATCTTGTACAGGGAGGTACCTCTTAGGGATTTTTCACACACCTTAAATTTAAAAAAGAAGAAAAATCAGTCAGAGTTAATAGTTTCATAATGCAATACACTAATGTTTAAAAATAAAACATTTTTTTCTTCTTCCGAGCCCCTGACAATTTGGGCATTTGTGGTGTTTTTTTAACCATACTTTCAGCATCTACTAATCAATCAATCAAAACTTTATTTGTATAGCACTTTATTTGTATAGCATAGATTAACAAAATAACCACAATACATTTCTTGACATATATTGATTTACTACTCTTTGCCTACAACACAAATCAAAGAGCATTCACTGCTTTGTACCGATTGATCATTTAAATATACCATTTGCACATTAGTTTAAATGCCAGGTAATGACCTACGCACAGCCTAAATTAGCTAAATCGTGTCTAATCGCCTAGTGTTCCGAGTGTCGTAACTTTAGTACACACTGCTTCATTTAACTAGTCCACTAGTCCAATAAAAATAGTCGAAGATGCAATAAAAATAGTCGAACTGAATGAAAAAATGGTTTCATGACGACCACTAAAAAATGGGCTAAGCTAGGTTAGCTAACCATTAAACCATTCACCAACTTCAATAGATCCACGTTAAGTAATGTTGCCCTTCTTACCACGCATTCAATATATTCATCCTCCTCCTCGTACGGCGTTTCAAGGTTGTCCGAAAGCATTTTTATTTTTTACGTGAACTTAGCTCTCAAAACAGCTAAATCAGCGGAGCTTATAGCTAGCAGTAGTAGTTAGAGCGACGATCTGCGCGCAATGGTTTGCGGGATTGTTTAGGGGGCAACTTGGAGTACTTCCGGTGTGTTCGAGTACGCCTTCTACACAGCTCACATGAGCGGAGCTGTTACGGACAAGAGCCACAGCAGTAAAAATGATTCACCGGTACTGAAATCGAACGCACCACACACTGTAGGGGTTTAATGCACGCCTTCTGCTGGTGATGGCATGAATAACAAMCAAATTTTTTGAACTAACGAACCAGATAGGACAGCAGAAATTGGTACATTTTTTTATTTGGTTCTAATAAGCATTTTCTGCTTAGTTACAAAAACAAAACGTTTTTATGTCTGGCTTTGGAAGCTGGGGCACTTTTTGAGGTGTGTGAAGCCTTTGCACAACATTAAAGAGAAAACTATGAAGCAACACAGCAAAAAAAATTGACAACTCAGTCCTTCACTCATTGTGCAAGTACATTAAAGGTAAAAAGATACAAGTAAATTGTTTTGCTGCCTTGATGACGAACACAAACCACAGATACAATGAAAAGGAGAAAACTCCACCTCATTTGCATGCAAACTTGCATGTGACCAAACAATCCTTTCACAAATAAGCTTATGAAAATTATAACCATGTTTACTTTGTGGTCATTTAGTTTTCTAATAATCATGATGTTTTGTTTTATTCATTGTGTTGTATAAAACCAGTGGTTTCAGCTTGAATGACTGTTGCAGTGATCTCTAACGTTAACAAATGCATCCAAACAAAATGCACAATATTACAGAAGCTTTCCAATACTGGAAATGATCATGATCACACTAAAAGGTTGTGCACTGGTGCATCATCTTGAGTCGTCATGTACAGAGAAGTATTCCACCAGCCATAGCACATTAAAACTGTAAAAGTTAAGCTGTCAGGGGTCAACACAGAGGAGTCACGTGTGAAGAATATGGATCCTTACAGTGTTTAACTCTTAAATTAAAAGAGGAGCTTGTTCACAAAGAAAGCGTTGAAGAAACTTCAGTTCAAGTGTTGATCAATGATCCGTCGGTGACGGAACGACGATCACTGGAGACATGTTGGGACGCTTTCCCAGCAGGACGCTCTCTCCGTGTGGCGAGAGCGACTTCGGTCATTTAGAGGAGCTGTAGAGTCCTTCTGAGAGATTATTCAGACGTGAGCGCAGCTCCTTCCGGACCTGCGACACCATCGCCAATTTGCGCTTGTATTCCTGAAAAAATCCGAGAACCGAAAAAAATATTCATCAGAGCTCAAACCAACAGCTTTAATGACTGAAAGTGTAATATTGGAACATTGGGTTGTTAAAATATATGAATAATTACCAACATACAATTTGTTTCTAGCCACTTCCTTTAAACCATATTTGCCCTGAAAACAGTGTGCACACTTGTTCTGAGATCTTTAAAAGTATTGTGTTTACATCTGATTCATTGCTAACAAACTACAAGCTTCTTTTACCATTTATGTCAAATCTTATTAATTCTAATGAGGGGGCGAAATGTGCAAAAAGAGGTCTGAGCACAAATTATTCAGTCAGCAAAGGCAGATCATTTATATGAGTTAAATTATTTGCAGTTTTACTCTAAAGCGGTTACCCTGAGGTGAGGTGTTTATTTCCTGTCGTGTTTCCTGCCTTAGGCTGAAGATCTCACCTAAAGTTTAGCATCATCACACATTTCAGCAGCGAATCATTAAATACTCTTTGCTAATCCTAATTATTTATTATTCATACTTAATTTTCTCACATTTAGTCTGACCTGTAATGATAATCTGTCAGATCTTGTGCTGATCCGAGTTAATTTGATTTTAAATCCTGTTAAAACTCTTGAGTGTGGAAATCTGTACAAGTTCACCAGGAGCTGTGAGCAAAATAAAAAGCACCGACAAAAATCAGTTTTAGGTTTTATTGTCACTTTTTTATTCACAAACACCTTGAAGAGACATCTGAAAGACTTTATGTTCTTGGGTTCCTGTGGATAAAGTTYGCAGAGTTATGACCAAACAAAATCTCTTTTTTTAAGCTTAAACTGAGACTTTACTTACCGTATGAGCAGTGCAGACACACTGAACTGAGCTAAGTGAAAAACTAATGAAGTGATCTTTTCTCAGATGTGAAATTAATTCAGAATTTAAGTTTTCCACGCACTTCATGGAGCAAGCTAAGGACTGTGGACAAATGAGTGTGAGGTGAATGAGACGAACACAAAAAGGACGTGAACAGTGTTCGATACGCACTTCAAGTTTCTGCTCGTTCTGGGCCAGGCCATCCTTCTGGCTCTGCAGGAAGACCGTTAGGGTGCGCGTGAGCTGCCTCCGGTCGTCGATCTCGGCCGCCAGGCGACCGCTGTAGTCCGCTAAAAGCATGCAGGCCTCCTCTACCAACCGGGAGAGCCGCTCGCCTGATTCTTTATCTGAAGCAGAGAACACAGAGGAGAAATGGAGACGCAAAGCTCAACGGAGGGTCGGGCCTCCTACATCAGGACTCAGTTTGCTTTCTTTAAAGTTGTCCATACAGAAATAGTTTTACTTCCTTCATACTGGAGGCTTTCAGCTTAATAAAGTGTTATTTGTGTTAACAGTACTGTTTATTTGATAAGTGCATGATACTCCCATCAGGCTTTTATTTTGAAGGATTGAAACCAGTGCTTTGAGTGCAGCTGCAGTAACCTTGGACTGGTCCAGATAAAATAACTACATGTTACCTTGTAGTTCATGCAGTAAAAGTGACCAAAACCCTCAGATATAATAAAAACAACAAATTAAACAATTACAGTTGAGTTTAGGAGCACAGCAGAGCTCACTTCCTCCAGATTAAGCAAAGAAATAAGTTTTTGTCAATATTTACACTTTAACCTCAAAACTTYCTCCTCAATTTCTTTCATCTGTGTGGCCTTACTTCTCACGTTTTCTTTTTTTTTTTTGCCTTTTTTTAATAAAATACACACACCGCTGACAGAAAGCGTTAATATTCTCCATCTTCTCATCATTTAGTGACTTTCATAAACTCTGAGGTCGTTTCTCTGTTTGCTGAAAGACTTGACAGGTGATTTTATGAAGTATTCTCTCTTTACGAGTTCAGTTTCCCGGGCCAGATCATTAGAAATATATATGTAGATTCAGTCAGGAATGAAATAAAGCTGATAAAGCCTGTCAAACAATCTGCCACAGTCCGGACAACCTGAGAACTGACGGGGTCAAGCGAGGTCAGCGTGTCTACCTGTGATTCTGTGAAGGAGCGACGTGTCCTGCACCTCCGCGGGAAGAGACGAGATGCGCTGACGGAGCACGGAGTCGCTGGAGGCGGCGTTCTCCAGCTCCTGCAGGGCTCGGATCAACTCTGATGTCTGCGGAGAGCGAACAGAGGCTGTTAGTACGAGTCATGCGCCACAGCGACGACGAAACGTAACCAGGTAGATTTTACGCAACAGAATCAGCTGTGAGAATACGAAGAAAACAATAAAATGTTTAAATGATTTTAGTTCAGCTTTATTTTCATTATCTACTGATGATTCTTTGGACAAAAATATAAATAAATCACCTGTGGAGGCTCAGCGGGGGATCTCTGGGAGGCGAAGCCCCCATCATCAGAGTGGATCTTCTCATAAGACCTTTTCTTAGCTTTTTTATCTCCATCTGGGGTGGATTGGCAACAAAGTTGAGCTTTTTAGATGGTGCTACCTCAACACAATCCTCTAATAAACCTGCTCAACGTGTGCATTTACAGCATATTATTTTACTTTCTATATAAAAGAATAACCTGGCTGTGCAACTTTAGGAGCCTTGTAATCATTTAGAAGAAGCTGGAGTTAATAAAGCATCGATTACAGTTTTCTAACAGTGTTGCAGAAAACTTACCCAGGACCTGTGAGAGCTGCTCCAGCAGGGACTGCTCGTAAACAGCTCTCTCCTGCCAGATGGATAAAACCCGACCCAACTGTTTCTTGCAGCTTTCCTCCCCCTCTCTGAATAAGACACGAGAACAAACTGATGTCAGGAGTAGTACACACAGAAATAAAAAGTTATTTATACTTCACTAGAATTTTAGCCATTATCATAAAGTAGTTCCAGACAGTTTGTTTACTTTGGTTTATTAAAAGAAAAAGAAAAGCCTGACCTGTAAACGTGTTTGAACGCATCCACGATTAGCGGCGCAAAGTCCTGCGTGAACTCGGGGCCTTTTCTTTTGCTGTTCTGGATGACGTCATTGGCCAAATACAGGAAGGTGAGCTTCCGGGATACCTGAGCTGCGTGAATTCAGAAATGCACGGAGAGRATTTCTCAACTAAAATATTTAATCAGTAAAAGCAGTAAAGAAAAGGTTTAAAAGATGCCTGCGTAGGGTTTAAAACATACATATAAATCACAAATAGTTTCTCTTGTGGTTTTCTTTTCAGTTTCATCATTTCTGCTTCATGACAGTCAGAAGTTACAATCAAGCCAGCATAAAAAGTAAAAAAAAAAAATTACTTCCTATTTAGACATTTTTATATAGAAGAGCAGGAGCCACACAGCTGTTTCCAAACAAACTAATGATGTGTTTTCTATTGTTGGAGGAGGTGAACAGAGCTACCACCTCTATCCCCACCGCTATCTAAACCCAACCCTTTTTTCACTCCTGACACAATCTCCCAAAATACAACATCCACCTGAGGTGTCATTAGGCTGTTGACGAGCTCCCCAAGGAGATATCCTGTTGCCATTATTAGCTTCAGTCATATAAACATATAATTTTATCCCTTTAAAAATAATTCATAACGCAGCTTTATTATGTAGGAACGATGCAAATAAACCCAACAGATTAAATTAGGAGCTGCTTGTTTTAGACTCAAAGAAATGTTGGATTATTCAACAGCACATAATGTACAAAGAAAAAGATTTTCTTGTCACTTGCTGTAGAATGAACAAATTGAAGGTGGGAGGAACTCAGTATGTTAAGCATGTAACAGTCTAATTACCTATATTCYAAAGATGTGTCAAGTGTGTTGCAAAAATATTCTGTTTCCTCTTTAATAGAAAGCCTTTGTTTGGTAAATATATGAGCAGTTTTCAGGTAAAAGAACGAACTAAATAAGTTTTTTTAAACCTGATGTAAAAAGTTAATATTAAAACCTTTAACAAAGTCAACCCCTGCAGTGACTTGTTACACAAATTATTTGTAACACTTCTGTAATTCAAACATCTGGGATTTTTATTTTTATTTTTGTTATCCAATAAACTCCTCTTGGGAAGCTTCCCGTGCTTGTTTTCTTGTTTTTGTAACATCGTCACGCATTTAAGTTCAATAATGTTTTAACAATAATTGGATACTTTTGRTTAATTTTTAACTACAATGCCTTTAATTTACATATATTTTGTTGCCATCTTCACAAAATTCTAAACAAATACTAAACCAACCACTTGCTATGCTGATTCTACTTCATTTTATTGGAATATATTTTTATTTTAAAGGTACATACTTTGTGTTTTTTCTGCATCTTTGAGACAAGAACAAAAAAAGTTAGTAAGCCAAACAAGTGCTGGTTGAATAATTAGCTTTAGCCGGAGCTAACAAGGCAAGCTCTCCCTGTTACTGAGCTGCAGAAAATTGTTTTTGTTTACTTAAGAGTCGGATCTCTTACCTTTCCTCAGTTCGTTGAACCACACACTGACAATGGTCTTGGAGTGTTTTCTGTGGTGGATGAGCCACAGCGACAGGGTTTGCACACTTTGCTGAGAGTTGCTCAGCTCGGATAGTTTCTTCTCTAGAGCCGCCTCGGAGAAAGCGGACATCTCGACGAGATTTCACCCCGGTGAGAGTCGAGTCACTGCGGAGACGCAGCTTCGTGGTTGTCCTCAAATATGTCTTCGCCAGTCGGTTAAAGGGTTTCTCCGACAATCTGCCATGCAAAGCAGACGCTTAGGTCGCCGTTTCTGAGCCTTGTTTGTTCATGCTAACCAGTTTACCGCCGCCCCTCCTGGTGGTGCGTCCAGGTTTGTGTCCGCCGCGACAGAAGCTCAGAACAAATGGTTCCGCCTTCCGTTTGAATGTTGCGTTCACCAGAACTACCATTTTTTCTTTAATAAAATTTATTGTAGCCGCAGTATTGGCTCTAAAGTAAATATTTTGGGGATCAATCACCTCACTACTAATTTTAGTTTGTCTTTTATATTTTTATTCAGAAATAAGGTTGTCCAATTGCAATTCTAATTTGAAACAATACCAGGCTACCTCCTATCTACCAACATCTGCTGACAAAAACACCTGTTCATGTTGACAAGCAGCTGTGGACTGAAGTAGTTCTAGGGGGTGTCCAGGGGTACATTCCCATAGAAAGTTTAGAAACTTTGCAACATCTTCCATCCAGTCCTCATGCATTCCCATTTCCACCATGAAGTGGTCATGTCCACCACCCAGCAGGCTCATGTTGAAATTTAAATATAATTTTTATTTTTGTGTGTCCGTTAAAAAAACACAGCAGCTTATACCAGCATTTAACAGTGTTTGCGTTTTTATTGTAAAGGTGTCACATCCTCTACATTATGTAGACAACACAAAAAAATACGTTTTTAACATGTTTGGCCACTACCTGGGCATTTTTGCAAAAAGAAATAATAAGAAAAAAGCAGAAAAAAGCAGGACTTAATAATGAACACTGCAAAACCTGCATTATGACAACACTGGCCAACACTCAACTCAACTCAGTTCAAAAACATGTATTTTATGCAATAAAATTCACAGTAAACTCTTCTTTGCAGTTATCGAGGCAAAGCTTGACGATTATTGAAACAAACAGAATAGTAGCGTTAGCGCTAACAGGATTTAGAAACTACAGCTCTTTCCCTGAGAAAGATTTATCTAATTTATTTAAACAAAAAACAATCAAACCAATAACAAAGATGGTCAAGTTCTTCAGAGTGAATTTTAGTCTTTGGTAGAACCAGAAATAGTTTTGTTTTTTTGCCTTACAAAAGTTTGAGTGACTTTTAATTCTGTTATTAAAACAGCTTTGTTCCCGCATAAACAAATGATGTATTTATTGCACGTAACCTCCACTGCCCAGGCACTTTTATAAAAATGCTTCAATCCAGCCTGGAGTCAGTTAAATTGATCACACGCGTTTTTTAATTTTTTGGTCCTAAAACCACATCATTTTAGGCAGAACCCTTTCTCCACTTTGAGACTTGAACTTATAGCTTCGTTTGCATAAATTAGATTCATGCAAAAATAAAAGGAGATAAAGTGCTTTCAATCAGTCGAGACCCCAGTTCTGAAATGAACCGGTGCTGTAATACACAGCTGGTCCTGGCTGAGAGAAACCATTTGGCTGCATGAAAGCCCCGTACCAGGCAGGGTGTGTGCTGGGCCCAGTGTTCTGGCAGTTAAACATCTGGTTTACATGGCCCACCTGAACGGCAGCAGGCTGCGTGTTATAGTTCTGTGGGTCTGCGTAGTACCAGTTAAAGCCGAGTCCCGTGCCAGTTTGTCTCGGGTCGGTCTCATAAAAACTCACTCCAGGCTCTGAAGCGATGCTGCCTCTGTGCATCGTTTGCACGTTGGTCCTGGCAGCTTCGATGAAAGAATCGACCTCACTGGGCAGGTCGGGGTGGCCCCACGTGCCACCAGTCCCAGAACCGGCATCGCCCCATGCCATCTGCTGATCCTGATGGGGATAATGTTGAGCAGAACAGGAAGTCGTGTAGTTTCCGTTCATTTGTCTCATGTCTTCAACTCCTGTTTGGACTGAAGCTGAGCTGTACCACCCGTTAGGGCTGCCCTCCTCCTGTCTGTAGTAAGGTTTATAAGGACGCCAGTCCTCGTTGTGGGACGCAGCAGGAAATGTCCCCCCTCTCTCTGCGTAGACATTTTCACTTTGCCAGTTTTGAAAAGGTCTTTGAGATCCATCTTGTCTTCCGTACACCATGAGGTCCCCTGCCTCAGTTTCTTTTCCCGACTGGTTAAAGTTCACGCCGTCACTTCCCTCTGCGTCTTGAAACACGGTGACTATGATGTTCGTTTCTGGGACATATTTAACAGAATCTACATCCTCTTTACGGAGATCTTGCTCTAGTTGACAGGTCTGCAAGTCCGAGGATCCTTCAGCGTCGTTATTTTCAAAAGAAGCTTCGTCACACTTTAGCTCCGTGTCCAGCGGCGATGAGACCGGATCGGGGTCAGATAAAGACGGTGACGCCATCTCGAACACACTGTCCTTTCTGAAGCATGTCCTCTCCAGAAGCATGGCACCTTCGCGGAGAGGAAAGCTTACATTGAACATGGGGTCAGTCTTCTTCTTCTTCTTCTTCTTCTTCCTCTTTGGTTTCTCTCTTTTTGCTGGTTTTGACATCACCACAGGGATCTTTGTGAACGCTGGATGCTTGGTCACACCTTTAAAGGGTACACAGAAGATAGAGTCAAACAATATAAATTAAATGCATTATAACCCAAATACCAATGAAGCTGAGACGTTAGTATAAATGAAAACAGAATAAAACAGAAATTTTGCAAATACTTTTCAACTTCTATTCAACTGAAAATACTACAAAGACAAGAAATGTACAAACAGAACATTTAATCTTGGTTTTCAGCCTTGCTGCTTATTTGTCCAGATTCTGAGTCTTTTGATTAAATTACGGGATGTAATAGATAAAATCCATAAATTTCTTGCAATTGTACATTAAGAAACATTCTTAACATGTTTGACTATTACTCATCTAAACCCGCCCTTGCTTGTGAATGACTGAGCCTTTCGTGGATGCTCCCTTTATACCCAATCATGACACTCACCACTTTCAAATTAACCTTTTGTCCCATCTTTTTTGGAACGTGTTGCAGGCATCAAATTCAAAATGAGTAAATATTTGCAAAAAAAAACAATCAAGTTTATCCATTTGAACATGAAACATTCAATTGAATACAAGTTTGCAAATCATTGAACTCGGTTTTTATTTATGTTTTGCACAACGTCCCATCTTCATTGGACTTGGARTTGTACAAAAAGAATATAAACTGTAAAAAGACACACCTTGGACAGGTTCTCGTTTGGTCTGGATGTTAGTATTTACCCAGCCATTTGACAGCATTCTTAAACCTTGAAAATAACGGGAACAATACAAGGGATATACAGAAAAAAAAATTGCACACTACAGTACTTTAACTATTAATAAATCAGATTACTTACACAGCAAAGTGGTTGTATAAAAGAGAAACAGAAAGACAACAAATACAATAAAAAATTGCACAAAAATGTATGAAATGAACAATTTCTMAATTCTACAGTAATAATGACAACAGAGAACAACAGTAACATCGACAGTAAGAGTTTCTGTAACGTGCAGAAACAGAATTATACTCACAGGTCACATCTCGAAAGCATAATTGGGAGCAAAAGAAGTGGAGGGTTTATGGCCGAGTAAAAAGATATTAAAAAAATTTTTAAAAATCAGCTTTACTTACACCAGTGGTAACTTTTGCCAGTGATCTGCCTACAGAAGGATTCTGGGACATTTACTATCTGGGAACATGAGATATTTTTGACAAGTGCAATCACAACCATTTTACAACACAAGACTAACACTTTAACAAATATTCCCAAAACATTCAGTTTGCATACAAGTCTTAAAGGTTTTAAAACTAAATAAACAATTAAAACRTATATTTGTGCAAAATTATCCAATATAAGATTCAGAGGTGGATAAAGCCGTCATTTATACTTTTAATGTTCTTTAAACTTTCAGCTCTCCTGAGTGATCTCAATCAGTCAACACTGGATTTTCATCTCACTGCTCAGTTTATCAGCAGATCGGTGGAATCGAAACTTAGTTATGGTTTTAAAACTGATGAGAAACAAGAACTGTTTGAGGCCCTCAACTTGCTTTATTCAAGCCATGATAAACTCATAACCTCTATTAACAAACAGATGAATTGTTAAAATCAGACTTTGACGGATTTTTGTTCTTTAAAACAAGAAGCCACTAACAAACATGATTTAGTTCATTAAAACCCCAGACTAAATCCTTAAACCTTTGCCTCTTTTTACATTACAGAGAATTTAAATATATATATAATTATTTTTAAATAATATTAAATCCCTTGTTAAATATTCAATATGTATTAATTTCTTAAGGATCTTTAAGCCTCACTGTAACATGGATGGAACAATCAGTGCTGAAAAGAAAACGGGATACCTTCGGCTCTCCTCTGCCCTCCTGTTGCTCCACTTGGTCAGCCAGTGATCCGAGGAGCTGGAAGTTGGCTTCGGTATCTTCATTCATTATGTCCACCAGATCGGGTTGAATTTCCATCTATGTTGAAGCGACGTCACATTGTAGTAACTGCTCTAAATACTAACTGTTCCCAAAATAATCTTACCAAGTAGTTGGACAGGTGGGAATAGCTGGTGAGGTGATCATAGATGTCCCTTTTGTTGGATCTGATGCGGCAGCAGTGGCACAGGAAACCATACGAGCTGCCATTTTCACCTCTCAACTCATCAACGCGAACAAGACCTGAAGCAAATGTGGATTTTAGCTTATTCTTCTGAAGGTAGTTTGACATTTTGG
This sequence comes from Austrofundulus limnaeus, assembly GCF_001266775.1. NCBI lineage: Eukaryota > Metazoa > Chordata > Actinopteri > Cyprinodontiformes > Rivulidae > Austrofundulus > Austrofundulus limnaeus. The sequence continues at coordinate 1,374,319 of NW_013952434.1, read as the reverse complement.
GGATCAACCCCACTTGCAGAAAAATATTAAGCCAGTTAAACAAAGTTTATTCATTAATCTATYCTCACCAATGAGAGGATTGCTTCCCGACATGTCTCCAAAACAGTTGTTCTTCTCAGACGGCTCAGGTAACGTCCACACGTCCTTCGGTATCCATGTGGACGCATCGTTTAAGCACACCTTAGATTCGGGAGTTGGATTCGCAGGAATCAGAGGGGGAGACTCCATTCGTGCTGAAATCTCGTACGGTTTCACGTCAGCGCTGTCAAACACCTCTGAAGCTCCTCCTTGCTTGTGTGGACACAAGACGATCCTCTGCGACTCGGAGGGATAGTGCAAAGATGTCGCTTCTGAAAAGCATCCCGGTTCGCCCGCCTCGTCTTTTAAGGCRTTTATCAGAGCTGCTGCTGTGGTGTTGAAGGGAGAAGGGTGTCCAGACGTTCACACAGAGACAACGCACACAGGACATAAAAACTGAAACAACACGACGTGGCAAAGTTTGAAACGGACAGATTTCAAACAATTAATATTCACTAACCGTTATTTTTACTCGCTGTAGAAATCGTCTGGTATAGAGCGTCAGGAACTTCTAATAGCTTTATAAAAAAAGGGTGTAAAAAGATATGATCACACTCGAACCTTCCAGCTGCAAAGTAAAACGTTTACAGTGAAAACATCAAACCTGGACATCTCCTGGTCCCTCCTTCACCTCCAGCGTTTTGGCCAACTCCATCAGCGGCCAAGCCAGCTTTGACAGGTCGTAGCTCTCCTGCCATTTACACACTGAGAGGGGATGATAGGATTTCTGACAAAACAAGCATTACTGGTTAAACCACAAGCCAAGATGTTTCCAATAATGTCTTCTCTTCAGGGCTGCTTACAATGTAGTTGAATCTGTGGTGGCTTCCCAGTATGTGGTTCCGGATATCAGCTTTAGTGAGTCGACACACACACACTTCACACAAGTACAACGTTTCTCTGTCCTCTGAACCCACGTTCACACACTCAGTGATGCTACCCAGGCCTAAATGTACACGAAACAAGAAGAAAAATGTTTTACTAAAAASTTATCACAGGCTACTTTAACATAAATTGAGGATTTACTGCAACAAACCAATGATGGGCTGTAATCTGTTTTTGTTGTTCAGATAAGGCTTCAGAGAGACRGACAGCTGGCTTCTGCCTGAAAGCATTGTATTAAAAAATACATTCAATAAATGTTTGTTTACGGGGGGAAAGTAAGCAAATGTAGATATTGAAATATGGCTTTTATCTCCTCACCTGGCTGCATCCTGTCGCTGAAGACAAAACAAAAAAAACCACCTGTATAAAGAAATCAGGGATGAACTGATAATTACGTTTTCTTTAAGTAAAATGATTGTGGTTTAGTAATGCAGTCAGCCAGATTCAAATATTTATCATGTTAAGAGTCAACTTCCTAGAGCAAACTTAGCTTCAACAATTTTTTATACAGAAAATTATATTTTTGACAATGACACAAAAATATGAGATGYAAGATTCAAAGTGTTTGTTGCACAGATGAAAAACTTGTTTCCCTGAGCAATGAAATTCTTACTTTGTCGTCCATTTTTGAATGCCGAGAGATAACCATATTTAAAAAAAAATAAACGAATCATCACCGAAAGGACAATCAATGTTGATTAGATAAAAAGAAGAGACTAAACTAATGATAATAACATCAGAAGGGAACAATATAATAATGACAACAAGAAGGAAACTGTTCAAACTAAAGACAGTAAACTAAATTTGAATATAACTTTATCACAAATAAATCAAATGACTCCTTGGTCCGTCTGTAAMAACAAATCAATAAATAAAAATAAAATCTCTCTCCAAACAAGTAATGCTAAAYTGATTTGAGTTTCATCAGGCTCTGTTAATTAGTTTCTTTACGCAAAAAAAATTCCCATTTTCTGTAGTTTAATAATTGCTTGACCCGTTTCTAAATCTACATCCTTTCTATCACTGGAAAAAAAAATTCATAAATGCTATAATTCAGAATAAAATGTTTGTTTTTTAAACCGCACATTATCTGTAGATTCACACCCCAACCACCAGGTGGCGCAAAATTATCAAACTTAAACAGGAAAAGGATATGAAAGTCTTAAAAAATAAATACTGTAAATAATCTGAAGGTTGCTTTTTAATACATATTTTCTAAGTTTTTTTTTATCTTCTTCTATTTCCGTGTCATAAAWGACGATTTGCATTTTAATGCCTGACGGAATGTGAACAAACGAGTAATCTTAGCGATGTTCCTGCTTCTAATCTTATTAGTTTTCTGGTAGAGAATTAGTCCTTGAAAAAGTTAACAGAATTACCACAAAACTAGTTTAATGCTACTCTAGTGGTAATTCTGTTAACTTTTTCAAGGACAAAGCCCATGATCACCCCGCTATGCTAGTTATTTCGTATATTGCACAGGTTGTTATGAGTACACGGTAATGTGAACTTTACATTAGAGCAACTTGATGTCCATGCGTCAGCGTTGAAAACTTAACTTACGGAAACAAAACATCAAAAAGTGTCTCTACCTACCACACCCAGCAAGTCGTTAAACACAAAAACAATTCGACTCAGTCTAAGTGTATCAGGAGTAAAGTACTTACCTTCAGTTGTGGTGCGGTGTTATTATTAGCAACTTGTCCTCTTCGCTATGTCGAAACTTACTGAAGTTACCGTAAAAAAAAAAAAACGGCTATCAGGAAGTTGGCAAGTGATGAGCGAGAAGCGCAACAGGTTTTTATCACATCTCACGTTTTGTTTTTTGTTTTGCGCATTGACCGGATGTTACGGTAATSGTTGTAAACCCCGCTTTCAAAATAAAAGTCTGCATCTAAAGGTTATAAATTTATTCAAGAATTAAAAAAATAAAATAAAATGCAAATGTGGAACTGTGTCATTACATGGTGCTCGGACTATGTGTTGGAGGTGATGCTCAGCTACTACCAC
>NW_013952434.1:1363489-1369151 GCF_001266775.1 Austrofundulus limnaeus | reverse complement strand
TATATATACACACCTCCCAATAAATTACAAATATGAGAAAATCTAACTGCTCATCTTTACTCATTACTTTTAATACATAAGTGTATTTTATATCAGAAATTTCCTCTAGTAAAAATATATTAGATACTTTAAGACTTTTACTCAAGTAAGTAATTTTATGCTCAGATGGTTGTACTTTTAATGAAGTATCACACAACACTGCAGGAAAGTCAAATAAGTGCAGTTTTTTTAAGGGTCAGACTGGAACAGCAAGTTTAAAACCMGTCACAATGCATTGCTTTGTGTTTGCAGGTGATATTTACATCTTAACGGAAAATCACCTACAGCGAGTTTCTCATGGGTGTAGGAGTGAAGATTTCAGTGAGGCTCAAGGCTGCAGCAAATATCTTGTGTGGGAGCAGCCACACGTGCTCACCTCCCTTCCTTTGCTCCCAGTTTAACATCCCATCCCAGAAACAGACAGTCTTACATCCCAGTCTTAAAAATGAAAAGAGAGGAGGCAAAAGTCAAACATGAAATTTATTAGGAACGTTTTAACAGTCTGAGCACACAGAAAAAGGCAGTTTCGATATAAACTTTAGATTAAACAAATGGTAGTTTTAGATACAGATACACTGAACTGTTTTCTTTTAGTGAGTTTTTAACAAGCTCTATAGTTTATTATTTTAAAAACATACCACCCCTTTAACTACCAGGGCCTCACTGTTATCAAGTTTCTTTACTGACATTTAAAGGTAATATTTTAACCATCTATAACCACATTCAATCAGAAAAATGTATGTAAATCCCCCTTGTTCTCTATATTTTATACAAAACTTTTGTGTGTACACCTACATGCAAAAAGATTAAGTTGGATTTATTGCTTCAAACTTCCTGCTACACTTTGCACCATTAATAATTCTTTAAGTTCAGAAATTTATTCTCATTTATAAAACCATCTCAAAGATGCAGGCGCAACTGTTTTCTGAAGAAAAAGTGAAAAATAAACACTGGCCTTAGCACAATGACAACTTTAACTCACTAGTAAAGGAATCATCACTTATCTATAAACTATCAGTTYAAATGACATCTGCAGAAGTGCTGATACAAGCATTCCAACAGAGGCAATAACACTTTTCACATTTAGTAACAGTTAATTAAAAGTAGCTACATTTTAATCACTAACAATGTATATAAAATAACTTTCCCCAAACAAAGTTGTACAACATAAATATCGAATACAACTATTGCAAAAACTAAAAATATCTCACAAAACTGAAAAGAGATAAAAGTCTAATTTGCCATTTTTTCCCCATTGGCTGAATTTTTTACTCAAATACAAAAAAGTTTGAAACTTAACACCTTCTTGGACTACTCAGTCAAATTTAACGAGCTTTTCCAATGAAACCCTTCATTTAAAAAACACATTTCAAAGCAATTAAAAATATTCGAACTGAGTTGAAAGTTTAGAGGGAAAACATCTTCAGCTTTCACGTTTCCAGCTCCATGAGTTGCAGCTCTGTTGACCCTGTGCCTGGACGTATTTGAGCTGCTGAACTTTATCTACAGGACCGCTGACTGTCGCCTCCATCTGCTGCAGGTGCTGCTGGCTTGAGTGCAGTGAGTTTTACTGCATGTTGTAAAACCTGAAACAAGACAATGAAGACCAAAATAAATAAATAAATAAACCTATAGTTTGGCAGTGTGGAGCGTGAGAACATTCAGAAGTTGCCACAGACTCAGTGAGATGAGCTGTTGGATCAGTGTGGAAACTAACCTGATGGTCTCATTGTTACTGCGGACCAGGAAGCTGAGATTAACGAGCTCTGGTCGGGCGGTTGCGACGGTGCTAGGGGACTGCTGAGGAATCTCAGACCTGCTTGGTACTGAGCTGCTCTGTGGTTTCTGTCCTGAAATGTTCACATTTCCAACATCTTGAGCACTGGAGCTCTGTAGAGTGTGAGGGTCTTTGGGGTCTGCAGTGGCAGCAGTAGACGCTGACTGAACAGAGGCTGCAGCTGAGGCATCTAAGTAGCTTCCACTTAACAACGGCTGACACGAGATGCTGCCTGAAGCAGAATGGATGTCAGTGGTCAGGGGTTCTGTCTTGAACCCTTCCACAAAGTTTATGGGTACGTTTTTCTTCACCGTAGCTTTGACCAGCTGACACTTTGAATCCCACCTTCTCTTAAGAACTGCAGTTGGATATTTTATAACCACAACTCTTGAATCCCATCTAGTTTTTTCGTTTCCGGGTGAAACGGCAGCGCAGGAGCTGCTCGCTGGAGAATGGGCCAAAGCCAACGGGAAATTGAAATCAATATTCTCAGAGTTCATGTTTAACTCCAAGATCAGCTCAGAGAACAATGCTCTGTCCACGGTGTGCGGGGTTGGTTTGGGTGCTGGGGTGCCGTGTTTCAGAGCCAGTGGGGTGGAGGTCTCAGTGGAGTGAGGTTGGGGCTCAGTCTTAACCGTCACCGGGCTGCGTGCACATTTAGCTGGTAAAGGGTGTGCCAGTGGGCTGCTGGTGCAGGACGACTGTAAAGTTCCAAGAAAAGTCTCTGCTGCTCTCTTCCTGATTCCAGGGGATTTCTTCGTGAGGGAAGCTTCTACGTTTTGAGTGACTGCAGAGGAGGAAGGTGATTCTGACAGTTTAACTCGGGGCAGTGGATAAGAGCTTTGAAGATTTGCTGCGAGTGTTGGTTGGGGAGAAGAACCCTGGCTTGTCTTGTGAGGGTTAGGATGAACAGCGATCGGAGAGGCATAAGGTTTCTTCTTCACAGAAGAAGATCTCCCATCTGGACATGAGACTTCTCTTTTTATGACCATGTATGGATCTTCAACCACTGACATCCGTTCATCAGTTTTTGTTGCTTTTTGTCCAGTTTCTAAAAGGAAAAAAAAAAGGGGGGGGGGATTAAAACTGCTTTAAGACAGGAAACAAATCTTGTTTGAGTATTTGGACATCAGATTAGGATTTCTGGACGACTCAAATGTGACTTTTCTTTTGCCGTTGTCCTATAAAAAATACCAAAAGTATACACAACTACAAACAGAGTTCTGGAAAGATAAAGACAAAAGTTCTGTTAATTTGATCGTTTCTAACAATTAGTAATCTTACCAAAGTCACGTCTGTGTTTTGTGTTTAATGTTGAAGGTAACACACTGTTGGTGGAAAGAGGCTTTTCTGTTCTCAAGAAGTCATTCTGTTGTCCTGCGCAGAAAAACAACAAAAATGTTAAAGAAAAAAAAACTTATAGCAAACAAGACCAAAGTCAGGCAGCGTGACTACACAGTGGTTTTGGACAGTTGTGGGAGCTGAGAGTGAAGGATGTGGGGAAGTTCTGTAATACCCCTTTTCCACTAGTGCCACTTAGTGTAGTGTCGGTACGGTTCCAAGCCATTTCCATTWGGCCAGATTCATGGAAMCAGCCCTGTTTTAGTACCTACTTCATTGTGATTCCAAGTGGTCCAAGTMKACACCAAAATGCGACGTCAGAACACTGTTCGTCACTGATTGGCTAGKGGGTGGAGCCACTGATTGCGTCTGAGCTGCCTTTACAACAACAACAACAACAACTCAAGGAGCCATTTTTTTCAACGGTAACAGTGACATTAGTCGTGTTTTTTTGTGTATAAAATGTGTTTCCATCTCTCATTTTGCGCATTAACTTTTTTTTTCGAAATACCCAAAAACCACCTCCACCAACCGCCCAAAACACACCCACTGGAACCAGACTGGAACATCAGTGGAAAAGCACCCAAACTAACCCGTTCTGACGCTGACTGTACCGACACTACACTAAGTGGCACTGGTGGAAAAGGGGCAAAAGATACTGGGGGTGAGGTTATTGAGTGCTTTGAAAGGGATTTTCTAGGAAATGCAAAATTTGATGAGGGGCCAGTGAAGACGCTGCAGGACAAGTGTTATAAGACTGGTGATAGAGGTTCTGGAAATGATCCGTGCTGATATGCAATTTAAATAACGTGTTGTCTAGGACAACACCTAAACTCTCCCTGTGGGGACGGAGGAAAGCTGAGATGCTGTCAACGAGAATGGAAAAGTTGCTGCTTTTTGCAAGGATGGATTTTGTGCCAATGAGAAGACGATCCATTTTGTCAGAAAACCATCTTTGTAATTAATAAAAAATTAAATAAGAAAATTAATCACCTTTCTTGGAAAATGTGACACCAATTGTAGAAAATTAATGTTTGCTCACCTAATTTATTTTGGGGAGCCTGTACAGTTATAAACAAAGTATTCACGGCACATAACATATAAGCAATTCGATCCATTTATGCCTTTCAAAAAAAGATGTCTATTTGTTTTGAAAAAATGTGTTTGAGTGAGCAAACAAGAAACCAGAACTTAAATTAAAAGACTCACCCTTCTGTAGTAAAGCATTGACACGCAGGGACAAGGCCTTACATTTCTCCTGGTTTGTGATTATTCTCACCACATTCAAAGCTAAGGAAGGCAAAATTCATACCGTRAGTGCATAAATTTGTTTTGTGAACTCTGAAAACATATTAGATTGTTACCTTCACTGAAATGAGTCATTCGAACAAACCAATATATCTCCAGTCCCAGCAATGCACACTTGAGGAGAAAAACATATTTAGAAAAGGGAGGAAAAAAGTGACATGGCAACATTTTCTTCATACATAAACTTTAAGTACCTGTGCATCCACTTTATGAAAACGCTCCTGAAGTGCAAGTTGCTGGACAATGAAGTTTAAAACATCTGTTTTGAACTCTGGAGGCAGATCTTCCTTCGGCCAGAACATCTGCAGCAACTGTGTGTGATTACTCCACTAAAGGACAAAMCAAAAAGCACAAATCCTGTGTTGAGCACAAACTAATCCAGACATGGGTTAGTAGATTTTTTCTTATTACGTACCAGGTATTTGAGCTGGTGCTGAAAGCTGACCATGTGTTGAAAGATGTCTCGACGAGACAGCATGGCCTCGCAGCTTTCACACAGGTAGAACATTTCCTGAGAAATCCCTCGACACTCCCACACAGAGGCCATACCTGAGCAGGAAACCATTTTTAAATGTTAAATATTGATGTAAAAACTGTGCAGAAATTAAAGTATTAAACACTCACCTATGACTGATTTCCAACTCTGACGCACATTCAAGGATAGAAGCAAACAGCTGCAGCCTTGAGCTTTTGCTCCTGGAACAGTCAGACRTTACAACAAATGAACTGATAAAAAGACTGAAATTAATCCACACTTGAATCCACGACACTAACCAAAGAATTTTAAGGGCTGAGCTCGTGATGTACTGCACTCTCCAAGTCCTGCAGCTTGTTCTGGGCTGTAGCTCGACCCAGAAGAGTCCTGTGGTCCTGTTGCGACTGATGCAGGGGTTTGCAGCGGTGGGCTGCAGAGCTGAAGGAGTGAAGGTTTCAGTGGGCTTTTGAGAGCTTCCTGTTGGAGTGGTGAGGCTGCGTCGCTGATCCAAACACAACTGTGAGGATCCTCTGTTTTACAGMGAGTTTTTAGGACTTTGGTACCTGTGAAATTAGAACACTGTCAAGTATTTATAGAGTCGTTTAAAAAGACATGGAAAACTTTGTAAAAAATTACAGTGGGTAAAAGTATTGAACACGTCACCATTTTTCTCAGTAAATATATTACTAGAGGTGCTAATGACATGAAATGTTCACCAGATG
>NW_013952434.1:1354528-1361622 GCF_001266775.1 Austrofundulus limnaeus | reverse complement strand
AATTTCTAGCCGAAACCTCTCATGTTTCGGCTAGAAATTTCTCAAACCGAAATGTATTCATTTCATTAAAAAAAAAAACACATTCACATACAACAAAAAATACAAATCAAATAAAATGAAAATTAACAGACCATAAATTATTCACCCCCACAGAAGTTGGTACATTTAAGTGTGATCTTAGAAGAAAGAAGTTAAAGTCAAACTGCATTTCTGATAGAAACTTGGCACCTACAGGTCAATGAACACAACATTATGTTTAACTGTGTGGTACGTAAAACAAAACTTAGTTACATTTCACAGGACTCTACAACAACATGGTAAACACAGAAAATGTGTCACATAAATGAACTTAACTCAGATACTGTCAGCTAGTTAAAGTCCTAAACCACTGATCTCAGGTGTAAAATAGTTGCATTTGTCTTTCATTTTCAGTTCAGGATAAAATGATTTAGTTGGTACAAATCTTCAAATATCTGCACCTTTATCTTCTGTAAGAGCAGCCAGCTTTAGGTACACATCCTTCGTCACTTCCATTCTCTAGTTGGTGAGGGAAGAAAGAAAAAAATATATAGGAGACTTTAAAATCAAGCAAGCTACTCAGGCTTAATGAATTAAATAGATGAAAATACAAACACTTAGGTTCTCTAAGTAATAAAAAATACAGTTAGTTTTGAGAACCAGGTTGTTCGTTACAGTCTAACCAGAATTATGCAGAGTTTTCTTTAGGATCTCAAAAGTGACGATAATCTATTAAAAACGTTTTTAGATGAAAACTTTGTGTTTGAGCTCTTCACCTGAGGGCTCTGAAACCCAACGTCTCTTTCAACCTCAGCTAAATGAGCCACTATGCTGTTCAGCTTATTCTCCAACGGCTTTGCAGTCAATCCAGGGTACWTCATTTTCTAGTAAGGTCAAAGAGGACACAGTTAAACAAATGAAATGAATAAATAACAGCATAAAGGTTGTGGTGAATTAAAAAAGATAGTCAAAAGAAGCAAGACTTAAACCTCAAGTCAAAACAAGTGAGAGAACATCTTGTATGCTTTATGCAAGGTTACAAAGACGACAAACGTAGGGACCTTGATTTTTTTTTAATTACCCAAGACAACTCTACCCCATATTTTAATATGTCAGCAAATATACACACACACACACACACACACACACACACACACACACACACACACACACACACACACACGTTCTAAGTGGGAGTCAAAGCTCCCTTGAAGGAAACTAGGGGGCCCCAGAAAGCTGAAGTGCACATAAGACAGGGCTACTCAAATGGCAGCCCGCGGGCCACATCCAGCCCGCGAGTGACCAAAATTCAGCCCTCCAATTGGTTCATTCATCTCTTAAGCTCAAACCCCCCAGTTTTCTACTTTAATTGCTTTAAGTTCTTTTAGTTAGACAGACATGTTTGGTATCTACAGAAACAWCAGAATCTTGGCTACAAGTTGGTAAAAAAAAAACATTTCTATGCACACTAAAAACAGTTAAAATTACAAGCAGTTGTAGATAAAACTATGAAAGTGAAAATAAAATTGGTTTAAAAATATGGCAAGTCAGAGATGTCAAAATAATATTTGTGTCAAATAGGGGTTATGTGTTCTTTTTGTTTTTGATATTGTTTATTGATCACTACTTTTATAGGGTTCTGTATGTTGTATTCATGATTAAATGTAGCAAAAATACACTATTTCAAAAGGTAACAGATCTTTGTAATACTTGCTTTATTTACATAATGACTTTAACTGCTGGATGTTCGGCCCCTGAGCTGTTGACCTGCAGTAACTGTGGCCCCTGGAGTAGTTTAGTTGAATAGCCCTAACATAAGATTTAAAAAAGTTTAATGAATGTTTTAAATCATAAAATCAAATTTGTTTTTTAATAATCAAAGATATAATTTAAAATAGTGCAATGTTATTCAAGAGAGCTTGAGAGGTTTGTTCTGTTCCTATTGTTAACAGTTTGTTGTAAAGTTGGTTTTTAATTAAATTCTTAATTCTAAACAAATGTAATAATTATTGTATAGTAAATAAAAGTGAGAAAACATTCTAAAAAAGTTGATGTTTCTTTACATTTGTGAGTTTGCAAGGTGGGGTTCCCTGCCAGAAACTAATGCTGTTTGGGGGTGCCAAGCACAGACAAGTCTGGCACTAGACAGTTGAATTATTAACACCTCCTCTTCAGTGAAGTACGTACCACATAGTTATAGCRGTGGTTGTAGCTGGAGGGGTGACTGGAGCTTCTCAACCTGGCTGCACACAGCAGACAGTACACTTGTTTTTTCCCCTCACAGGACACTATCTGCAGCTGGTTTAAGCCTGTAAATTAAGAGGCAAAAATGTCTGATTAAGATCGAAAGGAACCTCGTCCACACAAATGTACTGGATGAATTTGAATATACAGCAAACACGTGCCAACTTTAGAGACGTTTCCACTTAGCGCCATCTTGTTCGCAGGCTCTTTAAGCGGCTTCTTTTCTTCAGGCATGGCAGTGGGGAGGTGGGGAGCAGAAGGAACATTTATATGAAGGTTAACTGCAAGAGTAGCGTTTTCTCCAAACGATTTCTTCGCATGTGCCAACTTGGAAGCAGCTGTATTTCTCTGTCCAAGTTGTGGGTGAACAGTGGATGGCCATTTTAGGATGGGACGTATGGGTTTCTCSCAGATTGGTTTTGGCGTGGCTGTCCCATGGTCTTCTGGATCAATCATTATAACCTTGAAAAGAAATTAACTCCTTTATTTGGTTGAAAAAAATAAAATTTAATCTTGACATAAAACATTTTATCATAGTAATTTAAGATTGTTTTGGTTTTTTCCCCTCTAACCAGTAATACTTTGGCCTTATTGAGTGGTTTGTTATAATAGTTTACTTTACTGCTCCTGCTTTTATCAATTTTCGGTATTAAAAATGGTCTGTTTGGTAAAGCAGCTCCCATTTTGCTCGGAGACAAACTTAAACAAATGAGATGCTAATAAAGTCAGAGTATTTTGACTTCTCAATCCCCAGTCCATTAGTTAAAACAAATGTCATCCTAAACACACACACACACACACCTTAAAAATCTAATTAAAATAATCTAGGTTGAAGCAGATATAACACTTACACACTGGCTTAAATTACACATTTAACCTTTCTTACTTTCTTATGAATGCACTTTCTGCACCAGCTGACAATTGGGAAGAATTTGTTTTCATTGCATCCAGTATTGCAACGTTACTTCAAAAACAGATCACAAGAAAACGTGCTGACCTTGTTATTTTCCGTCACAAAGGTGACATGTTTTTTAAATGTAGCTGGGGCTTTTACAGGTGACAGTGCTGATGTTGAAAGGGGCTCCCTCTCGCTGGTTTGCTGAAGTAGTAACCTTAATGTGTGAACTGCAACAGAGATAGAAAGAGACCTGAAGGTACAGTATGTTCCACAGAAAATACTGTAGTGGAAAAAAAAAGTCTCATCAGTTAGAGGCTTCACCCTGAACAGTTTATTAATTTTAGCTACAAGTCAATCAGAGCTGGGGAGTTTCTATCTGGTTCCGTTTTCTTTCCCCCACCCCCGTCAGAAAGGGTCAACTTCCCTATTTTAGTCTTTTGAAACAGATGTGCTTCATAAACCGGAACACTCTTACTGGAGTAAATGGAACCAACATAAGTAATTAGTACTATAAATATATTTAAACATTCTTAAGGACTCGCATCATATTTTGTGATTACAATTTACTTAAAAATGCAGGAAAACAAAAAAAACTCAAATTTCAGGTCTTACCTGGATGAAAGCTTCGTTTTGAAATGTTATCATATACATTTTCATTCACCTCAACCACCTAAAAAAATAAAATAAATGCATTGATTAATACCACTTAAAGGCTTCTCTTCATTATGAGACCAATTTTAAAAAAGCTAATCAAAAACAAAACCTGAACATGTTTGTTAGTCATGATTAAAAAAATAATTAAAAAGGCCACGTCTGATTCCTCACCATCTCACGTTGTTTAACCAGATGTGATTTACCTTCAGTCTGTCTAAATTCAGCAATGTGATTATGAAGTGGCAGCTAGTTCATGTGCATGTCAGAATAATTGCTTCTTTAAGAAGAATAAGTGAAAATGGCCTGGCGTTCTGTCAGAAAAGTGTAGCCAGATGGTCAAAGTCAAAAACAAGTCCAGATTTGGTTGAGACAAACTTGATGTGAGCTCCCAAATTTAGTTGCCAAGCTGCAACACACAAAGCATTTAAAAAGAGTTGACTGTGACAGGTGTGTATTGCCTACAAAAACGTGTTCCTTTTTTTAAAAAAAGGGAAAAGTCTGCATGTGGATTTGGGGAAAATAGTCTTGYTATCGTCAGGAAGGAAAATGGAGTTTGCAAAAGGTTGAAGTGACCTGGAAAATCAAAAAACAAACAAAAGAAAAAAAAACACCCTAGATTGCATGAGAACATCACGTGTACTCTGACAAACACTTGTTATATAATGTATTAAAACAGCACAAAACAGATCCTGAAGGAAGTCCCTCACACACACTCTGAACTGTGTACCTTCAAGCTGTCAATTTTTGACTCTCTTATTAAACAACTGCATCCTTACAAAGTCTGATTCCACGGCTCTATTCTTTATCATTTTCTTATCCAATATGCTCCTGGGGGAGGGGGTTGGCAGAAGATTACCGATTGGATTCTTCTCTACAGTATAAGGGTATTGATCTGGTCCGTTCTGGTGAAGATCCACTCGTCTATTTATCTTCTAAAGCAGTGGTCCTCAAACTCCGGCCTGCCCCCCTGAACAATACCAGAGAGGCATTCTGATTTTTTTAGTCTGCCCTGTGAATCCTTGACTATTTTATCAGAGAAAACCTCATCAGTGCACCTCACACAAATACAGCCACAGGAGCGCGATGCGCACGGTGCTGAAAAACAGTGCATCTGTCCCACACCAGGCACAATGTGACGCGCACACACACACACACACACACACACACACACACACACACCTGCTACTGACTCAGTTACCTTTCAAAATGGTCAAATATGGAAAATAATGTGCTGCCCGTCCCAAGTCACAGAGATGAAGGGCATCTTCCTCTTCCTATAGGGTTATTTATTTCACAGATAGTTGTATTTATTTCCTGATTTTATTTTCTGCAAAGATCCCAGAGAGGGTTAATTGGTTATTATTTATTTCATAAATAGTATTGTTTATTTCATTAATTGTATTATTTATTTCCTGGTTTCTGGAAAACAATAAATGTTTACGTTAAGGCACCCCTGCGACTGTCACACTTTGTTACAAACTGACCCTGGCCCCCSATCAGACAAGGGAAAARTTATGTGGCCCTCACAGGAAAAAGTTCGGGGACCCCTGTTCTAAAGCTCAGTTTTTAGTTGACGTGTTGAACTCGACGTGAGAGGTGCATGTGCCAACATTGATACTCTGTCCCCGGCCCTTCACATTGTCCCGCGCGATTTCACGGTGCATGGTCGTGCACCTCCAAATTTTTGTAACTCTGCACAGGCGGCTGAAGTGAGCTTCCTCTGCAGGGTGACAGGGCTGAACTCAGAGATAAGGTGTGGAGATCTGCAGGGCGCTCAAGTCAGCTGAGGTGGCCCAGGTGTCTGACTAAGMTGCCTCCTAAGTACCTCCTTCTGGAGGTTTTCCCAGGCACATATCCTCGGAAGGAGACGGGTCCCCACGGCCGCTGATTATGGGGCGGGGGGCGGTAGGTTTAGGTCCAAGGTGCGAATTAAGTTTAGCCAAGATTTAGGGTCACGTGTACTGCGGCAGTTAGGTTTAGGGTAAAGAAATTACTGAAATAAAAGTGAATGCAAAGTCCCCACGAGGAAAACACTTTTTGTGTGCGTCTGTCCTGTTGCATCTGTAATCCGACCACAGGTAAGTGGATAAAGCTTTTAAAACTCAGCTGAAAAATTTGAAGCTTCAGCAACAGTCAACTATATAAGGCCAATCTTGTCTTGGTGAAGAAATATTAGTAAGTAAGTAAGTAAAGYTTTATTTATAAAGCGCCTTTCACAGAAATATATTCACAAGGTGCTGTACAATCATTAACAGTATAGAAATGGTGGAAAGAATAAAATGAAACAAAAACAATTACACATAAGCAACGATAATTGAAACATCAAATCAAGAATTAATTTCTAAAACTGTAAATCAAACACAAGGTCAATGCAGGTCAAAATATACAATATACAAAAACATAATGAATGCGGAAGAGAAGATATGGCGCAAGTTCAATAATAAAGAAAACACAGATTATCAAGCATTCACAATGGAGGTAGGCTGGCAGCAATAGTGAAAGGTTAGCTAAACACTTGAGAGAAAAAGTGAGTTTTRGGAGAGTCTTGAAAGAGACAATGTTATCGAGGGAGCGCAGATTAACAGTGAGTTCATTCCAGAGCCTGGGGGCCACAGAGGAGAAGGCACAGTCACCAAGAGTCTTGAAGCGAGTAAGGGGAACCATAAGGAGATTTTGATCCTGTGAGCGGAGGTCCCGTCTGGGGTTGTAAGGGGTAATGAGACTTTTAATGTAGTCAGGTGCTTGGCCATGAAGAGCTCTGAAGGTGCGGACCAGGATTTTGAACCGGATTCTGAACTGAACCGGAAGCCAGTGAAGTTCTGCTAGGATCGGGGAGATGTGGGTGAATTTGGAGGTTCGAGTTAGGAGTCTTGCTGCCGAGTTTTGGACAAGCTGAAGATGATTTAACCGTTTCTGGTTTAGGCAGGTGAACAAGCTATTACAATAGTCTAAGCGGGTAGAAATGAAGGCATGAATTACCATTTCCAAATCTGAAGTGGACAGCAGGGGCGGGAGTTTAGAGATTATGGAGCTGAAAATAGCAAGTGGAAACCAGGTTCTTTATGTGTTTGTGTGTTTATCTAGTGATAGATCTGAATCAAGATTTACTCCCAGGTTGCGCACACTGGGCCTCATGCAAGAACATGTTTGTATTCTTATCCTAAATTTCTCTTCCTTTTGTTCGTATGAAGGGTTCGTACGAACATGTCACATCAGATTCAACAAACTCTTCTATCTTCAGGAAAAGTGTGTAAATGAGTTGCAAAAATTCCACCTGTTC
>NW_013952434.1:1351419-1352856 GCF_001266775.1 Austrofundulus limnaeus | reverse complement strand
GTCAAAGACAAGTGGAAATGTTTATTTTCCCCTTTGGGGAACCCCTACACTAGTTATAATTACAGTACTAGATTTCAAAGTTAGTTTTGACTACTCATTATTTGCTTTCAAGATATCTGTAATTGAATTGGCAATAGTCAAATCTTTATGTATATTTAAGATATCTTGAATAATGATGCCATTTAAGCTATCTTTAATTGAATTATGACTAGTAAGAATTAAAAGTGAGATAAATCAAAAGCAAATAATGACTATTTAAAACTAACTTAGATCTTGAACTGTAATTTTGACTAGTCAAAATTCCTTTTAAGATATCATAAATTGGAGCCTCCATAGATCTCAATGGTAAATCTGATGTCATTTATACCATTGGTTCTCAATCTGGGGTCCGTGAGGGGTATCTTTGGGGTCCTTAAAAAAATTCACTAAATTGTTAACTAGGTTTTTATTTTTTTTAATACATGAAGAACAATGAACTAATAAAACAAACATAATAAACTAAATAAAAATATATCTTCCCATGGCATTTAGGGGTTGAAACAACAAATTATCTTTTAAAACAGCATGGGGTTTATGAGGGGGTCCCTGGAATTTTTTTTTTCGTCATTTTAAAGCAGTGGTTCTTAAGCTGGGTTCGATCGAACCCTAGGGGTTCGATGAGCCGGTCTCAGGGGTTCGACGGAGCCTCTGCCACAGAGGTAAAGGCACACTTGTGTAAAGTCGTGATGACACTCCCCGCTTGGCCATCACTTGCTGCAGAGGATCACGTGAGATTGCTTGGCCAATCAGTGCTGGCCCCAAAAAAGTATTTTGTGGATTCAAAACGACAAAAAACTAATTAACTTAACAGAACAAAATACTGTAATTTGTTGTGAGTCCACACACTGTGTTGGTTTTGTTCTTTGAGCAAGGTGATTGATGTTCATGCACAGCTCATTTTATACACCAGTTTAGAAAAGCATATACCTATGTCTTAAATTTGGGTGGAAAATCATATTTTATACATCACTAAAAAGGGTTCGGTGAATGCGCATACCAAACTGGTGGGTTCGGTACCTCAAAAAAGGTTAAGAACCACTGTTTTAAAGGGTCCCCAGACCCAAAAGGTTTGAGAACCACTGATTTATAGTCAAAAGGTGATTAGAGATAGCTCAAATACTTTTTTTTTTGGCTAGTAAAAATATGATTAGAGCTATTTTAAATAACAAATATGACTAGTCATAATTCAATTACAGATATCTGGATTTGTGTTGTGAATCCGATTTTATGCTAAAATGACTTGCCATACCATATGACAACAGAATTTCCACTGTTGTTTGACAATTCAACTGGTTTAGCAAATTTAAATTAGCAAAAGTGCTAACAAAAATACGGAGCCCGCCGGGGGTCAGTGGTGAAAAAAGAAAAACAGCCGCCGGAAATCCGTGCGCACGGATT
>NW_013952434.1:1335164-1349518 GCF_001266775.1 Austrofundulus limnaeus | reverse complement strand
TGAAGAATAACAAGACGATATTAAATCATCTTCAAAAACATCCCGTATTAATTTTATTTGACTCTAGTTCATAGCTGTTCTACTTTTATGCTGACTTTTATATAAATGTTTATAATTAGATTTATTGGTATTTATATTTTTGGTAATAAAATGTCCTCAACAATGTTGACTAGTTGTCTCTGGAAATTTGTTTAAAATAGGAAAATGTTTATTTGAAGAATAACAAGACGATATTAAATCATCTTCACACACACACACACAGACACCGGCGAGAACATTTGTTTTTCTATACAAACAATTTTGTGTAGAATCCAAGCACAGTTTGTCCACACCACATTTATTTAGAAAAATTGCAGCAGGTTATTCAGAACTGAAACATGGGATAATCTCAAAGTGGATGTTTTGATTGGAACTCCCAATTTTCATAATTTTGAACCCCATTTAGTGGGGAAAAAAACTGTGTCTCACCTGAGATTTAGTTATAGCAGAAATGCTCATTTACATTTCATTTATATCAAAACAAAAGCTCAAGCTGCACTTTARTAACTACTGAAGTTAAATAAGAGAAGCAATAAAAAATGTCAAAGGCATCAGAACTCCCACTTCATGTTCTGGTAAAAATGTTTTTTTAAGTTTAAAGGCTATTGAGGTGTCTGGCAAGGGCGTAATCACCATCTTAAAAGTGGGGGGACACATTTTTAAAGGTCTTTTTTTTTCTGCTTCGGCTGAAAAAAGTGTGTGTGTGTGTGTGTGTGGGGGGGGGGGGGGCATGTCCCACCCACTGCCTATGGCTTTCACACCCATGGTGTCTGGAACAGGATGGTGCAACACTGATTGGAGGGACGCCTGAGCCTGGGCTGAAAGGATGTGTTGGTGTCTGGAACACGATGGGCCTTTGTGGAATGTGATTATGTAAGACCTCAAGGTTTTCTTATTAGGAAATGGGATAAGGACRCTGAAACCCATCTGTTCTGGGAATAATTCTCGAGAAAATACATATTTGCATGGTGTCCGGTTATCAGCTTCACAGCCTAGGAGGCTCGAGGAAATGATATCTASACTGATTAAGTCTATCAGTTGTATGTCTGCTTCTCATTTGGGAGTGACCAATGTTTATAGTCTACCCTAAGTTCAGGGGAGTTCAGAAGGCTCACGATTTGACCCAGGCTCTGTATGTAAATAAAGCTTCAGTTTGAAACTAACAAGCCTGTCAGAGATTCCATTGATCACATCACAACAGAGGCTCAACCCTAGACCACTGATTTTCAATACACAACACAACTTAAGGTCTACAAATAGTGAGGCATGTGAAAGGTCTAGTACAGGGCCAGAGATTTGTGGGCCACTGAGCTCACGCAGGGCCAGATGTGGCCTCCATGCCGCCTACTGGATAGCCCTGAAAAAGGGCTGAAAATCAAACTTGTACCTTAGTGTTTTTTATTGTGTGAAGAATTAAAAACCACTTACACACATTTGTACATCTAAAACATTTTACTCTTATTTTATAACAAACTTCAACTATTGTACTTTTAAGAGGTGACAGAGGTAACAGTTATCTGAACTCAGCAAGTCCATTTTCACAGAAAGTTTGAAAAATGAGTGAGCTGCGATAAAGAAATATTTAATACATTCTGTTTACAAAAAAAACCATCTCAAGTATTCTGCAAAAACAGCCTATAAAAAGTATGTATAAAAGTTTAATACTGGTCTCAAATGTAGAGAAATTACATTAAAATGATTAATTCAATAAAAAGAAATTGCTTCAAAAAACAGGAACAAGAGCTTATTGACATTTTCAGTCAAATACAAATAATGCTTGACCAATAGTGTTCAAGTTGTATATGGAAACAATAATCGGAACAATAAATTACAAYTGAAATAAAGAATCAAAGATGCTTCTGTGTAAAAAAAACTTTTTTTAAACAGCTCTTCATGGCATAAACACAAACTGCACTTAAAGTGAGGACATTTGGCCAATATTTATAGTAAAATAATACCATATGACAAAACAAAAACAAAAAAACAGTCTCAGTTTTTCCTGATCATTTTGCCCAAAAGTGGTAATACTGAAGCTGATGCACACCCACACCCCCATTCTCCCATCCTGAGAGCATTTGAGCTTCTGAACTGTGCCTGACCATTTGAAGGCTGAACGGGTTTCTGGTCTGGTCCGGATACGTCTGGTTTGGGTAGATGTACCCCTGACATGAGCTTGCAGCCCTGATGTGGGGATCGTTTTGAGTTGTACAACCTGTGACCGCCTGAGCAAATAAAGACATCGGATTTCCTTGTGTGGCGTAGGCATCCTGGCTATGTGGAGCGTTAAAACCTACAGACGATCCTACGGACACAGAGTCGGGGAGACTGACCGTCGAACCTGACTGGAAATTGGCCTGATGCTCTCTGCTCACATCGGTGTGAGTCTGTCTGMTTTTGCCRCCCTGGAAGGCATTTTGAACGGGRTTTGTTCKRGTTGTTATGATGGTGCCGATGGTCTGCTGACAAAACCTGCTGGGCTCTAGGTAACTCTGTGGTGTCCGGTCTTGTTCTTGGTTGCAGGTTGCAGCTGATAAGCTTCTCGCACTTCTGAAAACTTCCAGAGCACTGGAGCTCCACGGGGTTTGTGGCGCTTTGGATTCTGTCTTACCAGAATCCATAGTAAGTGGCTTTAAATTTTTATTTTCCACATTTTCAAATGAAGTACTAGATTCGGCGTTGTCACAGGTTGCCGTGAGGTCAGTCTGCTTAATATCTTTCAACATGGAGATCAGTCCTGCATATAGCTCCCAGTTCGCTGTGGATTTGGTTGAACTGGGACCAGAGTCTTCATCTTGCAGAGTCTGTGGGGTGGGGCTCTCTGTAGAGTTACCTGACGTGGACTCTGAGGTAGACGGAGGTCCGGGCTCATTCTGAACATTCATGGGGCTGGGTGTGCATTTGACTGACAATGGGTGTACCAGTCGGCTGCTGGTGACTGACTGGAGCAGAGTTTCAGGAGGAGTTTCTGCTGCTCTTTTCCTGACTGGGAACGATTTGCTTGAGTGGGACACCCTTGGAATTTGACAGGTTGTAGAGGCACCAGTGGTAGGATGTGTTGAAACTGACACAGATTTTTCTTGTGGCTGTGGATCATAGATTTGGATCGGAGGCACATTTGGTTGTGGAGATAAGCCTCTGCAGGCCTCCTGAGGCACACGTTTCGTACAAACGGGGGCTGAAGAGACAACGGGCTCATCCTTGGAGCAGGAAGGGTCCAATTCCAGACTCAAGCCTCTTTTTTCTCCAACCACAACCAAATCTCCAACCCTGGCCGTCTTCTCCAAACTAGATTTTTCTGGGTTCTGAACAGCTTTCATGAGAGACAAGAGAAAAAACGAGTTAAAAACATCAACTGGTGGTAGACTCATAAAAAGGGGCAATATTTCTAAAAAAAAAAAAAAAAAACTNAATCTCCAACCCTGGCCGTCTTCTCCAAACTAGATTTTTCTGGGTTCTGAACAGCTTTCATGAGAGACAAGAGAAAAAACGAGTTAAAAACATCATTAGGTGGGTAGCATACAACTTCTTTTCAGTTCTATTAAAAAAAAAAAAAAAAACTCTTTTTGTAGAAAACATTTAAATAAAAAAATGCAGGTAAAATTTCATGCAAGTTGAAAGCCATAACTACATCATGTTTCTACAGTCATAATGCAAAACTAATGATAACCTTTGCTCAAAACTGTCAGAAAGTCTTTATTAATCTAGACTGCAATAATTTGTACATTATATCGTTCAGCATATTCAGATTAGATTTCCACTTCAAGGTTTATTTACTGTATACAGCACATTTCATAGATATAAAAATCMCAAAGTGATTCACAATAAAAGCAAGAAAGGTTTAAGGACAGACAAAAAAATGCTTAGCAACATACCATGTATTTAAAAACAAAGACAGACCTTCGAGCTTTACAGAGGATGCATTTATAAAYGCATACTCTTGATTTTTGTTTTTGCACCAGTAACAGTTTTCAGAAACATTAAATTGTAAGCCGGAAAAGAAGATAAGGTCCAATAACTGCAGAGAAAGCTCAACTCTTCACAGGCAGGATTACACAAGACAATGCTTATGTTTTTGTTTGTATGGTCAGAGTAYGTTCACAATCCCAATGACAGCCATCCTTCTCAAATTGCTCAATACAAAATGTTGCCTGGTCCATGGTTGAGCACATCCTGAGGACCACTTACTAATATATTCTCATTTATCAGGATGAGGAGCCTGTATCCAGGATGGCAGAGCACGCCCATCCCTACACCAGAAGACAAAGAAGTTGGGGGCGTGGCCATAAGTTTGTGTGTGAACACACATTCTAAAAGTAAAAACTWRAATTTTAGAATCCCTTAATGAACTRGGAGCCAGTGTGAGATCTGATCGTGTTTTTAGGAAGAGACCTTTTCTCACTCTGCTGGTCTTCAGGCTGCTGCTCTGTGCAACACAAAGAAAACATTGAAGCTTATTATTCTCATTTATAATTAGTTTATTGTGTTTCACTCACAGCTCTGCTGGGAGGCACAGATAAGTTGAGAGAAGTCACCAGAGTTYCCCTTCATGAAGCTTTTCACAGTTCTCAACGCTACCAAAGAGAATTCATGCATATTAATGAGCGTTTAGTTGAACCATTACATCTGAATGGTTGAAGATTAAGTTGGTAGTTACCTTCGTCGAACGAAGCGGTATGAACAAAACGACGCATCTCTGGAGTCAATAGAAGGCACTGCAAGTAAATAAACACAAATAAGAGAAACATTTATCACTTTTGTGAGATATTTTTTAATATGCTTTACATCAGGGCCACAGTTACTGCGGGCCAAAAGCTAAAGGGCCAGCAAATASAGCAGTTACAATCACTATGTGAATAAAGCAAGTATTACAAAATGTCTGTTACCTTTCTTTGAAACAGTTTATTTAATTTTTATTTTATCATAAATAAAACATACAGAACCCTATGTAATAANATATCAAAACTAAAAATAACATATTATTCCTCCTATTTAACAAATATAATTTACAACTGATTTTTCTAATTTTTAAACCAATTTTATTTTCACTTTCATTGTTTAATCTTCAATATCTTGTAGTTTTAACTGCCTTGGGTGTTCATGGAATGTTTTTTTTTWACCAGCTTCTAGCCAAGATCCTGGCGTTTCTGTAGATACCAAACATGTAGCATRTATAAACAAAACAGAATATGGAAACAAAAGTGGACCCTTGAGGTACACCACAAAAATTAGGTGCAGAGGAGGAATTCCCTCATGGAAATAGAAAAAACATTAACAGCTAAACAGGACTTAAGTGTCCTGCATATATGATCTGAAGCTGAACAATCGACAGACTCTAGACGTGGGGAAGTTGAACCAAAATGCAGCGTCCGAGCTTTTTCAGTACAAACATGCCTAMAAACWTTTGAMCAAACAATAATTTCCTATGCAGARGGGGGTGAMAAGGTCTTACGGCGGGTTGTGACAAAAAGGGGTSGCAGATTAGAAGCTGCAATAAAAATCACAATCCAAGCCTTTATAACAGTTTCAAATCTTGATAAAAGAACACTATGAATGTTGTGCTGTACACTAAATACGTATAGATAATTGTATCATTATGAGTGAAAACGATCTGCTTCCTCCTACGCTTATCTGATAATGAAATTATATATTTTTGGAATTACAGATTGTGAATTTTGACAATTCACATTTGATAACACAGCTTTTTCTGATTTTGTGTTATTCTTGTTTAATCATTTGTTACTAGTAAGTCTGAAACATATTGTAGTTAACGTGTTAAAAGTAAGTCTCGTCTGTTGACCTGTTTAAGTACCTGTGCGTCCAGGCCCACCTCCCGTTCTGCGAGGTACTGGCTGACGACGTTTAAAATGAACTTTCCGTTCTCTTGAGCCAAATCCTCTGGCATGCAGCATTCCTGATGGATGCCTGGGTGCTTTTTCTTCTGCAAAACATTCAGAAACATCACATGAAAATGCTGCTGTGATCCGAGCGTTTGTTGTCCTGCGTTTTTACCAACACCCACCAGGAACTCGACCTGGTGTTCCTGGCTGGCCATGTGGTCACAGATTTCTGAATGACAGAGTCTCTTCTCACAGACTTCACACAGGTAGAACGTTCTCTCAGTAATCCCCTGACATTCCCAGACAAGGTCCTTGCCTGATAAGAGAACACCAGTTTTGAACACGCTGCAGATGTGGCAGAAAACGGCAGCAGCAAGAAAGCAGCTGGACGCACTCACCAACGATCGGTTTCTCAGGGTTTCTTTCACCGAAACGTGCCTTCAGGTAGTGAGACAGATTACTGTTGCCCTGAGCTCCTTTCACTGCAACAACCAGGTTTTATTACAAACTAGCTGAATGAACGACAAAATAAAAGCGCACAGGAATGCTTAAAACTAACCAAATAAAATTTGGGGCTGCGGCTGAGATGAACCGTGCTCTCCGGATCCTGAGCCGTAGTTTARGGCTTTGAGGACTCTGTGGCTCAGTTCTGATGTGTTCTGCTGATCCGTCGACGCAGTGGTCTGCAGCTGAGTCGATTCACTTTTCCTACGTTGTGTTTCAGGAGTGAGAGAACGCTCTTTGGCTTCTGAAACATAAAGAGGAAGATTTTGCTAGAAAACATTCTAATTCACATTTTGTGCTAATATGATAATAAACATTTTTAAATTAAAAGTAAAATCAAAAGGTTTGGGTATAAAATCTCAGAATGATACCTGTTATTTTTTCAACTGGGTCAATCAGAATGACGTCTGCATCAAGCTGGTCCTGAATCTGAGCAGCGTTTGAGTTTTGCTTTTCCAGCAACTGACAGTTTTCTTTATTCTTCAAATTCGCCCCCATTTCTGCGTAAGGATCAATAAAATATCAAACACTGCACCGTTTCAAAATGTCTGGCTGATTTTTCTTTTTGATAAACAAAAATTTACATTAGATTTTTTTTTTACCCCTTATTTGAAACTGCTGTGTCTGATGTATTTTTTTGTTCCTCTGATCTGGTTGTTTTATTTCTGAAACACTTGGTTTTTCTGGTACCGTTAGTCCTTGGAGAAAAAAAGGCAAAAAATTAATATTGTTATCAAGTCAGAGCATGGACAAGAAACCATCCACAGAATGAACGAACGGCACCAAAACATTACCGTTTTAAGACGAGTGTAAAAATGAAACTATAAAAAAAAAAMCAATACATTTTGTAGAAAAAGCTCAGTATTTACCAGATCTCTCAATCTGAGGTGTGATTTCATCTTGACACCAAATAATTTCATCTGACTCGAACGGATTAGTGACTGAAGTGAACACAAATAATAYTGAGGTGTAAATACAGAACGTATCACTGGAAAAGGTTTTAGTTGAAGAAAATCCAGGTATCACATACCRTCCATGACTTCAGTGTAAAAACCAGGACTCTGGCTCGGTTCTGGATCACTTTCGTATGGATAGTCATTAATATCTATGATTTCATCCAAATCCTGATATCTCTCCATGTGTTTAACGTCTGTCACGTTGGACTCCACTTCTGTACCAAAAACAATAACTTGTTTAGATAGGAAAGATGCAAATATTTGTTTGTTTTGATCAGTGATTTAAAAAAAATAAAACAAGATATATTCTAGATCTCACCTGACATTTGGTTCAAAGTTTGATGCTGAGTTCTGTCCTCGTGTTCTGGTTGATCATCCCAAGACAATAACAACCCTGAGAAACAAAAGACAGCAGCAAACAGTTCAGTGACTGGAATTAATTGCGTCTATAATCAGATGTTTTTATTATGTCATTTAATTTACCATCATCTGAGCTGGAAACTTCACACGGACTGAAAGCTCCCTGCTTCGACCTGCCCAAAGAATCAGCTTTTTGTCCCAACATTTCTTTCACTCTCTCCAAAGCTAGGCAGCAAGAAGACAAGAACAGCAAGATCCCAAAATGAATAAAATCCCAACAACGTCATTCACYTCAGGTTGTGAACATGTAAATGTTTCACTTTAAAACCTGGTATGAAGYTAACATAAATACATGCTTTTGTTCACTTGGTTGTTGACAACATTAAGCAGGGTTTGATTTGAGTGGTGCACAGCTGTAAAACTTTGTAGAGGAAAATGCTTGATGTTTGTGTGGGAGACAGTGACAGGCAGGAAGACAGAGCTGAAAGGCCTTGCAGGAGCTTTGTTGCAAAAGAATGACGACAGGCGCAGGTTTCAAGGACGAGATAAAGAAAAACAAGTACAAAGAGCTGTGCAGACAAGGTCATAATTTAGATGAGACAGATGCTTCCTGTGTAACACAATAAGTACTGGGTGGCTTTGAGGGGGGAAAAAAAAGGAAAAATGATCCTTTGAACTCTGTTTTCAACTTTCATTTTTACCTTTTTTGTCTGAAAGTGTCCTCAGTTTTTCATACACATCCTTATTCACCTTCAGTTTCTAGTAAAAAACAAACAAACCAAACAGCAGTAATTACAAAACTGCACTACTAAAACTTTTAATACATGTTCCTGCACCAACATAACAGATTTCCCAAAAAACAACCAAACATGAGGCCATGATGCTAAATTTTGAACTTCACTTGTTAAATATCAGAGCAAGCTGACTAAAGGCTTTTTATAAAACGGTTCTGCATAAACCAGTCCGTCTCATGCTTCCTCTGGCCATCATACATCACAGATCAAGTTAACCGTGTCCCACACAGGTGCAGAGTTTTTAAGAGATGAAGCGAGTAGCATGGAACCAAAAAAAAGGGAAAAAAAGTGGCGCACAACTTCAGGGGTGGGCTGACTTCAGACCCCACCCCCGCTGCCTCAGTCTTGCAGAGGCAGCCAGAAAGCATGCAAAAACTTAAATAAATAAACCGAGATGTTGTGAAAAAGACCTTTAAAATATGGGGCCACCGACTGCAGGTTTCTGGGTGATCATTGATCTTTAAAAAGTCTGACCTGCTGATTTCAAGTTCCAATTTTATTTTAATAAAAACACAGAATAATGCCCTTGAAACAAACTTGTTTTAACTGGACATTCGGCAGTGCTCACAGCAGTGGCTGACTTTTAGATCTTTATAGAGAGAGATGAGAAGCAGATCTT
Organism: Austrofundulus limnaeus; assembly: GCF_001266775.1. NCBI lineage: Eukaryota > Metazoa > Chordata > Actinopteri > Cyprinodontiformes > Rivulidae > Austrofundulus > Austrofundulus limnaeus. The sequence continues at coordinate 1,340,409 of NW_013952434.1, read as the reverse complement.
TTCCACAGAATTACTTTTCTAATATGAAAATTTGATTAATGTTCATTCAGATCCATCTTAAAGCAGGTCACCTGTGCCATCCGGATGTGTGGTGGCAAGTCCTTCTCAATCTTCGCCAGGGGAGCCACAATGTGACTCAATTTATTATTCTGCCCCAACTCCTCTGCAGTCAATTCAGGGTACTTCATTTTCTAAAATAAATAAATAAATAGATTAGATGGATAAGATAAAGATAGATTAGATGGATTAGATGGATTGGATAAAGACAGACAGACAGATAGATAAAGCCCCCACAACAAAAAAAATAACCATTGTATTGTTTTCATTGCATGCATTACTAATGCAACATGTTAAATGTTCATACCACGTAGTTAAGCTGGTGGTCAAACTTGGTCAGGTGAAACTGACTGGATATGTTCAATTTCTCTGAACACAGCAGACAGTAGATCTGCTTCTTGTTCTCACAGGTCACAACAATCAGCTGATTTGTTCCTGAAAGTTCACAAAAATCCAGATGTCTGGTTAAAATCAGAGGATAATAACGCGCACAGATAAGTGATTTCTGTTACATATTACAAAAACACTTGCCGACTTTCAGACAGTTTCCACTTGGAGCCTTATTTGCAGACAAGCTGGGCTCTTTGTGTGGTTGCTTGTGCTCAGGTTTATTCTGGTGGCTTTCTGCATTTTCACCCACTGATTTCCTCCTGTGGACCATCTTCGTTAAAGCGTCGTGATTTCCGTGCTCAACGTGTGTTGGAGCAGAAGCCAAGGTTTGAGGTGCAATCGAGACTTTAGGCRTCTCTTCTACACACCGAGGACTTTCATCACCTTTAGACAAACTTCTGCAGCGAACTTGTGCAGCTTTAGCAGAAGCTGCTGTCGCCTCAGATGCATTTACGCTTCTGTTTTTCATCTGGGCACACCCTGTTGCAGGTTTGTGTGCGCGGGTTGCATTTGAGGTGGTTGCAACAGAAGGGGAAGTGRTTCTCGCAGATTTCAATTTGAAGACAGATTGGGTCAGACCGGTTGCCACATTGTCTTCTGTTTTGGGAACAGCTTCAAATCTGACGGGCTGAACAGTTGTGTCTGGAGAACRGCTTGCATCCCCGTCGGTTTCTGAGAATTTAGGGGACAAGTTTGTGGCAGCCAGAGGCACTTTTAACACTGAACCAGTGTGAAGGTTGGCRGACTTGTGCACTTTCACTTGAGATGCTTTGAATGCAGTTTGTGTCGCTGCAGACGAGTCTGGAGTTGCTGCACACTCTTCTGAATCACTCATCTCCATATCGATGACCTTTGAGAGGAAAGAAAAATTAAACATTAGAAAAACAACGACACATCAAATGCATAAGAATAGACAAAAGTGTCCCAGATGGTGATCCATACATACAATAAACACAATAAACACTCACATACACCGAAAAGGCACATTAAAATAAGAATTGTACTTTTAAATCCTTTAAAAGTCCTTCTTTATGTGTTTTAAAGTGTTCAAAGTCAATATTGCAAACAGAATAGATTATTTTGTAAATTGCTTTCTGGGCCTGAGGGATTTTAAACCTACTGCTGGACTGATGTTAACTTTACTGTCTTTACTCCRAAGTTTCCAGTGTTTCGAAATCTTTTTTCCTGCGTGTTTAGATGCCCTTTGTCCTGAAATTTTAAGCCTTTTTGACCCAATGCCTCTGAATCATCAACAGTCTCAATGAAAAAGGAAGTGAGCAATAAAAACAGTAAAATATGTAGAAAGTTGGATAAAGAAAAGCAGTACAAAAGGTCCAGTGTGAAGTTTAAAAGTTCTGTCTTTAGAAAGATTCAAGGGGGGCCACATACCACAGCCCTCTGTCTCTGTCTGCACAGGGGCAAACGTCCACCTCCCTTCTTTTTGTTCGTTTCTACAGAGGCCAGCGAGTCCCCCCCCCGCCCCCAGTTCATCTAAGGTTTTAAGTGGGAGAAAAAAAGCCCACCAGCCGAGGGGGTCTACAGGAGACCTTTGACCTGTGTGGGTCAAAAGTTGTAAACCTGTCTCAAAAGTTGTAAACCTGTCAACCAATAATGACAAGAATGCCTGACATGCCTGTGGATTATTTTGGGGGGTGGGGGGGGGATACCTGAAGTCAGCACTGAACTGATGAACCAGCTGCATGAAAACGTAGTGTTATGCATATAACTAATGTTCTCTGAAGGAAAGGAACGAGGTACAACACATCATGTATGGGAAACCATGCCCCTGCGTGTCCTGGCTGAAGCCACCTCTAACCACGCCTTTAGGCAGGTGAAGTGATGACGACAGATGTCAGGCTCCGCCTACACATGTATATACTGTCGCCATCACAGTCACTCCTTAGTTCGGTAACCGCTCTTCACCGAGCCCAGCTGTGCAGCGGGGCCACCATGTGTTGTACCTCGTTCCTTTCCTTCAGGGAACAGTAGTTAAATGCATAACACTACGTTCCCTTTCAGTCAATACACTCGGTACAACATCATGTATGGGACATATATAAACGCCCCGCAGAGCAGCACCAAACTTGGGTCATAATAACATGCTAGTACAGCACTTCAGACCCAGCGGAGAGCACAGAGTGAGCCACCGAAGGGGCTGTCACATCTAAGCGATAAAAYTGAACAAATGTGTGCGGTGAAGACCAGCTGGCCGCAGCACAGATGTCACTCACAGGTACCCCTTTAATAGTGCCCAGGATGCTGCTTCACCCCTGGTGGAGTGAGCTCTCACACCAGATGGGACTGGGAGACCCCTGCTGCTGTAAGCTAAAGAGATAGCCTCCACAATCCAGTGGGAGAGTCTCTGGGAGGGATTCACAGACGGAGCATGGAGATCCGACCCGTTTAACAGTTGTTGGTGCAAGAAGCAACACAACCTTATATGAAAAGGACTTCAAATCCACAGACTCCAGGGGCTCAAAGTGGGGGTCACAGAGAGCCTCGAGCGCCACAGTAAGATCCCAGGTAGGGATACTAGGTTTAATAACAGGCCGCAGCCTACGGACCCCCTTCAGAAAACGCACTGCTAGAGGATGAGCACCTGGCATAACTCCATCAAAACCCACATGGCAAGCAGAAATAGCTACCAAATAGACTTAATTGTGGAAAAATCAGACCTTTCCAGCAGCTCCTGAAGGAATGTTAAAACAGCCACCATAGAGCACTGAAACGGGACAATATGCCTAACCTCACACCACTGCTCCAAAGCGTGCCACTTGTAGGTATATAAACCTCTAGTGGAGGGCGCTCTCGCGTTCTGGATAGTTGCCACCACTGCCGGGGGAAGGCCTCTGGCTAGCAAGCAGGACCTTTCAGCAGGTAGATGTGCAGCCTCCACAACTCTGGGTGTGGGTGAAATATCTCCTCCCTGCCTGAGAGAGGAGATCTAGGAGAAGAGGAAGTTGCCAGGGCTGAGCAGCCAGCAGGCCGATAATCTTGGCGTATTAAGATTTCGCTGGCCAATGGGGCGCCACCAGAATCAGAGGCAGACCCTGTCTGCGCACCCTCTCCAGTACAGGCAGTATTATCTCCACTGGGGAAAATGCAGTTGGGCCATGGGTGGGCTACAGCGTCCACCCCCAGTGGGGCGTTCTGATCCGTTATGGAAAAGAACAGAGGGCAGTGGGTGTTGGCCCCTGTGGCAAAGAGATCCACTGCTGCCCTGCCGAACAGGTTCCAATCTGGTCCACCACTGAGGGATGCAGCCTCCACTCCCTCACCATAGGTCTGCCCCTGGAGAGTAGATCTGGGCCCAGATTCAGTCTCCCGGGAACGTGAGTGGCCCTGATACATAGGAAATGCACGCTGCACCACTGCAAGAGAGTGTGAGATAGTTCCAACAGGGGAAGAGACCGTGTTCCCCCTGTCTGTTTATATATGACATTACAGTCGTGTTGTCTGTTCTGATCAGAACATGTTGGTTCTTCAGAACCTTATAAAAATGTTTCAGTGTTAACAGAACCGCTAACAATTCCAGGCAGTTTATGTGGAGTCTGGACTGCTTCAGAGTCCAAACCCCACTCACTGCCGCACCATCGCACAGAGCCCCCCACCCCACCAGGGAGGCGTCTGTGGATACCACCTTGCGAAAGGACACTCTCCATCGGTGAGCCTCGGCACAGCAGGCCGGGTTCCCTCCGAGGGCAGAGAGACCTCATGCATGAGGCAGTTATCGTTAGCTTTCTGTGGCGGTGACGTAATGCACACAGCCGCTGAGAGCGGGACCAGTGCTGAAACCGGTGCATTTTAGCAGCCCGAGTGGTACTACCGCAATCATAGAAGCCATCATGCCCAACAATTGCAGAACAGTCTGAAAATGCAGTTTGCGTCCCAGTTGAAACTGAGCGAGGTAGTGGTGAAAACACAGCTACTCTGTTTTCTGAGAGACGCGCACTGCCCGACGCGCACTGTAGCCTGCTCCTTGGAGCTGGCTATTAGTGCCCCGTTGTCCAGGTACGCTAACAGGCGGACTCCCTTCTCCCAGAGGAGCCAACGCTGCTTCCACAAGCTTTGAAAAGGTGAGGGGTGCTAGCGACAGACCAAATGGCAGTACCAGGTATTCGTCGGCTATGCCCTCGAACGCAAACCTCAGAAGTTTTCTGTGGTCCGGGTGAATCGCTACATGAAAGTAAGAGTCTGGTTTGCAACCATCGATTTAACAATCGCCCGGGCTGACAGAATGTAGAAGTTGCCTGAGTGTTAGCATTTTGAACCTGTATGTTCGTAGAAATGTGTTTAACACTCTCAGGTCCAGAATCGGACGAAGGCCCCCGTCGTTTTCGGACGAAAAAAAAATAACGGCTGTACCAACCTTTGTTCACGTCCGAGGCAGGGACCACACATATGGCACCTTTTGCCAGTAACATGTTTATTTCCTCTCTCAAAACCATGGCTGCTTTGATCCCAACAACAGTGTTTACCACGGTGTTGAAAGGAGGCGGCCTTATGCGAAACTGTAGCCGGTAACCCATGGCAACAGTTCTTTCCACCTAAGGGGATGGTGCGCATGCGCACCAGAGAGAGAGTGGCATCGCTGGGCGACAAACTTGTGTTGGCGATGTGCTGCTGCCCTCTGTCGTATGAGAGAGGCGCAGCATTACCTGACTGTCGCCCATAACTTTTTGATTTATCCATCCATCCATCCATCCATTTTCTTCCGCTTATCCGGGGTCGGGTCGCGGGGGCAGCAGCTTCAGAAGGGAGGCCCAGACCTCCCTCTCCCCAGCCACTTCTTCCAGCT
>NW_013952434.1:1313748-1334599 GCF_001266775.1 Austrofundulus limnaeus | reverse complement strand
GGACTGGTGCTTGGGAGACTGTGTGAGGGAAACGCAGCGCCTCTTGGGGCTGGTTCCCTGAACAAAACAAACAAGATGCCTTTTGGGCAGCAGCCGATTGCAGGCGATCATGTCTTCCTGGCCCTGAAGTGACAGTCCCACAGCTAGGAGGACTGTCTTCTTCCTCTGAGGCATCGAGCCCTTCAGAAGACCCAGAGGGGGGCCCTTGCTCCAAACCGAATGGCGGGGAGGTTGGTCGCGGTTCTGAGGCTGTACTGACTGGGTGCTCAGGCTCCCAGGCAGCACTGCTCTCTTAACAGGAGGCGGCTGCCGGCTTCTGTGTACTAGTCTTTGGTCTCGTGTCACGTCTGGGGACAATACAGCGCAGGGCTTCAGCCTGCTTTCCCCTCAGCTTAAACTTCATCTGAATGACGCAGAGAGACCGACCAAATAACCCAGCAGCCATAACTGGTTCATCCAGGTATGCAGCTCGGTCTCTGTCGGGGCCATCAGAGAGCGTCAACCACAGATGCCTCTGCGCCACCACGGTTGAAGCCATCCCTCTGCCCAGGGACAGTCCTGCACAGCGGGACGCGCTCAGAATGTAATCCGTTGTGAGTCTGACCTCGTTAAACAGAGGTAACAGAAGACCCTCGGGTGAAACCAGTGCTCCGAGCTCCGCCAGAGACATACAGTGGTGTGAAAAAGTGTTTGCCCCCTTCCTCATTTGCTGTTTTTTTGCATGTTTGTCACACTTAAGTGTTTCGGAACATCAAACCAATTTAAACAATAGTCAAGGACAATACAAGTAAACACAAAATGCAATTTGTAAATGAAGGTGTTTATTATTAAAGGAGAAAAAAATCCAAACCATCATGACCCTGTGTGAAAAAGTGATTGCCCCCTAAACCTAATAACTTGTTGGGCCACCCTTAGCAGCAACAACTGCAACCAAGCGTTTGCGATAACGTTCAATGAGTCTTTTACAGCGTTCTGGAGGAATTTTGGCCCACTCATCTTTGCAGAATTGTTCTATTTCAGTTATATTAGAGGGTTTTCGAGCATGAACGGCCTTTTTAAGGTCATACCACAACATCTCAATAGGATTCAGGTCAGGACTTTGGCTAGGCCACTCCAAAGTCTTCATTTTGTTTTTCTTCAGCCATTCAGTGGTGGACTTACTGGTATGTTTAGGATCATTGTCCTGCTGCAGAACCNGTACCAACCTTTGTTCACGTCCGAGGCAGGGACCACACATATGGCACCTTTTGCCAGTAACATGTTTATTTCCTCTCTCAAAACCACGGCTGCTTTGATCCCAACAACAGTGTTTACCACGGTGTTGAAAGGAGGCGGCCTTATGCGAAACTGTAGCAGGTAACCCATCGCAACAGTTCTTTCCACCCAAGGGGATGGTGCGCATGCGCGCCTGAGAGAGTGGCATCGCTAGGCGACCAACTTGTGTTGGCGATGTGCTGCTGCCCTCTGTCGTATGAGAGAGGCGCAGCATTACCCGACTGTCGCCCATAGCTTTTTGATTTATTTGTGTGTAAAGTTTATACTTTGACCCTTTTGACACATTTACACAAACGTTAGAGATAGTTGTGCTTTAAACATTTAGTGCACCCAAACTGGGGGCTTTTAGTGCAAACACTATGTGAGTGGGGTGGGACTGGTGCTTGGGAGACTGTGTGAGGGAAACGCAGCGCCTCTTGGGGCTGGTTCCCTGAACAAAACAAACAAGATGCCTTTTGGGCAGCAGCCAGTAGCAGGCGACCATGTCTCCCTGGCCCTGAAGTGACAGTCCCACAGCTAAGAGGACTGTCTTCTTCCTCTGAGGCTCCCAGTCAGCACTGCTCTCTCAACAGGAGGCGGCTGCCGGCTTCTGTATGCTAGTCTTCGGTCTCGCGTCACGTCTGGGGACAATACAGCGCAGGGCTTCAGCCTGCTTCCCCTCAGCTCAAACTTCATCTGAATGACGTCGAGAGACCGACCAAATAACCCAGCAGCCATAACTGGTTCATCCAGGTATGCAGCTCGGACTCTGTCGGGGACATCAGAGAGCATCAACAACAGATGCCTCTGCGCCACCACGCTTGAAGCCATCTCTCTGCCCAGGGAGAGCCCTGCACAGCGTGACGCACGGAAAATGTAATCCGCTGTGAGTCTGACCTCGTTAAAGAGAGGTAACAGAAGACTCTCGGGCGATACCAGAGCTCCGAGCTCCGCCAGAGACATAGCTTGGTAAGTCTGGAGCATGCTAATGGAGCTCAGACCGTGAGCAGTGGTGGCCTGAGCCTTGTAAAAATTTTCAAGCTGCGCAGCAGAAAATCTACACAGAAATATTGCCCATAACCAGGTACTATGACGCAGGTGGACAGAGGTTTGCTCCAGCAGGATGTCAGCTCCGAGACGAAGTCTGGGAACATGGGAAGACGGTTTTTCACCGCAGTCGGTTCAGTGGGGAGAAAAATCCCGTGAACGGCGACGGTTTTTGTTTTGAACCGTACGACGACACGAGAGAAAAGACGTGTCCTCCTGGTCCGCCTCCGCAACAGCGGGGCATCTAGACCGGGCCGGGTTCCTCGTTGTCTTTCGACAGATGAACATCCAAGCCAATATAAATGGCTAACCCCTCCTGTACTCTACTCTGTCTGCCCAGCTGGAAGCGGGAAGTTTGACCGACAAATATTCCTCGTCCGACTCGGATGGAACCGGGTTACTGGACTCGGAGGAGTGGGTCTTTTCGTGAGACCACGGTTTCGCCCTGCACTTTTTCTAAGGACTTAACCCGTCCCTCCAGGGTTGAGCGACGAAGCTGGTGGCAAAACGCACATGCTTCAGGCTCCGCCAACGCTCTCTGAGTGTGAACGACCCCCAGACAGACCAGGCAAGACTCATGCTGGTCCCTCTCATGGAGCAAGAAGCAGCGCCCACAGGGGCGACCGATGACCTCTGCTCCTTGAGGTAATTTTGTGCTCATCCCGAACCACAAAATATTCTATTTTGTTGAAATGAAAGGCTACTCAAAGCTAGCGCTCCGCGGGCAGACACACTTACCTGTAGGCAGCGGCGGCCAACACCAACAAAAGCAGTTAAGCTAACTTTAAGAGCTTTCCAACAAACAAAGCTAACTAGCAGCAGCTAACTAGCTAGGTAGGAAGAGGTGGGGTTCTAGCGAGGTGAAGAGCAATAGAACCAAGGAGTGACTGTGATGGCGACAGTATATTTATGTGTAGGCGGAGCCTGACATCTGTCATCATCACGTCACCTGCCTAAAGGCGTGATTAGAGGTGGCTTCAGCCAGGACACGCAGGGGCGTGGTTTACCATACATGTGTTGTACCGAGTGTATTGACTGAAAGGGAACCCACCTATTTTACAACAAATGTGGAACAATTTTAGTTTAGTCAGAGTTCATGACCAAAGAGTTCAGATCTGCTTTTAACATTTTAAATATCTCAATTTGAAACTTTTTGCACCGTTTTTAATTTTTAGAACTATAAAAAGAACTTGTAACCAGCAAATGTANAATAATAAACACCTTCATTTACAAATTGCATTTTGTGTTTACTTGTGTTGTCCTTGAATATTGTTTAAATTGGTTTGATGTTCCGAAACACTTAAGTGTGACAAACATGCAAAAAAACAGCAAATGAGGAAGGGGGCAAACACTTTTTCACACCACTGTAGCTTGGTATGTCTGGAGCATGCTAACAGAGCTCAGACCGCGAGCAGTGGTGGCCTGAGCCTTGTAAAATTTTTCAAGCTGCGCAGCAGAAAATCTACACAGAAATACTGCCCATAATCGGGTACTGTGACACGGGTGGACAGAGGTTTGCTCCAGCAGGAAGTCAGCTCCGAGACAAAGTCTGGGAACATGGGAAGACAGTTTTTCACCGCGGTCGGTTCAGTGGGGAGAAAAATCCCGTGAACCGCGACGGTTTTTGTTCTGAACCGTACGACGACACAAGGAGAGAAAAGACCTGGTCCGCCTCCGCAGCAGCGGGGCATCTAGACCAGGCCGGGTTCCTCGTCGTCTTTCGACAGATGAACATCCAAGCCAATATAAACGGCTAACCCCTCCTGTACTCTACTCTGTCCGCCCAGCTGGAAGCGGGGACTTTGACCGACAAATATTCCTCGTCAGACTCGGACGGAACCAGGTTACTGGACTCGGAGAGGAGTGGGTCTTTTCGTAAGACCACGGTTTCGCCCAGCACTTTTTCTAAGGACTTAACCCGTCCCTCCAGGGTTGAGCGACGAAGCTGGCGGCGAAACGCACATGCTTCGGGCTCCGCCAACGCTCTCAGAGTGTGAACGACCCCCAGAAAGACTGGGCAAGACTCGTGCTTGTCCCTCTCACGGAGCAAGAAGCCGCGCCCACAGGGGCGACCGACGACCTCTGCTCCTTGAGGTAATTTTGTGATTATCCCGAACCACAAAATATTATATTTTGTTGAAATGAAAGGCTACTCAAAGCTAGCGCTCCGCGGGCAGACACACTTACCTGTAGGCAGTAGCGGCCAACACCAACAAAAGCAGTTAAGCTAACTTTAAGAGCCTTCCAACAAACAAAGCTAACTAGAAGCAGCTAACTAGCTAGGTTGGAAGAGGTGGTGTTCTAGCGAGGTGAAGAGCAATAGAACTAAGGAGTGACTGTGATGGCGACAGTACAGTATATATATGTGTAGGCGGAGCCTGACATCTGTCGTCATCACGTCACCTGCCTAAAGGCATGATTAGAGGTGGCTTCAGCCAGGACACGCAGGGGCGTGGTTTCCCATACATGTGTTGTACTGAGTGCATTGACTGAAAGGGAACCCACCTATTTTACAACAAATGTGGAACAATTTTAGTTTAGTCAGAGTTCATGACCAAAGAGTTCAGATCTGCTTTTAANATTTTAGTTTAGTCAGAGTTCATGACCAAAGAGTTCAGATCTGCTTTTAACATTTTAAATATCTCAATTTGAAACTTTTTGCACCGTTTTTAATTTTTAGAACTATAAAAAGAACTTGTAACCAGCAAATGTATCAACATAAATTATACTGATATGAATTAAAAATATGTTTTCTTATTATTTTTCAAACAATATATTATGTAGTTTGTAGGATTAAATAAAACATTGTTTTAATGAATGTATTAGTATTTGGGTTTAAYTGTGCAACATAAAAAGAAAGAATGGGAGATAAGCTGAAGCAGAGCCTCACAAGTCATCCTGGCTGTCACCAGTGGGCAGCAGCAGGGGCTTTCCACAGACATAAATTTGTTCAAGACAGAAATGTGGGGAGGAAACAGAAGAAACGGTGTAGAACCATTAATGTTGCACTTGCCGTTCTTCAGTGGAGTTTGTTGACAACTAAAATACAATTACTCTCTGTATCRGCCTACTGCAAAGAATACAAGATGACTTAAAAACACACTACTGACTGACCGTTCGGTCATCCCAGCATCGGTCCGGAGGCGTCTCTGAAATGTCGTCACGTTCATAACCAGACTGAGGGGAGGTGGAGGACAGAACACGGTCTCTGTCCAGCAGGATCTGGATCACTTTRAAAAAGAAGCGAAGAATTATTGCAAAGTTCAAACCTAAACGCACTAAATCTGCTTCAACTWCAAAACAATAGAACGCTCTCGTACCTGATAGAAAGTTTTGGTTACAGATTTTATTGTAGGTTATTTCATCCAGATGAACCTCCTGGAATTAAGACAACATTTAATAAAATCCATAAAATAATTCCAAATAGGTCGATTATCATTATGAGAGTCAAGTCAATGTTTTATTAATTCGATGGTTTTGYATCATTTCCTCACCAGYTGATCCATCTTCTGGTGTTGAGACTCRGTCAGGTGACTGAAGACGTCGTTCTTTGGGATCTTCTGACAGCAGCTCCCACACAGATGGACTGGCTCTCGATTAACGCAACAACATGTAAAGAACTGTGTAGATATTCTGCTAAAATCTTCCGGCAAGTGATTTWTTTGTCTCATGTCAATTCTTGGAACTTTTACAGGTTGCTCAAGGGAGGAGTCGTCTTTGGAGGCAGAYCGAGGTCTTTTAGGGCTCGTTTTTTCCCCCACATCTTCACTTGAACATGCTCGTTTTTTGGATCGTTTAGATGGAAGTTGTTCACTCTTGTTTTTCTGGTGAACATCACTCTTTTGTGTGGTTACACATTTAATACTTGGGCTCTTTTTGATCTCATTTTTCTCCATCTTCTTGCAGCCTTCAGTAGCTTCGTCAATTTTTACTTCAGTCCAATCCTTTTCTGTTTTCACCCTTAAAGGCTGGACGGTCTCTTCTTCACTAATACTTCCAGGCATCTCTTTTTTGACAAACAGTTCCGTTTGGGTCTCCACCTCACTTCGCTTTTCTTCTTTTATCTGGATGTTTCCCTTCACTGCCGTCTCCTCATCGCTTCGCTTTTCTTCTTTTATCTGGACGTTTTCCTTCACTGCCGTCTCCTCATCGCTTCGCTTTTCTTCTTTAACCTGGATGTTTGCTTTCACCGTTTGTGGCTCCTCCTCACATCTGTGCTCATTTTCATGCCTGCCAGAGTCTAGGTCGTTCTTCCAACCGTCACTCTCTTGACTCTGTTSATCTTTTTTGCAAATATTCCTGGGAACTGAAACCGATAGCAAAACGTCACAATAGTGCGCGTGAAACAAGATATTCACATCAGTCAAGCCGGCCAAGCAATATCAGCAGGTAATGGAGCAGAAAAGGATTTTCTCCAAAGTGTTTTCACAAAAAATATTTCTTGTTATAATGAAGCATCAAAAAGGTACTAATCACTGGAGAAAAGGGTCTAAATCGAATCCTAAATGAACCACCCAAATCCTTTAAAGCYTCTTTAAAAACATACTAATCTGGTTCATACCAACTTAAAAACCTCTGCGTGGTTTTCAAACGCAGTTTCATTCGKTGCTTTAGCTTACCCAGCTTCCTCAAGGGCTTTATTGGTGTCATAAGTGCTCCTCTTCCTTCTCTCTGCTTTGCGCCCATCAAGATACATGTTGCTAGAATAAAAACAGCACAAAATAGTCAAAATATGGCTTCAGTCGCCAAGGAGGAATATTTAACAGAATCTGCAAGCTAACCTTTTTTAAAGGTGCAGGGCTCCCAGATGGGATGGGCTAGTTTAATTTCCTAAGGAGTCCGACAAAAACAGATGCATCAYGAGATGCTAGAGGAAGATGGTGCAGAAATACATCATCTAAAGTAAAGTACCTGGTAATTAGACGCTCTGAAACCAACAGTTTGAGTCGCCTGTTTTGCCAGGTCCAGTAGCGTCTCTGGGTCGTCAATGCTGGGATTTASTGAGCCCGGGTGAAAACGTTCCTGWGAGTAAACAAACTCATTACTATGTACATATATATGTACATACATGTAAAATCTATATATTTGCTGACATTACTGTAAACAAACTGAATAAATCTGCTTTGCTAGAAATCAAGTTTCATCTGAACGTTTGTCAACCTTCAATGTTGTGTAGACTTCAGCAGCTCTTCTGCTAAACTGTCTAAATATTTAACWTTTTAAATCAGTGTCAGAGCATGTACAATGAGAATTAATGCTAAATATAGAGATCTGTTTAAAAAAAACAGGAAGTTTGATTTACTGGTGACATCTTGTAAGAGAAAACTCAAAGCTTTTTACATTTGCTATCGTTTAAAAAAAACACTTTATTCAAAAAATTTTCAGACACAACACAATAAATACAGAAGTGTAATCRATGCAAGCACAATTAATGGGGGGAGGGGCTCACCAGATAAGTGGCAACGTGCTCCCAACTGAAGAYGTGTGCCTGAGATTCTTCCTGCGACAGCCTCCTCTCACAGAGCAARCACAGAAATCCTGTCACAAGATTGTTTTTGCTGATACTCAGATCGTGTGACACCATGTATTGTTTGCCTGAATGAATAAAAAAGAAGTGTCAGAAAACACCTGTACACCTCTTCTGTGGTATTTTAAAACAAAGATGTTTTTAATGCAGGCATTCACCAAGCAGAGGAAACTTTGCATTTTGTTGAAGTTTGCTGAAGGTTTTGCAGGGCGGAACTAAAACAATATAAAACAGACAAAAAACTAATTAAATACATATATTTATATAAAAAAATATTAAATAATGAAAAAGATGTTATGACTAACCATCCCGCTTTAAGAGAGTGTGGTAATGTTGAAGGCTTTTCATGACTGCAGTCCAAACAAGAACAAGATAAAATATTTATCAAACAGTACTTTAACTAGACAATGTTCATATTATTCAATAAGTTAAAATCAAATGAGACTGTCTCTTTAGTTCAAACCTTGCTTGTAATCAGAAGGGTTGAGGTTGAAAAATGTTGAGTACGGAATATCCAGAACCTGCAAAAACAAAATAAAAATTTAAGTTCTTTCCACAACATTACCAATCTTTGATACCAAGTTTAAAGTTAGAAAATAAACTAAGAATCTTGCATTTTACCTTCAGACACATTTTATTTAGCCTTCCCTCCTCTTCCTCCTCCTGCCACGCCATCAACTTCAGTGCGTTGTCATTGAGGTCATTTTTCCAGGCGAACGGCAGACGCCACGGATTCTGGTACATCTGATGTCAGACAAGGCAGTCATTACACACCTTTCAAAATGTAGGAGAAGTCAGGCTGGCCATTGCAGCTGCATTATATGTACGCTACATTTTGAAAAGGCGTACCAGCGTGTTTACGAGATGTTTTCGAGACTCGAAATGCTCCCTGATGAAGGGCTCAGAAAAACTCTCCAGACAACAAAAACACAATAAAATCGGTTTCACGTCAATGCCTGAAGAGACGCATGAAACAACCAGGTCTGTTCCTGAAACAAAACAAAATTAAAAAGAACGTCAATAATTTCTGAGATTAATCTCAAATTATAATTGTACGCGAGGATGAGAGAATCCTCACCAACAAGTGGTTGATTTGCTCTCAGACTCTTGCAGGCGTAGGTGTACAACACCAAGCGCAATCTCACTAAAAGAAAAGCAAAGGAGAGAATATAAAAACTTGCTTTTATGACAATACAGCAGACAAAAAACACCACTCACTCAAACTTGGATGTATACTGACTCTCAGTGTTATTTTCAGAACTAGAATCAGAGATTCTTTTAATTCTCAATGGGGGAATTAAAATTTTGAAAAGGAGAAAATAACAGCCAGGTGAAAGTGGTTAAAAGTAGATTAAAAAGGTCAGAAGAGAAACTGTCAGGAGAAGTTCTGGCAAAGTCTTCCCATTGCTAATCAAGTAGCTGCTTGCGTTGCAGCTTCAGAAGAGGCATGTGTGAGTCATCAATTTCTCTGGCCATCAGTCTGTGTGCGCAGATGTGAGGAGGTTGTGTAAAGGCCTCTCTCTATACATGGGCATAGAGCTGAGTACAGCCAGAGTCTAAGAATATTAAAAAAATAAGATGTTCACACCACTTCAACATTACATGTGAAGAGGTGTGAAACTTTTTTTTTATCTATACCATTGTTAAATACGTAGTGAATCTCAGTTAGGAAATCTTTACACTATTAATATCACAAGGCTAGAAAAATTTGTCAGACACCACTTGGGCGAACGTCAGGAAAGTATCGTTCTTGTAACGTCTCCAGATTTTATTAATTATTATTTAACCAGCCAAATCCCATTAAAATTGCAGATCTATTTTGCAAGAGAGGCCTGGGCCATGTTGGAGAAAGGATTGTGTGAGCTGGACAGAATGTTAAATGGTATGTGTGTAACGGGGAATAAAGACAACGCAAGGATTGTTGTCTCATGACTGTGTAAATCATTAGACAAGTGTTTGTGTGTCGTCACACCCATATGGTCTGCATGTACAAAGAGTATATATGTTTGTGGTGTCTCAATGAGACTGGGTGTTTGGGGTCTGCCTGTGATGATGTACACTGTTCAGATGTGAAAACTGCTTCAATAAAACTCTAAACTGGCCGTCACTGGAACCTCGTCTCCTGATAATTTTTGGTTAAAACGCATTTGTTTTATAGAAGTTCACACCACTTCAACATTACACGCCAACAGAAACGTAAGACAGCACAGTTTTTAGGGAATGAGATGGTATTTCTGCTGCTTACTGAAGAGAAGTGCTATTTTGTTTGTTACAAGCCGTGTTTCCATCCAATTTTAATTCGAATTTTGAGCTAATTTTTAAAATTTCGCAAAAAGGAAAAAAACGAAGAAATGTGAATCAGACGTGTTTCCTTCAACTGGCTTGAAGCGAATCAATTATGTCAGATGCATGTGTGTAGTAAACAGGAAGTAAAAGTCGCATCTCAGGAAAATGGAGAAATTATCAGCTGAGCTATGATGAAAAGAAAAATACCGTCAAATACAGTGAAACCGGTGAAAATGTTGAAAATACTATGATACAAAATTTTGGTCATACCGCCTAGCTCTATTAAAAAACAATGATGGAAACACAGCTACTGAAGAGAAGTGCTATTTTGTTTCTTACAGAATATGAGGGATTGTGTGCCTCTAATATCAGGCCAAGGATCACTCCCACGACTCCCCAGTGKAGGCATATTGTATTTGGTGASAGTTTTGTTACCTCTGGACACCCCWGCAGTGTCTCAATGGCCATTTTGGTCCATTGTTCATCTAGCTGATAGTCTCTTCACAAAACGCACATAGCAGGGGACRATTGTGATCAAACAATGGGGGAAGGATGAACTATGACCCCAATTGTTCTGTCTCTGGTGTTAAGAACACTGCATACTCCATCCAAAGTGCCAAAATTGGTTCTTGTTGCAGCAGTTGTGACAAAAATTGCATCATTTTGTTCAAAGCTTTAAGTCTTCCACCTCTTTTTGTCACAACCCTTTGCATAAAAATGATTGTGTGATTGGTCAGAAGTGTGTGGACATGTTTGTTCATGCTGAAAGTGCTCGGACGCTTCATTCTGCTTCATTTACTCACTTTCAGAATCTGGCTGTTGTTCCCAGAAGCAGACATTTACAAATATAATAAAATGGCCAAAAACTCATGAATAAAACAGACGTGCATGGAGGAATCCATCTGCCAAAAACTGGGCTTTACCCAAGACATATTTGTGGCCAAAACCTTTTTCTCTCTCGAGTGAGAATGCCAACAAGGAGAAACCCGGTGCGATGYGTWCCGCAGCAGGAGGGGTTTCCCAGGAGCTAAGCGTAGTGTCTGAGGGGCTATGATAGGTGTGCGCAAAAATGACCATGTGCGCRTAGGCTTCGGCTCAAGTACACTCATCCTACTCCTGGTACAGTCTGTCTGCTTGAAACACAAAACCCCTTTATGATGATGTCATGTTCAGGAACATCCCAGTATAGCCAGGTTTCTGTGAAGCCCATTAAACTACACTACACAGTACTTTGTCTAGTGCTGACAGCTCAACCATTTTAGTCTGGAGCGACCTGACGTTCACCATGATGTATGCATGTAGCCTTGATTTAAACAGGAAAACAAACAGCCTGGCAGACATACAAAAGATTAAATGGKTTTTTTAAGACCATATGAGCTTAAGTTATGGAAGACAGTTTGGGTAAAGAAAATGATGTGATCAGCAAAATGAGGCAAGTTAAAATTTTACTTTAAAATATGAGAATTGATTTTCAGATATTTTTAACCATCAGAACTACTCCTGTCTGTTAGTAACAGTCAAATTGGTATTGATAAATGTTCTGTTAGAAAAAAAAGAAATACCTCTTGACCGATTCTCAGACACACCTGCTGTAGAAGGAGGGGAAATAACATATTTTAATAAATTTTATTACAAAAGAATAAGACACAGATCAGAGAAAAGTAAATATTACCTTGACCAAAATATTTTATCAGCATCTGGAGAAGAACATTAGGAGCTGTTACAATGAAGGTCAAGTGTTTTGAATGTGTATGAATGGGTGAAAGATTGAAGTGAAAGCTCTTTGGAGTCTGTAGGGACTTAATAAAGTTCTAGATAAGTTCAAGCAATTTACCATTTACCAATAATAAGTGCAATTACTGATAATTTGTCAAATCAAAAACTTGTCATTTACCCTTCCGTGGTGATCTTTTGACAGATGCTGCAGGTAAGGTTTAATATCTTCGAAAACAACACTGCAATCCTTTTTTGAARAAACAAATAAGAACAAGTAATTTTATCCAACTTTTTTTTAACTTTTATTTTCTGGTAAATAAATAAGACTCATGCCAATTCCATACCAATTCATTACCTGGCAGCGAAGTTTGCATTTGGAGCTTTTAAATGTTGGCATATCATGTGCTGCGCCAGTATTGTACACTGAAAACAGAGCGATAACACTTTTTAAATGAAGCAGCCTAACATTAAAATAGGTAAAGAAAAACATTAAATGTTTTTTTTKAGTATATCACCTGAATTAGACAATCACAGATTAGTGGCACATACCCAGCTTGTCTCCTGGTGTAACACATGTTGTCAGGCTGCTCTTCGTCATGGATTCTAGTTTTTTCAGAGCTAAAAGCCGCAACATGACAAGAAAAACATAACTGCAGATTTCTCTAAAAATCAAAGTTAAAACAAATAAAATGCATATAATCAGACACCAACCTGCTGAGTAACATTTGAAATTCACTGACTGGAATTCGTTGGGCTGCAGGCACACTTGCTGCAATAATAAGTACATTTATATATATATATATTTTATTGAATGAGTTGAAACATTTTCCAAGCTTGGACTTTGAAAACTTCACCTACCTTCACTGAAACATGAATTGACTCGATTTGCTTTGCTAAATCAAATATCATCCGGACAAACGAGCTGTAATCCTGGTAGGACTCTTTAGACAACAACGTGTTGGGATGCCACGCTTTCTGTGCAGAAAATAAAGATGAATTACAGACTGATCACTTGTTTATGACCAGAAAGCTGAGCTGTGCAAACCCATCTAAAAACGACAACAAAAACTTGACCAGTGATTCTTATTACAATAAAACACTTCCATCTAACYAATTGTTGTACATTTACAAATGAATAACCTTTTGCTACAACTCAACCAAGTTTACAGATGTACAAACTTGCATCTAAAGTGGCCTGTCTTCATTAAAACAGATGCGTGTTAAACAAAAATGATCAGGAGATGAGGTTGCAATGACATAAAAGTAGGTCTGTACCCTAAACACTTCATATCTGGTCATGTTTATGGGCTCGACACACTGGAGGCAACRTCGCTCCCTCTCCATTAATTTCCTGTGGAACTCTGTCAAAGAAGTCTGAGAACTATCTGCCCCAGGCCAAGAATGGCAGCGAGGAATAGAGGGGGTGAAGGGTAAAACTGTATGCAATAAACAAAAATGGTGAATGAGTTATTTAATCTGTATGTTAATCAAATGTTGTATTAATAGGGGTATTGTGATTGACATAAGATCAAAGTAAGCTGAAACAGGAGGGTGATTATCTGTGTGTTTACAGTAATATGATTCAGTAAAACAACCAGACAAAATAAATGACTTATACTCTATATAAAACTGAGCTGAGTATATTATAATTATATGGTGTTAAAAAGATGTTAATGCTGATTTTTAATAAATGATTCACTATATAAATATAAGGAATATCAGAGACAGTCAAAAGAGAAGTGTTGAAATCAGTAAATGTTTTCTTTTTTTCAGCATTTCTCATCAGAGGGAGGAGGTCCAGTGTGACTAACTTTCTTCACCCTGACCAATCATTACATCCCAACTTACTGCAGGCTGAAGCTTTAGGGAGAGATGAAATTGGGTATCCGAAGGGTTTTAAAAAGTCAAATTTAGGACTTTTTAATGCCACCTTCAATGAAATTTAAGACCAAAAAAACTATAAGCGATGGTTGGGGTATTCTGCTTTATTACAACCAAGCATACATGTCCCACTAAATGAAACCCATTGAATATAAAGATATTCAGTGCTCTCTGGTTCAATTAGCTGTATTGTACAAGGGCAGTTATTTCATTGCCTTTATACAAAAAGAAGTCATCCAGGCAACTGTCAATAAATTTACACTAACCTGCACCATCAAAATCCAACTAATATCTGAAGGAAGAGGGGTTCTCATTCATAGCATTCGTTTTGAAGTCTCACTATGAGATATGCTCCCCCGCGTAATCCTCAGAAGCCTCTATCTCATTACACCAATCCTGATTGGCTGGTGATCGCAACGCATGCGTCACCTACCCTTTAAGTAGCTTGCGCTATGACACAGCATCATTCGAAAACCTATTCTCGCTTCGAGGCATTTCTCTTTAGCAGACTAGCTTAACTGTCCACTGATCGGAGTGAATTGGCTAACTCCGTCTACGGGCGCTAGCTGCATTAGATTCAGCCTTTACTAGTCTGGAGCACTTTTCACCTTATAAACTTTGCTGTATTAGCATACCAGGTAATGCAGCCTTCCGTTTCGGGCTTTACATACCTGTTTAGTTAAGATACAATTTCGGTTAGCAAACCAGCAACCGAAATGGATTCCGCTTCTCTTCACATCAGAGGAGGTAGTGACTCGGGGGCTTGTTTCTGTGGCTGCGGTAACAAAATTTCGAGCAAGGTTCAACACCAGGTGTGCTCGACGTGCCTCGGGCTGGAACACGCCCGCCTGGCGCTTGATGCCCCGGGCTCGTGCGCGAGCTGCTCCAAGTTCACCATGAAGAGCCTCCACAGACGGCTAGCACGCCAAGCTAGCCTCTCCTGCAGGGGCCCGTACTTTGACGGGCAGGCCGCCGCTTGCCAACGTCAACGAGTGGGAGGACGTGGACACCGGACCAGAAGCTACGGAAAGCTGGGGCTCCCAGCTGGAACTAGCCCCAGCGCCCGCACCTGTCGAAGATGTCCTGGAGTTGGACTATGAGGACGACGACGAGATAATCTCGGAGCTCCTCGTATCCGAAAATTATGAAGATGACGATGAAGTCTTCATCCAAAGCGCTCAGGCTGGTCTGTCCCCCGGGAAGAGGAGGAGAGAACAGTCTCTCCTGCTAGGAGTACGGACATGCAGACTGTGTGCAAACGCACTGCCTCCAGACTCAATATCCCATGGCCTGAAGTAGCAACGGAGACCCCCAGATCCCGTTACGAAGGGAAGAAATTGCCGCAGGCTACTAGGACGACGAAGCAACTGCTCCCGGTTTTCCCTGAGCTGCTGGACAAGGTTGCGGTCTCCTGGAAGGACTGCCCGTTCAGCGGGAACTCTCAAATCCATGAAGCCTCGCCTTTGGACTTTGAGGGCATGGATAAGCTGGGCATGCACCGCATGCCCCCAGTGGAGCTGGTGGTGGCAGCCCACCTGCATCCACGGCTCCGGACATCTTCCAGAACCCCCACACTACCGTCGAAGGTGGACCGCTTCCAGTCCGCCTTGACTGAAAGGGCTTACAGAGCTGCAGCTGTCGCTGTTAAAGCGCTCAATGTTTCCTCCATGCTCTCAGCATACCAAGCTGATCTGTGTGAGGATATGGCCACCAAGCCAGACCCTGAGGTGTGGGAGGAAATYACCGTGATCACGAACATCTGCTTATGCGTAAAGCGCTGCGCAGTCCAGGCCACGGGAAAATCAATGGGGATGATGGTTCCAAGTGTGGCCTCAGCTGTTTTAAACACAGGGCTTTCACTGGAACAAGACAAACACAATTAAGTGCTGGGGGTCACTAGAGATAAGCTGTCTGGCAATACGGGAGTCTCAATATCCCATAGTGAGAAATCGAAACGAATGCTATGAATGAGAACTTTAGGTTACTTGCGTAACCCTGGTTCTTAGAATAGCATGAGTGAAATGTCTCACCAGACAACCCTTCTTGCTGGGGCGAAGCGAGAAGAGGTGCTTATTTCGAATGATGCTGCATCACAGTGCAAGCTACTTAAAAGGGTAGGTGACACATGCGTCGCGATCACCAGCCAATCAGGATTGACGTAATGAGATAGAAAATCAGAGGAAAAAAGTTTATGACATCCAAAACAGACAAAACACCTCATTATTCCATTACAGTGATCCCTCGTTTTTCGCGGGGGTTGCATTCCAAAAACAACCCGGTATAGGCGAAATCCGTGAAGTAGTTAYGCCGGTACACCGGGTTCCCACTGAACGCTTTTTGAGCAGCAAAAATGAGCTGCTGACACGTTGTATGCCGCGAAGTAGGAGGAAAGGAGAGCGGAAAAAGTCTAGAACTTATTTCTAATGGCAGAACAGGTTGGAAGATGGTTATATGGTGTTATTTATTGTTTTTTAAATCATCCTACAGGCTCTGACAAGTTGATAGCCTGTGGAGCACAGACACTGTATAGATAATCAGGACGAAGAACACAATGCATTATGGAAAAAAAAATTGCACAAAAAAATCCGTCAAGCAGCGAGACCGTGAAAGGTGAACCGCGTTATAGCAAAGGATCATTGTATTCATTGTGTTAAAAAGCAAATGTGCTGGTTCTTAACAACTACAATAAATGGTTGCACTTACGCTGCGTTAACATTGAATATGATCATCGGATTTACAAGCAACGTCTAAGTGGACACGCGTCAAGCAGCATCTGGAAGTGCTGCAGCGCGTCTARCGCAATTAGAGTGCGCGATTTGAACAATTTGGCGTTCCAGCGCTCGACACACACCTTGAACGCTGGAGTAGGAAAATCTGAACTTTGCAGCTCGACGTGGTGTATCAACCAATCAGTCTCCACTGTGTGACGTAGTAACAGATTTTCTGACAGGACAGTTTCCAGAATCATGTCCACTAACCCAAGACAGATGGACAGGAGCCCTTTAGCTGAAATTGAGTGTCTGTGTTCGGTGTCCTGGCAAGAGGTGTGGGCACCAATGCAGGTCAGTGGCTCATCAAACTGGACTCGGGACAAAAATGAAGTGAGACTCATTAGCTTACAGCTCCTGGGTGATGAAACTCGAACTCAGAACGTCTCTGAATTTTCTGGTGAATTAATTATGAATGAAATTATCTGATAAGCGTGACATTCTCTTGCTCTCAAGTTAATACAGCAAAGCCACTTTATTTCATCAGTCATTAAACAGAGACCAACAGGGGGAGTGGGGAGGGGGATCTCAAAGTGCACAAGCGCCTAACTTGAAGTACTGGACACAATTTTGACACTGAAATCGCATTCGGTGTGAACACAGCATTAGTCCAAAATCAAAACAATGTCCTATGAAGACCACAGGTAACACGAGTGTTCAAGAAGTGATTTTCCAGAGTCTGTTTGGATGGGTCAAGCTTTTGGATGGACGTGACTCTCGGAAGAATGTGGCAAGAGTCTGGACAAATTCTCCTCACCACCAGCTTAATTCTCATAACACTGCTCGGGTAAAACTAATTGATGCTTGAAGGAATTCTAACCCTTAAGAAAGAAAGCTGGTATCGAGGCGCTTCTGATTTAGTGGAGGTGCCTCGCAACAAGACAACTTGTACGATGAGACAACTATCACTTGCCGTCCTCCAGCCAAGCGACCGGTGAAATCTGTCAAATTTCAAGCTTGTGCATGTATACGTGCACACCCGTGCTTACGACGCAATATAAGAATTTTTAAAATTTTGTTGATGTCACATGGTGCTGCAACCAGCCAATGCTGAGAATGCTCCACACTGCAGACAGCAACCACTTTCAACATGGATGAAAACATTAGCTTTTTTTATTTATGACATTTCACAGTGATTACAGAGATGTACACAAAATGGCACCCATATGGGAACATGTTCGCGCCAGGGTGAAGTTGTCTGATAAGTTTGCTCCACATGAAGTCGGATTTTAGCATTTTTCAAAGTTTTTTAATATTATCACAAGCATTGCAAAATTTGTTCCGTTTATACGGCAGTACCACACACCATTCAGTTTTTTGCCAACCGCCAATAAAATACAAGAACCACCAATCAAATTTCTTGGAGACATGCGACCCGAGAGCATAATTCACGGTGCTGCTGTTGCTATCCTGCATCTTGGGTTTGTTTGCCATCTGGGGTGCTAGCAGTCTTCAGTTTACCTGTAAACACAAGTCTAAGGACCGTAGCCTAGTTTTACTCATTCCTTCCATCTAATGGGGGCCGAACTTCTCCCAAACACCGACAGGTTCACCTGAGTAGATGATGGAGCAGTTTAAGTGAGAGGAGGAGAGTTAACCCAGCTTCAGTCACATCCCTTTAAAAGGGTACACCCATTTCATCCAGATTAGGACCCTCATCCGAGTAGCCTGGCCAGAGAGCCGTAATCGGGAGACCCTAAATTAACTGTGACTCTGTCCTATATGATAGTARAACTTGGTAAAGGCAGGGTAAAGTTTTTTAGTGGCTTGGAGTAAGCCCCAGGGATGTTATTTAAATAGATTGCTGTGTGCTAAAGCACCTGTAAGATTACCTAGTATTGATTGCATGAACTCAGAACTTTACCCATTTAACACTCATGAAACTGTGTAGAAATTGTGAATGACACCAAAGATTCAATGTCCACACATGCTTTGTAGAAWTTTCTAATTTTCTTGATTTTATTAATTGCAGTGCAGCAGGTTACAGCAAGAATTAAAATTCAATAAAATATAACCAACATGACAATTTTCAAAGATCAACTCAACCTTTCACTAAGTCAGTGGTTCCCAATCCTGGTCCTCAWCTACCCCTATCCAGCATGTTGTACTTGTTTCCCTGCTATTCAGCAGGTCTTCAGAAGATTGTTAATCACTCATTCATTCAAACCAGGTGTGTCAAATCAGGGAAACATCTAAACATGCAGGAAAGACTAGGGTTGAGAATCACTGTTTTAATACATGTTATTTGATTTATTATTTACAAATAAATGGCAAAGAATCGATGACTTCCAAAGGCAATACTAAAAAACATAAAACTGAGTCAATATTATATTGTGAAAATGTCTCATCAAGCTCAGAGAAGCTCTTGAGGTGTTGGTCAACATTTAAAGCAGTGAGTTTTAGATGTTTCCCTGCAATGCAATYGACACTATTTTTTCCACACTTGGAACGAGGGGAACGTGGCTGTCTGGGTGGAATGGTTGCTGCTAGACTTGTCTGATTCCTGAGGCTGGAATCTGATATGTCGGTACCACTTTCCATTGAAGACGTGGATTTATGATTATTGGATTTCTGCTGATCGGCAGAGGAGGGTTCCAAATTTATCGGAAAGTGAAAGCGACCCTGACAGTGGTTTGGGCCTTTGAGGAGCTGTCGGGCGCACTTGAAGGATTCTGCCAGGCTGGAAGCACACAGACTTTCAGCTGGGGGAATAATTTGCAAACTGGATGTGATTCTGACAAGGATTGCAGCTCAGGAGCAAGCCTCCAGCATGTAAGGATTACATCTGGGTGATGCTTCAGACGTGAGAGGTGAGGAGAACCCCAAATTCGGCTGATTTTTTTATGCTATGTTTACACCAAACGCGCTGCGCGCTTCCAAAAATCTCAAAACGCACGCATCTCGATGCTGGTGTCCAGTGAGGACAGACGCATTTGATGTGAACGTAGACGCGCAATAGGAGCCTTTTAACCATAGTTTTGATAACTTACCAAACATGCYGACTTCCTCACCAATTGTCCTCCAGGGAAAGTCCTTTTAATTTCTATCACAAAAATGGACACTGGAATGATCATAAATGATGGGACTATCAGTTTTTCCTCCATTGTTTGTGTGATCCGATTTTCCGGGCTTCTGATATTTCTGGCCCGTCACCAGTACGTCACTGAGCAGAGTCTCTCTGGTTGATGTGACGCGTCGAGCAGTAAAAGTTCAGATTTTCCAACTCATGCATCGGACGCTTTGGAAATGTTGCACCCACGGAAAATGCTCATGACATGCGCACCGCTTCGAACCGCGCTGCTCGATGTGCGCCAGATGCGCTGCTTGGCTTCTAGACGCCCATAGATGTGCATCCACCATTGACTTTGCCCGTAAACCAGATGCTCCTGATGCTCAAAATGCGTTTGGTGTAAATGTAGCGTCAGAGATGCGGTTAAGACATTTCAAATGCAGCAGGAAATTCAAGGCTGCTTTGTTCCAAAACATTTGCACTATCTATTTGGCTCCCAGCAGCACAGCCTTGATGGCAGTGTTTATCTCAATCTCCCTAGGATGGATTGTCAACAAAGAGCTTGATTCGTTCCCAACCCCATCACCCGTGTTGAACCCAGCCCYAGAACCCAATGGCTGAGGAGGAGGAAACTCTGAACTCTAGCAAACTGAGCAGAG
This sequence comes from Austrofundulus limnaeus, assembly GCF_001266775.1. Lineage (NCBI taxonomy): Eukaryota > Metazoa > Chordata > Actinopteri > Cyprinodontiformes > Rivulidae > Austrofundulus > Austrofundulus limnaeus. The sequence continues at coordinate 1,314,451 of NW_013952434.1, read as the reverse complement.
ATTACATCATGTAACTCTGGAGGGGGCCAGGGTTGGGTCCTAGCACGGACCCCCCACTCACTCAACGTCACCTATTCTCTGACCCCGCCCCATCTTACCTCCCCTTTATGTTATCTGACCTAAGCCCGCCCCCTCCTCCCAAGCTGACTTGCTCTGCTATGTGTGTGGTTTTTTTTTTTGCACGTTTCTGTGTAAAATAMAGGATCAGAGCTCTCTTTTTTAACTCATCTTTCCTATTGTGTGTATTCCAAGCTACAAAGATAGCGCAATGTAGTGCGAAAGACCTTGGACATTCGTTGCCCCATGTTTATGTGTGTCTTTCTTCGAACGGATGTTCTAAACTGCAAGTTCCTAGTCTGTGTTTATCACTGACAATGACAATAAAACTGATTCTGATAACATACATTGTAAATTGTTACAAAGATCATAAAAAATCATCAGCTAAATCATAATAAAAATCAACAGTTGCCTACTTCCAAAGGTTATTTACTGATTACACTTAAATCATCATCATGACTGTTTTATTCAACCTCTCATCCTACTTTATGATTTCAATTCATCAATTACATTCTTATTTTACTTGATTCATTTCATCATTATTCATCAAAAAGCATTTTATAATCATTCATTAAAGTTAGCTCATAATCACATACATTTCTTTTTTTTTTTTTTCAAAGTTTTTTTTTTTTTTATTTTTAACAAA
>NW_013952434.1:1311375-1313738 GCF_001266775.1 Austrofundulus limnaeus | reverse complement strand
AACTAACAAAAACACACACCCCCGAGAACCCTCCCATCCCTCCCCACCTACACCGGATCCACCGACAAAACATAAATACATCCCGCATTCATACATCAGACAATACAAGACACAGGTTTGTGTACAAAGAACCAACATTTGACCTCCACACAAAGCCATCTGCAGAAACTCCCTCCACGCAGGATACAAATGGCTGCCAGATGTCAAAGAATCCATCCACAGATCCTCCAACAGTACATCCAATCCTCTCCAAATGAATGCAAGACACAACCTCTCTCAACCAATGACCATACACTGGAGGATGTGGACCCCTCCAACGAAGAAGAACAAGTCCCCCAGCCAGCAGAAAGCAAAAAGCCAACACCGTCCTCCGATGTCCACCGAAGGAAGCCCCCGCTGGAGCCACCCCAAAAAGAGAAACGAGTGGCGATGGACGAACAGCTCGTCCAAACAGTCCCGAAAAGGTATCAAAGACGCCTTGCCAGCATCCATGCAACCCCGGACAGGACCAGAACGTGTGCAGAATTGCGGCAGGAGACCGTCCGCAGCGATCATACGCCGGATCCAAGTCCCCCCCCCACCCCGAATCTGCACAATCTGTCCCCAGACCAGTGCAGACGATGCACCACCCCGAATCGAACCACAACATGCCTCACACACCGAGGACGAATACATATTCTGAACAATCTCCTGCCAAACTGTGTCCGACATGGACCCCTCCAAGTCCATCTCCCACCCGCCCTCCAAAGAATCCAAACCGGAGCCAGAAAATGAGCCGAGCAGAGAACAAACTCCACTCATAGAGCGCTCCGCTACAGACCCACACACCAAAATCTCATCCACAAGAGAAGTTGGGGGGCGCAGAGGAAAACATCCAGAGCCCGACACCACAAAATGCCCCAGCTGTAAACGCCCGAAGAACTGCGACCCATGGACGCCAAATGTCTGTGCCAACTGCCCAAATGAGGCGAACCCACCGTCTATACAAAGATCACCTAGAGAAGTTACTCCCTCCAAACTCCAAGCACTGAAAACAGAGTCCACCAGCGAAGGAGCAAACACATGGCCACTCGACACCGGAGCAGACAACAACTCTGCACTTCCAAACAACCTCCCGCACTGACTCCAGACCTCCACCGTGTGAGTTACAACCGGACCAGAAGCATAATCACATACATTTCTATTCATTAAAAACACTTTAAACTCATTTCTTCTTTGTAAGTTTGTAAGTTCTCTTTGTCCTGTGACCTTTGTATTTCTTCATCTCGGAAAGTACCAAACTGGTTTCTGTAACAACACTTAATTCCTCATTTTTCATGCATTTTACTTCTCTGTGATAGACCTGTTTTTAAACAATCAGTTACTTTTTGATTTTGTTACAGAGAATTTCCAACTTACTGTATGATTTTTACCATGTTATTTGACAGGTTCCACCCTGGTGTTAATGACAGCCAGCTGTCGCAGTTTGTCATTCCATGTGTGTCGAGCCCTTTAGCCTGACCACCAGAAACAATGACTCAACCATACCTCTCCTATACACTAATCCCTGTTTTAAACTGCAACTTTTTGGAGCTGTAGCGCACATCAAATTATTTTCCACTGGATGCCATTAAACCTATCTTATGGCAATRCCTTTAGATAAATCATAGTACAACTGTTTTTGGTCATGTGACACATTTTTAAACCCATGTTTTCTTTAATATCCTGTTAACTCACAAAATATCGATGGATGTGGTCAAAGCTGATTATGTGATTGACGATATCGTGTGTGGCTACTGGGATGCAGCACAGCGTGCAGAGGTAGTGTCTGTTCTCACCCCGCCCGACACAAACGCATTCAATGATGTGCTGCAGTCCTGCAAGACAAAAAAATCAGGACAAAAGGTTTAAAAGGGAAAAAGAAAAAGAAAATCATAGGTTTACTAGAAGCTGAGGAAGGCTAACATAATTTATTCACCTGTGGCCCACCCAAAAAAAAAAGCTAYATTATTGTAAGGGTCACCCTAAAGGGGAATGGACATTTCCACCTGTCTTTGACTCTAGTTTCAAAAGACCTTCTTCAAAAGAGACGTTTTATTTTCTTTAATAAACAAAATAATAACGCTCTTTATATTCTTGATTTATACTTTCTTTAAACTACAAGTTATCATTTTATAAATCAAAGTTACATAATGAAAATAATGACAGTCTTCTTTCATTATACTTAAGAAAAAGAAAAAACACACAAAAAGAATGTTTCAACGCTTATTTGTTTTACACAAATCTTTGTTTAATCAACTGTTATTTTATAGTAAAGTGATTATGTGTTTTCTTTTATTTTTCAATTATACTAAATTGATCATTGTGATTATGAGTCTCTATGT
>NW_013952434.1:1305525-1311162 GCF_001266775.1 Austrofundulus limnaeus | reverse complement strand
ATCTTATATTTCATTGAACATTAGTTCATTTTCATTTAGTGTTAATTCTGTCAAAAGTTTGAACTTGTTTTTTCTGAGCAAGTGCAAGATGTTATTCCACTATGGCGAATATCCTAGACTAAAATTCATTCTGCCTGTAACTAACCCAAAAGTCTAGGTCACGTTCCTAGCTCTTGCTCTTTAGAAATTAACCCTGGCACGAAGCCTCGACAGAGAGTGAGAAAGGAGAGAGATGAGGAAAGACACCATTTTTCGTTTCACTGAGCTGTTTTTTCTACACCCGAAAAATCAGCATTTGGCAATCAGATTTGACTCTTTTGCTAACAAGCAGATCTTTGCCTATCGGCTCACGACACCTTCAGTCACGATCCAAACAACCAGCTTTGACGCTCCCTTGTTTTTAAAACTTCTGAGGAGAAGTATTTTACTTTGAAGAAAAAACTGAAATGGATTTGGCTCCCTCCTTTGAACAGAGGCAGATTTCCGGAGACGCTGTAAAGCAAAACCTTGGACGTTTTTGCTGGCAGTAAGAGACCTGACCTGGCCTCCCTACTAACCTGGGTGAATTCTTCCTACACGCATAACCTGACGGTCAAAACACCAACAGGTAAAATTTTCCCTGCAAGACCCAAACCGGAAGGACGGAGACAGCACAAAGCGAGGCAGACTCAGACGCTGATAGAACTTGCAGTCTTAGGGAAGCCACTACTTCCCATTTTTGACTGAACTTCTAAATTAGGACAGCTTTATCTAGGATAGCATTCCTGTAAGGAGCTTTTTACCAATGGAAGTACAGAACTTCTGACTTTTCCATTCTGATCAGTCAATTTATTTTAACAATCACAGCCTGAAGAATTAGGGAAAGATGAAGTTGATTTTATGTATTATTTTGATTATTTTATTACCATTGCTGATTTGCTGAATTTATGCTCTGGCTGTAACTGTAAATTGCAACAATTAATAAAAGCAAGCAAGAAGAAAAATCAAAAATTTGATGACATGAGTTTTGGAGTCATATTTAATGTTGCTTTATCGTGGTGTCAAAGATGTAAAGCTATTGCGTTTTCAAATCTTTTTAGGTTATTATTGGTTGCACTTAGTCCAAAATTATTAAAACAAATGTCTTAGAGTTTACATCTAGACCACTAGGAAGGCGCTTTGTGTAAATAGATGGTGCTTTGTACCAGCAAGTGTTTAGGCAGCTCCACRTGACTACCACAGGAGATTCAAGGATTTCTTGAGCATGCATGAATGAGTCAAAGCAACAATCTAGGTATGTTTTTGATGAAGGAAGGACATTGTGATATAAAGCACAAAAACTTCAGTTTTGCATAATCTACCCCAAGACTGGACATATTTCATTAGATCCAATAAAAGATTTAGGCACACTAATGCATTTTAAATTGTTAAGGTTATCTTTACAGACCAAGGAGTGGGTGCTTCCTGTTGTCGTCACTCTGGTAGTCTTGGATTTTGATTCTCTTTTGCAGAATATCTGAAAACACATAACAAGGATGATGAGCAGAGTAAATTTAATATATGAATCCAGATAAAATGGTAATTCTACTTAATTTTTAATTACATAATTTTCATCTTCACATGTATTTTTAAGTTATTACTGCTCCTACAAAAGCATCAAATCATTGTACAACTCTCAGTGACAAACTGATTAAATACAATTAATACCTCAATGTATAATTTGGGAACATTCTTTGGCAATCACCCCAGATGATAGTGCATTTTATAAACTGTAAAAAACCACACCCAAAATAAAAATGGAAAGATGACTGTTCAGCAGCCCACACATTCACAAATAAAAATCATGTCTACAGCAGTGAATCAAACGACTTCAGACCAAGCCTTATGTATGGGTCACCTCGAGTGAAGAAACAAGAGTTACTGCCTCAAAGCATGTCTCGGAAAGGCCTGACAGAAGGCAGGAACACTGAACTCTATTTAGGCCATGACAGGTCATTTCAACCTAGAAGAGAACTTCAGTTCTCTTAATCAGATAATGAACAGAAACAATATTTTCTGTTTGTGAATAATTTATTGTTTAACTAAGAATGTTTATGCATTTGTTAATCATAATAATGACTGTCACAAAGAAAGGAAGAATCACTTCTACTCTTTTATCGTGCCTAAAAGATTAATTAATGGTATAAAAATCACAGAGAAAATCATCACCATGTTTTCATTGTGTTTTTATATAAATCACTGTTTTTAATTTACTGGAAACATCAGTAATATAATTTTGAGTTTTTCTTGAGAAAATCTTTCATTTATCTGGACCACCAAGTTTCAGACTGATTATTTAAACAGAAATGTTAATTAATCATCATAAATGTTTTACAGTGATTTCTCTTAGTCTATCAGAAAGAAAGCTAAAGAAGATATCACATTCTGTTAAAACAGCCACAGAATTCAACCTTGACTGGCGCCACTGGCAAAGCTCTTCTTTCCTTTCTCTGACTCATCTCTAACGCCTGAGGGCGGAACCAAAGTCGTCCGCCTCTATTACTAACACGGACGTCTTTGAGAGACGAACACACTTCTTCCTGAATGCCGAAACAGGGAGACCGGCTGATTTCTCTCTTGGGAGGAACCAGCTCGGCCGCAGGTCTGGCCCATAAGCCAAATAGGGCAGATTTGACGGCCAGGACAGCGAGCACGCCGCTTCTGTCCACACGGAGACTCACGTCTCTTAAGTGTTTTTAACTCCAGAGAGGAGAACTTTTATTTTGAAGGACAAACGGAAACTTCAGCTCAAATCTTTCTGGTGAAGTTTGAAGCAGACGAAAAGTTGCCTAAAATAACACTTTCTCGCCACGGAGCATTGAGCGGGCCGAGGAACTCGTTCCCTGACTGGTCTGGGGTGAGGCGGTATTTGCCCGGAGTGTGGTAAAGAAGCCAGCTACAGGTAAACGCTGTCGTGTTCCGGGGTGAAGTGTCATGTGGAAATCTGAGCGCAGAGAGGACGATGCTGATCCGGTTGTCACATACCCTTAACAAAATAAAAGCAGAAACACTAACCTTAATTTCATCCCTTTTCTTATCCTTATTTGCCAATCTTAAGTTGAAAGTGCCAGTAAAATTGTTTGGTTGTTAACATCAGAACTGACGTTTTACTGTTCTATAAGTAATCTGAGTTTAATGTGAATTAAAATTCGGACGCGAGTTTTATCTCAATTTAACTGACGCTTGTTATAGGAAAATCCACAATCCAGTGTAACTTATGATCTGTTCAATTTGTGTAAATAAATGATTGCATAATCTTTTATGAATCAACTTGAACTCGTCTGAAGTTCACTTGTTGTGTCACTTTTCACTTTGCACAGTCAAAATATTAAAGTAATGAGAAAATACCTTGGTAAAAATTTCTCTCATAACTAAGTTATGAGAAGTATGTGGAAGGCTTATTTTACATAAGTCTACTTCCTACACTTACATAAAAACAGATTATGACTAATCAATGGCTAAAACAAATTCACCAGTAAAACAGACCCATCATAAGAGGTGTGTTTACGAAAAAGACAAAAAATGCTTCTGTGTTCACTTGTCCTGCAGAGAAGTTCAACTTTTCAGTATTTAGTGATGATTTTTACAATTTGCCAGTAAATTGGGGGCTTATCAGACTTCTAATTGGTACAGTTTTGCAAATGCCTAAGGCTTTAGGGCACATAAATATATGATCCTATGATCCTATAAGACTATAGCCATGTTTCCATCCAATTTTAATTTGAATTTTGAGCAAATGTTTAAAATGTCGCAAAAAGGAAAACAAAAAACAAATCAGACCTGTTTACATCAACTGGCTTGTAGCAAATCAACTAGGCTACACAAAGCAATTACAGCAGTCGTTGACATTATGCATGGCTGTTGTAAACAGGAAGTAGAAGTCGCAAACTCGCAGGGATACACATCTCAGGACAATGGAGAAAAGTTATCAGGAATGTGTTGCTACCATCAGGAAAGTTGTAATTATTCTGTCATATCAACTAGTTTTAGCAAAGTTATATGTTGTCTGGAGACATACAGAAAGAAATTTAATTCTTTTCACGATACTGAGAAGACGCCAACAGCATACCAGACAGCCAGCTGGAACAGCTGATCAATCCTGTGAGGTAAATGTTCCCTATGTCAATTTATTTGGCAAAAGTTTCTCCATCTCCCCTTTGGCGCATTAGCTCTTTTTCAAAAAATCCTAAAACCACCTCAAGCAAGCTTAAAAACTTTTGTGCAAAATTGTTTTATTTATATTTTTTTAATCGTGCCATTTCCATTCACCTTTTTCTAATGAAATACGTCAAGATGCGCATAAAAAATGTTGATGGAAACAGGGATTATGCAACCAAAACAACATGGATCACATGCAGATATTACCATTTCCACTATGAAAAATAAATCTGAGCAGGTATTCTGGCTGAGTAGTGCCATTAGTGCCATTTATGCTAAATGATTTTTACAAAAGGAGGAGACCACTGTTTAGATAACAGTTAGTGATGAAATCATGGCATATTTCCATACAGTTAAGGATTAAATGTTAGCTTAGTAACTCTCTAATTTACAAGTAATCACAATAAATAAACAAATAAATAAATAAAATAGTGAACTTACTTTCAAACAGCTGAGCAAGAGTCGTATTTTCATTTAAAGTTTGCATCACTGCAGGGATTAATTAGATAATGTTCATTAATACTTTAAAAATATATCAAATATAAAATAGATCAACCAAAAAAATTATTTACCTTCTGAGTAGGTTTTTGATCCAAGCCTTTCCAGCAGCTGTTCGGGTAAAGTCAAAATCTGCAAATATAAAAAGTGATACAAATACATAATTCTGTTGCTACTACAACTTTTAGACCAGTCTATTTTAGATTATATGCTACAGCAAGGCAGTAGTGAATAGCCAGTTGACCTTAATAAGTCAAGATGGGCCTTTACATGCACGCACGCACACACACACACACACACAAAATAGTAGTGAAGCCTGATCCCAAACAAACACATACTCTGAGCAGAAATTGCATATAATCTTGGTTTAAAATGTTACCAATAACTTGAATCACTTTCCTCCTTGGCCACCACAGCAAACTGACATTAGCAATCACAAAAATGGCTATAACTCAATTTTGCAAATATTGAGCTAAAATTTGTTGTGATAGTTAAGTCATTCACAACCCAAACTTTGATTTTGACATTCTGCAATACTGCATGAGAGTGCAAGTTATCCTTTTCGAGGTTTGACCAAAACGGCCTCAACTTATAGATAAAATTATTATAGTTGGAGATAAAATTCATGCCAACCTTCCTGCTATGTCCTCTAATTCTGTCAGATGAGGCAGCTTTAGAAATGTCACTAGAACCTGATTTATGTTTGGACTGTTTTTGTCCTGTTGAGCTCTCTGGATCATCTAAAATAGCTTCATCCAAACCATCAACATGTCTGCTAGATCCCATCCCAACCAGACTGTTCAAAGAAGCATTTCCCTTGATTAATATCCATTTTTTAGATGTACTTAATTTGTCTCTAATGAATGGTTATGTGGCAAAAAGCTTTAAAGAGGAACTTACCCCAAAATTAACTTTTTTTAGCTGATAAACTGTCTAGAATGTGTCTAAAATGTTATATAGTAC
>NW_013952434.1:1295291-1305255 GCF_001266775.1 Austrofundulus limnaeus | reverse complement strand
CACACACACACACACACAAGCCCGCTGTACGTCCTGCAGAAACAGGTAAACAAGAAAGTGTGTGTAGAACACACATACGGGAGCACAGTAGGAGGAAGAAAAAAAGGCAGAGAGCGCTGCGCGGCAGCACAGCGGGGCTGTGAGCTGCATGTCCGTGATCAGCTCGTCATTGTGAAATGAAGAAACAGATTGAACCGGACCTGAACTTCAGTCAAACAAGACGCAACACTTTTATTCCTGATTTAAACCAGTGATCTTGTGAGCAGCTGCAGCGTAGGTTTTATTTTTTTCCTGTTAGGCTGTCGGGACATTCTGCCTCCTCTGTCCAAGGCTGTGGGGAGGACAGAGCTCAGCCGAGGCTGCGGTAAAGAGCTTCGTGGCCTGATTCCGGGAGAMAACACGAGTCAGTCCCAGACTGAGCTGACTTGATCATTTTAAATGAAATATGTCATGAATCATTGTGTGTGTCATGAAACTTTACTTTYTACAAAACAATTTGTTTAGAATGATCAGAAATGTGAGCTTCTCAAAATAAGCTAGCTGTCACGTTCTCTCGTCCTGGCCACACCTCCTCGCAAAATTGTTTTGTGTTCCCACGCAAAAGATTGTTTTGTATATGAACTGAATTAAATCAGACTTATTTTGCAATATCCGGTTACCAAAACAGGATGTGTCGCCACAGTTCGTGAAATTGACATTAATGTTGCGTGGCTGCACTGTGTTAAAATATCCGCATATGACATACTTCCATGCGTAGCTGTGTGATATATTCATTCTGAAGCTGAATTAAAGCAGTAGGCTAACTCGCAAATGGTGACCATGTGAGTTTGTTAATAAAACGGCAGGCACAATAGGGATAAACTACTTTTGCGAGGGAACGCAAAAAGTATTGCGAGGTAACGCAATACTATTGCGTGGTGCGTGGGAACGCAAAAGAAAATAAAAATCTCCCACGTCCCCTCGCGGGCTCTGTAGTGTCGGGTTCAGGAAACCGTCACATGGAAAAATTATTCTCTCCCAATTGGTTGCTGCTGCGTGTCGAGTAGCCAAAGTTCAATTTGTTGAACTCGAGCAGCCGCTGCTTCAGACGTGCCATATGCATGGAAAATGCTCTGCCACATCCTACCGCTACCTTGTGCGCTGCTCTAAACTGGCCAAATGCACCGCTAAATGCTGCGCTGCTCCTAGATGCGCGTCCACCATAGACTTTGCATGTAAACTGGCTGTTTTGGCTGCTCAAAACGCGTTTGGTGGGAACCCGGCTTTAGGACTAAACTTTGCAACCTTTCACCTTCTATGGATGCATTAATCTGGCCTCCAGTTCTAATGTAAAGAACCTTTGTGTCATTTTTGATTAGGATGCGTCTTTTAACCCCCACATTAAAAATGTTAGGACTGCCTTCTTCCACCTGCGTAATATCATTAAAATTAGAAACATCAAAAATGATGCAGAAAAACAGATCCACGTGTTTATCATGTCTAAGCTGGATTACTGTAATTCCTTAATATCTGGGCATCCAAAAAACTCCAAGTCTTCAGTTGATCCAAAATGCTGCTGCTAGAGTTTTAATGAGTTGGAAGGAGAGATCATATTTCTCCAGTTTTAGCTTCTCTCTGCTGGCTCCCTGTCAAACTCAAAATAGAATTTAAAATTTTACTTCTTACACAAAAAGCTCTTAACAACCAAGCTCCGTCCTATATCAAAGAGTTTATTGTTCCATATTTTCCTAACAGACCACTTCACTCTCAGACTGCAGGTTTACTTGTAGTTCCTTAAAGTTTCCAAAAGAATGAGAGGCAGAGCTTTCARTTATCGAGCTCGTCTCTTGTGGAACCAACTTCCAGTTTCTGTCCATGAGGCTGTCTACTTTTAAAACTACAATGAAGACTTTCCTTTTGATAAATCCTATAGTTAGGCTTAGGTTTCCTGAGTTATTCCTTAGTTCTGCTGCTATAGACTTATGCTGCGTTCACACCGAACGCKATTTCAGCTTCAAAATCGCAGCCAACGCYGAAGTTGGTCGCTTGTGCCCTTTGAGGTCAGACGCAGGTCAGCTCTTGAAGCGCTGCACGGCAAGAGCCTCCCCGCCCCTCCCTCCTCTGTCGGGCTCTGTTTAATGTAGGACGAGGAAGTGGCTTTGCTTTATTTACAGAGAGCAAGAGCATGTCACGTTCATCAGATAATTAATTCATAATTAATTCACCAGATAATTCAGAGACATTCTGAGTTTCATCACCCAGGAGATGCGGTAGAGGCTCACAGCTCGCTTTCAGGACTATTTTTTTCCAGAGTCCAGTCTGATGAGTCACTGCCACGCATTGGTGCGGATATCTCTGTCAGGACACCGACTGCAGGCACTCGATTTCAGCTAAAGAGCTCCTCTCCRTCTGTTTCAGGTTAGTGGACATCATTCAATAAACTGTCCCATCGGGAAATATGTCGCTGCGTCACACAGTGGAGTCTCTCTGATTGGTTGACGCDGCGCGTCGAGCTGCAAAAGTTCAGATTTTCTAACWTCAGCGATTTGCGCCTCAGTGCGTCRAACGCTCAGATCGTTCAAATCGTTCAAATCGCGCTGCTCTAATCGCGCTTCAGGCGCCGCAGCATTTCCCGACGTTGCTTGAAGCGCGTCCACCATAGACTTTGCATGTAAACCTGAGGCTCCTGATGCTGAAATCGCGTTTGGTGTGAACGCACCATTAGACTGCTGGAGGACAAACTGACCACATTTCCTCACTCTGCTGCTGTCTTAAGTCTCTCTCCTCTATGTTTGTTATAATTACTTCTATCAGTAACTTGTTTTGTCTCTTCCAGAGGAAAATACACCTGGACCAGTCCTGTGTTTGTGTGTCTTCCCTGTCCCTCAAACCCAGGTGATAATGTAATGGTAAATTTATGTTTAGCTTTTGGGACTTTTTGAAAGTATCTACCAGACTGTCTGTCTAACACTTGTTCTTGTTTCGAGTTGAGCATACAAATCCTAGACATACGGTTCAACAGAAGGTTGAAGGCTCCTGCATACTCCCGCCAAAGCCGAACAGTCGATGCAGTCACATGGTTTTTCGACGTTAGTTTTCACACACACACCTTTCATAGTCCCTGAGACACCCCATGCCGAGCTCCTGGGGAAACTCCTCCCGCTGCAGCACACGTCACTATATGGGGGTTCTCCAGGTCTTTTTTAAGCGAGTGGTTGAAGCAAAATGCAGAGTCAAGGGCTTTCAGCACAAACACACTCCCATGAATTTCTGACCAATCACACAATAAAGTTCTTAGGTGGAGGGGGGTAAAAAGTTCGACCCGCGGGTTGTGTCAGAAGCTGCCAAAATATCGATAATGCAAAACAGAATGACGCAATATTCGTCATGAAACCATGACAATCCAAACCCATTTTCACAGTTTGGAGGGAGTATGCAGGAGCCTTTTTTTCCTTTTTCGGCACTCTCTTGCAGATTGTACCGACACTGTAAGATCTGTGCTCATTTATTGCAATTAACTTCCTTAACAAGTGGATATAGAAGGAGATATGATTAGAATTTATCACACTCCAGATAACTCACTTTAAGACCTTTACAGATGAGTTAAAAAGCATTGATGAATTTAATAAGTTAAGTAGTAGCATTTGGTACTTAAAATATGGACTCCATATACCAACCTGCAAGGTTTGGAGCTGACTTTTAGCCCCTTCCTGTTCCAACCTAAGCCGCAGAATCTTTTTCATGTCCATGTTGGGGGTCCAGGAGAAACTCAAGTCATTAGGGTTTGTGTAGCTCTACAACAAAATACATATAACATCACACTTCAACATTTTTAAAAAGTTTGTTTGCTTTGCTTTTATTTAGAATGTTAAACACTAACAAAGTAGTTAACGCAATGCTCTGAAGAATAGATGTGGCCCAAAATGTTGTCTTGCGGTAAGTTTTGTTGACAGACATGGCAGAGGTACATGGATTTCTGATTCAAGCACAATGTGATCAGAGATAAACCTGCAAGAAAGAACACATTTTATTGCAAACATGCTACATATTTGATACTTAGATTTTTAGTCATCTGTAAAATTTTGTACTGTGTGACTAAGGAACAAAAAGACATTCTCACCCACAACTGGTTGATCAAATTTATGAGCCATTGTTGCGTCCATAAAAACCACATTAGGCATAACTGCTCAAGAAAATAAAGGATAAAAAAAACATCTAAACACTTCTGTCAGGGAAGTAACTTGTTACACATTGTGATTGGGTGCAAAGCTAACACAAAAAGGTTGAAAAAAAACAGAAAGCAAACTTACCAAAATTGGTAAAGGCAGCTAAGGAAAAAAATAAGGGTTAAAAAAAAGAAATAAACATTTAGAAAAATATTTTGTGTAGGCTTACTAGGTACAAGTCTGAGCGATCATCATTCATCATCAGTAATATTTAGATATAAAATTTAAAAAAAGAGAATCGAAAATTTGATTACCTTGTGGGAAAATTTCCTTCATTTTCTGTGGGCAGGGGAAAAAAAGTGGATTGTGTTTGAGTATGTGTCTGTCTAAACAGATCTACACAAGTTAGTGAGAGTAAGAAGGGGCTCTCTGCTGTCACTAGGTGGGCTGAGTTTAAAAAAGATACGATTTTCTGTTTTGACTTTTGTGGGAGGAGTTTGTTAAAGACACGATTGGTTGGACTGACAGAAAGGTGCTAGCCTCACAAAATTTAGATGCAGCACACGGAGGAACGTGTAACAATATAGTTTGGTCAAAATAGCCCTAACCACATTGTTACATTAAAAAATAAACTATAGATAGACAGTCAAATTACATTTACATGTTCATGATGATTTTAATATTACTGTTACTTAATCTTTTAAGTTCCCCCACAAATCAATCCGATCAATCACTGTTTAATCAATCTCTGCTCACAGCCAAGAAACTCCTACGTACAKGTGCTTGTCATCAAATTAGAATATCAAGAAGTTGATTTATTTCAGTAATTCCATTCAAAAAAATGAAACTTGTATATTATATTCATTATGGACAGACTGATTTTTCAAATGTTTTTTCTTTTAATTTTGATGAATATAACTGACTAATAATCAAAATCCCTGTACAGCACTCACTACTTAATTGGGGCTCCTTTTGCCTGGGTTACTGCAGCACTGCAGTGTGGAATGGAATCAATCCGTCTGAGGTACTGCTCAGGTGTTACGAGAGCCTAGGTTGATCTGATAGTGGCCTTCAGCTCTTCTGAATTGTTGGGTCTGGCATATTGCATCTTTTTTTACAATACAACCGTAGACTGTCTATGCGGTTAAGGTCAGGTGAGTTTGCTGGCCAATTAAGAATATGGATACCACGATCCTTAAACTAGGTACTGGAAGCTTTGGCACTGTGTTCAGGAGCCAAGTCCTGTTGGAAAATGAAATCTGCATCTCGATAAAGTTGGTCAGCAACAGGAAGCATGAAGTGTTCTAAAACCTGGTAGACAGCTGCATTGACCTTGGACCTCAGAAAACACAGTGGACCGACACCAGCAGATGACATGGCACCCCAAACCATCACTGACTGTGGAAACTTTACACTGGACCTCAAGAAACATGGATTCTGTGCCTCTGCTCTCTTGCTTCACACTCCGAGACCTTGATTTCCAAAGGAAATGCAAAATTTACTTTCATCAGAGAACATAACTTTAGACCACTCAGCAGCAGTCCAGTCCTTTTTTTCTTTAGCCCAGGCAAGATGCTTGTGATGCTGTCTCTTGTTCAAGAGTGGCTTGACACAAGGACTGCGACWGCTGAAACCYATGTCTTCATACGTCTGTGTGTGGTGGTTCTTGAAGCTCTGACTCCAGCTGCAGTCCATTCTTTGTGAAACTCCCCCACATTTTTGAATAGGTTGTTTCACAATCCTCTCCAGGGTGGTCATCCCTTTTTCTGGTACACTTTTTTTCTACCACATCTTTTCTTTCCCTTCGCCTCTCTGTTAATGTGCTTGGACACAGAGCTCTGTGAACAGCCAGAATGACCTTTTGTGACAATGACTCCTTTCTGCTTGGCCTTCAGAGGAGCAGGACATGCTTTCGCTCTCTCTGCCCCCACCCCCTTTCCCGGCTTCTTCTTTTTCAAGCTCTTTTTTCAACTTTCATCTGAAACTAAAGGAAGTATGGATTTGGTTAATTGGACTCTGAATGACATCGACAATMAATTTTTTTTCTACACTTTGAACAAGGGGAACGTGTCTGTCTGGGTGGAATGGTTGCAGCTGGATTTGTCTGTTTCCTGGGGCTAGAATCTGATATGTCAGCACCACTTTCCATCGAAGACGTGGAAGATCTTTATTTAATTGGATTAGGATAACTGGATTCCTGCTGACTGGCGGAGGAGGGTTCCAGATTTATCGGAAAGTGAACGCGACCCTGACAGTGGTTTGGGCTTTTGAAGAGCTGTCTAGCGCACCTGAAGGATTCTGCTGGCTGGAAGCACACAGACTCTCAGCTGGGGGAAAAATTCGCAAACTGGATGTGATTGATGATCACAGCTCAGGAGCGACCCTTCAGCATTTATGGCCACATTTGGGTGAGCTTCAATCGGTGAGAGGCGAGGAATGACCCCAAATTTGGCTGATTGGCTTTTTTTTCCCGCCACCTCAGAGTTGCAGTAAAGACACATAAAAAGCAGCAGGAATTTCAAGGCTGCTTTGTTCCAAAACAATTGGATTACCTATCTGGCTTGCAGTGGCACGGCCTTGAGGGCTGTGCTTATCTTAATCTCCCCAGGATGAAATGTCAAATAAGAGCTGGATTTCCTCCCAACCCCCACCTCCCGTGTTGGACCTGGCCTTGGAACTCAATTGGCTGAGGAGGAGGAAAATCTCTGAACTCTAGCGAACTGAGTAGAGACAATAACATCATGTAACTCTGGACTCTGGATGGGCCCAGCACAGACACCACCCCCTCCCTCAACGTCACCTACTCCTCTGAACCTGCCTTATTTTACATCCCCTTTGTGTGTTATCTGACCTAAGCCCCTCCTCCCAGGCTGTCTTGCCTTCTCACGGGTTGTTCAACTCAATTTTCCTTGTGTATTTCAAGCTGTTAAAAAKGTAGCGCAACTCTGTTTGTTGCACGACCGGTTTCACCTGTTCCCCCATGTTTGTTATGTCTCTCGAATGGGTGTTTAACTGCCCCCTCCCCTCTTCCCTGAATGTTCAGCACCTTGTGACTTTATTTCTGTGAACGGTGCTATATAAATAAAACTTTACTTTTTGTGTCTTGTCCTCGTTATGCAAGATGTCCACGTCTTTTGGACAACTGTCAAGTCAGCAGTCTTCCCAATGACTGTGTAACCTACAGAACTAGACTAAGAAACAATTTAAAAGGATTTGACGGTGTTTTGAGTTAATTAGCTAATTAGTGTGGCACTAGATGTCTCCGATACTGAACTTTTTCATAATATTTTAATTTTCTTACATATTAACTTTAAAGGATTTTAGTAGCTGTCAGATATAAAAATTTAAATTAAAAAATAAACAGTCTGTGTGTAATGAATGGATATAATGTACCAGTTTCACTATTTGCATGGAATGATTGAAATAATGCAACTTTTTCATGATATTCTAATTTTATGACCAGCACCTGTACTACAGAGACCCCTACTTGGTAATAGTTCCTTATTGGACAACTGTAACTAATCAGTCGTCTTGCATGGTTCTCTCATCCTCAAAATTGGTCATAAGGGAACCAAACAAACAAAATAGAAAAAAAGGCTGCATTTTGCTTTGCAAGAAGTGGAATAAAATATGCTCTCGCTCATGTTGCTGTATAACGCCTTTACCAGTGGTGGGCAGCGCTAACCCAAAAATTTGCTCCGCAATTTCTAAAGCGCTTATAAAAGTATTTAGGTCCGCAACTTCAAAAATGCTTATGCCATAGAAAAAATTAGTGGAAGCTAATTTTAAACCGCAAGTTCAATTTGACATTTACTAGCTGGCAACATGTCATGTACAATACATGTACAACACTGCCAACTAGTGGTGTTTGAACCCTTGTACAGCTTAATCCTACAAGCACCGAATACTGGGGATATGATTTGCTGAAACTGAACTTTGGCTCCTGGTGTAAAAATTAAAAGGTTCTTGAGGATTGCTAGTTTGGCTGCTTCTTTGTCTTTTTCTTTTGTTTGTTGCAGATTTTTCATTAAAGCAGCATCACAAAGCAGTTTTAAAACTGTATTGGAAAACTGAAGTGATACATTCTGGGTACACGACGGACTGGCGGGAAACAAAAGCACGGGGAACAGGAAATTAGTATCTTCCCTTCAAAACAAGAGCTTGGATTTTAAAGTTTTTCATGTTTCCAATGGATTTTAAACTTTTCCAGTTCACCTGAAACTCAGACTGAAGAAGTCTCTTGGAGGGGAGACGTAACGTTTCACTTAAGAATAACCCATCCAGAGGACCTACTTGTTTTTTCTTTTTGATTTTTTTTCWACCTGGATTAGGATTTTTCCAAGTAGTTGCTCCAGTTGACCACTAGATGTCAGTCTTCACCAGCATAACATCTTTAAATCATTTTTAAGTCTCTAATACCGTTGGCCGATTGCTTTTGAGGCTTTTGAGTTCCAGCCTTTAAACTTTATTTAAAAAAAAGGAGCTCCGGTTGTAAAGTTAAATAAATCAATACATACAAAATTTTAGTATGGATTACAAACGTTTAACTGTTTTTGCTGGGAAAGGGAGTACTAAACATTGCCTTCCTGCTATGTAAGCAGACACAAAGCATTGCAGGAAATGAGAATCTTGACCGAGAGCAACTGTCAGGATACATTTCCAATACGTGTGTTTATCTGGGAGGGGTGCTGTTAGACACATCACCTGTGTTGTGATTCATTGACAGCCATACCTTCCACTGTTCAAGATAATGATGACTGGTAGATAGTCATTAGCGGTACTGCATTTTAATTTTAGAGAGCGCAAATCCGCTTATGAATAATAAAAATTAGTATGACCGCTAAAACGCTAACGAAATGTTTAGGTCCGCGATTAGCGGATTTGTGTTTTAGCGGACTGGTGCCCAMCACTGGCCTTTACACAAGAATATTTCATAATGACAATAATGTGTAAATAAAAGCAATGCTCACCTGTTTATGTTCCACTGAACGCAAATGTTTCTTGAAATTAAACATTTGGTAAAATCTGAAAGAGCAGACCTAAAAGAGAAATAAAATAATCTATAAGCGACGGCGACACTGGTTTATATTATTTGAAATTTACTTGTTAAGACATTAATTGCAAGACTTTTCAATGTTTGTCTGATTGTTGAGCAGTCTCAAAATATGGTGACRGTATACAACAATTATGATGGCATGAGTCACATGAAGTGTTGCGCCAAATTTTCTGGTAATTTCCAAAAGGCTGCTACAAAACTGTAACAAACATTTAAAGCTCTTTCAGAAGACGCCCCATAGCGGTACTGACGGGTATTCTGACCACCTCAACTCATTTAGAAGACAAACAGAGGACATGGGGAGCAGAGACACCCCTGTCTGTCTCACCTCCTAAACTCTGAGCAAGGTTAAAATATATATATATTAAACTCAGTAGTAGAGGTCGACCGATACAGGTTTTTGAAGGCCGATACTGATATTTTTATACATCAATCTAACCGATACGCTGATATGTGCAGCCGATATTATTTGGCCGATACTACTTTTTCTTCCTCCATTAACATGATAAAAATAAGAATGATAACAAATGTTACACAAGTCTTAATTTAAAACAAAACAAAAAAAACATTAACTAAGCCTTGTCTGATGCAGGCTGTATAAAGTGCTGCCACACAGGATTTCCTCTTTTAAAAAAATTTAAAATAAATAAATTCATTATTTAGCCTCCCTCCGTCTAAGGGTGCGGGGACGGGTTCTGACTGTTGTCTGTGCTTACGGGCCGAACAACAGTTCAGATTACCCACCCTTCTTGGAGTCCTTAGA
>NW_013952434.1:1284864-1293537 GCF_001266775.1 Austrofundulus limnaeus | reverse complement strand
CGCATTGCCGTCAGTAAGTCGGGCTCGTTTCCAGTGAGAGTTGGACTCCGCCAAGGCTGCCCTTTGTCAGCGATTCTGTTAATTACCTTCATAAACAGAATTTCTAGGTTCAGCCGAGGTGTTGAGGGGATCCGTTTTGGTGGCCTTAGGATCACATCTCTGCTTTTTGCGGATGATGTGGTCCTGTTGGCTTCATCGGAACGCAATCTGCAGCTCTCGCTGGAGCGGTTCGCGGCCGAGTGTGAAGCAGCCGGGATGAGGCTCAGTGCCTCCAAATCCGAGGCCATGGTCTTGAGACGGAAAAGGGTAGAGTGCCTTCTCTGGGTCAGGGGGATTGTCCTGCCTCAAGTGGAGGAGTTTAAGTAACTGGGGATCTTGTTCACGAATTGGGGAAGAAAGGAGCGGGAGATAGACAGGCAGATTGGCGCAGCATCTGCTGTAAAGCAGGCGCAGTACCGGTCCGTCGTGGTGTAGAGAGAGCTGAGTCAGAAAGCAAAGCTCTCGATTTACCGATCTAAGTTCCTACCCTCATCTATGGTCATGAGCTTTGGGTCATAACCGAAAGAACGAGGTCTCGGATACAAGCGGCCGAAATGGGTTTCCTCCGCAGGTTGGCAAGGCTCTCCCTTAGAGATAGGGTGAGAAGCTCGGTCATTCGGGAGGGACTCAAGAGTAGATCCTCTGTTCCTCCATGTCAAAAGGAACCAGTTGAGGTGGCTTGGGCATCTGGTAAGGATGCCTCCTGGACGCTTCCCTGGTGAGGTTTTCCGGGCACGTCACACCGGGAGGAGGCCCCGAGGAAGACCCAGGACACGCTGGAGGGACTCTCTCTCTGGGCTGGCCTGGGAACGCCTTGGAATTCCCCCGGAGGAGCTGGAAGAAGTGGCTGGGGAAAGGGAGGTCTGGGCCTCCCTTCTGAAGCTGCTGCCCCCACGACCAGACCCCGGATAGGCGGAAGAAAATGGATGGATGGATGAATTCGTCATTTATTTTATCTGGTGCTAAATATTCTGTTTTTATTTGTATATTAATCAGATTAATATATTTTTACATAAAATAAAATGACTTTTAAATCCCAGCATTTTTGATACAAAAACAGCAACAAGCCTAAATAAAACTGTCAGAGCAACACAATGAAAAAGACACACATACATCTTGCCATCTTTGTGAGGACTTCACACACACAACAACACTCACAGCATCTCTGCCTCAGTTTGCTGCTCCCATTTTTAACACCAGGCAAAAAATGCATTTAAACCGGCTGACTTTAACTTTAGATCACAGCTTGAAATGCACACTGAAGAGAACCAGCATCACGACTGCGGTCACAGTAAACGTGACGTAAGCAGTGTCTGGTTCACATGATGGTGGACGGCTGCGCTCGCTAAAATGTTCAACGAGAAAAGACCGAAAGCTTTTGTTATTTTAATCCAGCAGGGAGAATAGAGGCGTTTTTCTATGTCTCATGTGAGCAGCTCCAGCATTTTTAAAAAGAAAAACAACGCGGACACGCTGATTAGAGTGCGGTGCAAAAGTGAAAGTAAAMCATGTCGCAGCRCTCCCGTCTGGAAAAGAAATTTAAACACAGCTGTTCTCTCTTCCCTCATATTCCAACACAGAGGGTAGAAACAGCTAAATTAGACAGTTAAAAACACATTTATAGTTCATAACTCACCCTTGTTGTTGTTAGCACTCTGTCTCACAACATTTGCTGCTACGCTCTCCCTGGGGGAAGGGGCAGACACATGCGTTTGTGTGACCCAAAGAACGGATCGGCCGAACGGACAGCGTATTGGCCGATACAAGGAAAAAAACGCAAATATCGGCCAAAAATATCGGCCGGCCGATGTATCAGTYGACCCCTACTCAGTAGTGGCAGAAACATTACCGTCCGGCTCCTGAAATAGTGAATAGTGTAGTTCTTACAGCCCAGCCTGTGGTTTCCTATAGGGATGGGTACCTTTGACATTTGAATTGATCCGGTACCAATTTTCGGTACTTTGTGTGTGTTGTTTTTTTAATAATAAACTTTTATTTTTTAACATATTTCTCAAATAAAATTAGCAAATATCAAGACAACATCCAACTCTATGTATTGTAACATCACTTGTGTAACTTACTTCTTTAAAGTGAAAACACTTGAAAACTACTAATGCAGTGTTTTGTCTTTTTCCACAAATTAAAATCCAGCTCCACGTGTTTCTATTGATGTCATTTCCCCGCTAGAAAAAGTGTGTGCTGGAGGTCCATGAAAGTCAATTAAGTTTAAAGCAAATAAGAAAAAGGGGATTGAGTTAAAATAAATAAAAGCAATGTTTTGAGCATCCAAAATGCCTCTTAACGCTTCAAGCTGGCAGCTTGTGCTCTTTCAGGTCAGACATGTTCGGACTGTCGGCAAGGGCCTCTGTTTTCCTCTGCCGTCTCTGTTTGATGGCGGATGAAAAAAAGAAAGTGGCGGTACTTCATTTACTTGAGCATGCGAACAKCGTGCTCACAAGATAATTAATCCACCAGATAATTCAGAGGCAGTCTGTTCGGCGAGTTTTACTCCAGGAGCTGCAAGCTGCGAGGCTCGCATTCAAGCTACGTTCAGACCGAGCTCTGTTGAACCAGCAGCTGCTGACGTCATTACACTCTTGAGCGATGCTGCATTCAGGACAAGCGTGGAAAATTCACTACTCTTACGCCAATACGGTCACAATGATGCGTTTAGGTACCAAAACATGGTACCGTTTGATGTTACSTGAATAGGTTCTCGRTAGTACCGACAGAATTTGGTCTGTACTTTAAAAAGTATCGAATTCKGTACYCATCCCTAGTTTCCTAAGTCAAACCATCATAACTGGACTGCTTTTGGGTTAAAATATTTTGGGAAGATTTTTATTGCCCCTCCAGACAAGCGCTGTTTGCTGTAGATGAGGAAATAACTCCAGAAAAGGCCTTCAAAACTATACTGTCATAAATACTGGCTAAAAGGATGCAGCAACACAGATACAACTRTGGTAAGAGTCAGATTAGACACTCAGCAGCAGATGAGTGTTTTCCCATGCCTCTCTCTGGCTCTATATGCATGCAACGTGCTCACAAATTCCATAGACCATACACCCCGGTAATGCTATAYACCGCAGCATTTTCCAAAGATTATATCACTACATGAATACAATACTGTCTGGTTGTTTGAGATTTCCAAACACCAAGGGCACAATCCCAATTCTTCAGTTAAGAACGACATGCAGCAAAGACAGGACAGGCAAAGTTGTAACCATTTCTTCTCTTTAATTTGAAGAAACAACTTGCTTGCAAATTWAAAAAAAATCTTAAAATGCTGACAGAAGTCTAACATGGAGTTCTAAGTTGTATTGCAATCTATAGTTGGAGCTAGATTCTGCACAGAAATGTGACTATCCAGCTTCTAAACCATACATGCAGAAAAATCTACAACCTACAAATTTCACAGTTGTGTATCATTTTCAATAATTTACTAAGCAATATTTTTTTTTTTAGTTTAAGCAATAAATCAAAATATTCTTTAGACAAAGTTTACTTATAACAGGACAAGTATTGCCATATGTACCATGCATTGCTGAGACCACTGAATGGTTTCTTAACTTTGCGACACAGGGACCACATCCTTCCTGAACATGTCAAGATTTCCCAGGTCTTAACTTTGAACCACAACTAAGCCACTTCTTTTTATACCGCAAATGTGTCTAAAACACCCAAGACTTGTTTATCAATTACCTGAATCTAGTTCTAATGCAAAACAACCATAACACACTTAAGCATCCAGTTGATCAACTGAAATCACTGGGTGACTATGGGCCCAAARAATGATGTCCACAGACTATCTATCCTGAATGATCAGGTTATTTCATCAATAGATTCTATTCTTTCCTGATGCTACAGGCAYGTTCTAAGAATACAATGCCAGGAATCAACAAGCTCAAATCGTAAGAGTCGTTCAGGGATCAGGAGATATCACTTTCTTACGTGTATTGGTCAAAGAATCTAGATTTGAACCCCATTGAGAATATTTGGCATATGCTGGAGAGGACTTTGTGAAGTGATCCCAATTTCCTGTCAACAATACAAGAGCTTTACAAAGAATTAATGCAAGTCCATGCAGAAATATATGAGACATTGCAGAAGCTTGAAGAAACAATGCCACAGGGAGAGTGTGCCACAAMGCTAAAGGCAGTCCAACAAACTATTGCCAGGCAATGTTATTCCTTCATACGAACCATCAATCTTCTGACCAAAATATAAACATTATTGTCCTGAAAGAAGAATGCTTAGACCACTTTGTAGAAAAAACAAAACATGGATATATGGACAAATACAGAAACCAACACTTTAGGCCAAGACTTAGCTGTTCCAAGGGAGCAAGCTTCAAATTTTAGCTTTTCAAAATTTACAAAGCCACTTTGGATTCAATTCTCTGCCCAGTTTACATGTGAACAATATCCTGGAAACATTCGATTTTAAACTACATAAATACAAAGTTTCTGTGTCCCCTCATTGATTTCCTTCTGTTAAAAAAAAGTCATTTAATTCTAAAACTGATTAGTTATATAGACCAAACATCACCACATTATTTAGCTATAGCATCCGCTTACCTTTTCTGACCTCTGTGTTGCTTTACTTGCTGGCTTGATCCATTCAGAAGTCATACTGAGGCAGCCAAATTGTGCCAGTAGACAGACGTCTTATTAAAGAGTCAATTGTGCTACTCAATTAAGAGCACTGCCTGATGGACAGAATGTGGCCTTTATTTGGCCAAATTTTTTTATGTTTTTTGTGGCAAAGGATGGAAAGGGTTCTTCTTGTGGAGATCCAACAGCTCACTCTCCCCATCATGTATTGGATCTCATCAGCAAAAAGAAGGAACTTCCTATTCTGGTGTTCGCTGCTTTTATCGTTTCGTTACTACACTTATCTCTCTGCCCACATATTGTTCTTCCWGTCTAATTTGGACATAACTTGGTCCATGTGCAGAACAATGGGCATAAAAGTAGTTCTATTTTGAAAAAGAAGCCAACACAATTGTGGCATCACAAATAGAACGATTCTTACAAAAAAAAATAAAATAAAATGCAGACGCATTCAATTGTCAAAGCAGGGCGTAAAGGTCAGCAAACTCAACTTAAATGATGCCCATCATCATATTTGACAGCATTTCAAAGCTGATGGGAGTTTGATAGGAGTTGAACAATGTTTTCAACATGCAACTACTTGGCACGAAGGATGTACAGATTTCACAGTGGCCCAGTGTTAGAACCACTGGGTATGTGAATGAACCTGAACATGCTGCCAACTTAAAACAATCAAAGACCATAAGGGTTGATCAAGGAAAGATCGTCGTACAGTGAGGTAAGCATTGCAGAACCTCATGACATCTGCAACCACAAGAGATGCTTGACTTTTTACAGCACTCTGCATTATCCTGCATTGTGTGTCAGTAACTGCCATTGCCTACATTATGGGTTCACAGTTATGCATAAATTACTCGAGAGCAGAAACGTCCTTAATGGAAATATTCCAAACAGCAGAAGACAAACTGATCAAGAGCTGTACAAAGATCAGCAATGAATCTCAGTTTTGCRTGATCAAAGATGATCATAAGTGCGCTAGTGCTGAGAGAATAAGAACCAATATTRCTTCTGGAATCATAGGTTAAGCCACAAGTTGTTACTTTTCATGCCACACGTGATAGCGATTTGGGGGACCCTGGTGACGCAGCGCTACATCAGGGATATCCAGTGTTCATGTTTGTCCTTCCAGAGAAGGCACAAAAGGCAGTCTTTCAAAAAGACATTAAAAAAAAAAAAGACTGCCCCGTAACATCGTTCATGTTACAGTCCTTGTGGATTCTCRGGTTCCCAGTCCAGCACGTAGAATCAGCTTGAATGTCAACTTTGACCTAATGCCAAAGAAATGTGCCAGATCTCAAGCTATAYAACTACTGTGAGCCTACTTGCCATTGGAGATTATGTAAATCATCATTCTGCATCAAAACTTTGTTTTTAAATAGGGCTGAGCAAGTCCTTTGCCCTACTGACATGGGACCAGCTGAACTGCTAATTTCATTATCAATTTTATTTCATTTTTTTCCCCATCACAATACAGTCATATGAACTCTAAAAGATGCATGCAATTTCATTTTTACCACTCCAATCTAGGTGCTTAACATTTGTTGTCTGGGCTTTTAAAATGTAACATGCTAAAACGTGAAATTAAATAAATGGACTTGAAGTGATCGGTGGTGACTTCCACTGCTTCATGTAGTTCCTTTTCTCTCGACAGCTTGGAGATGTTCTTGAACCACATCTTCACGCTGACTGGAGTTCAAATCTGTCATCAGGGGGAGTTGAGTTGCTTAAGATGTTCCTATCCACCTCCTGTCATCTCCAAGTCCAGATGTGGAGCAAACATTCTGTTCACTCAACTAGAAGACATGTCTTTGTTTTTTATAAAAACAAAAACATTGCTTAACCCATTCAAATCTTGAACATTAAAACAGTTTTCTGAAATAGTTAACACAGGAACACAAAATCTGCAATGTTTTGAACAAAAACATTTCTCAAATCTTTCAGATCTCTGCAACATCCACTAAGTGAATATACACGTGGACAAAAATTTTGGTACCCCTCATTTAATGAAGAAAACCCAACAAATGTCACAGAAATAATTAGAATCAAAAGTAATATTACATAAAAATTATATAAAAATGAACAAATGAAAGACAGACATTGCTTTTTTAACTATGTTTCAACAGAATTTTAAAAAAAAACTCCTGAAACAGGCCTGGACAGAAATGATGGTACCCTTAACTTAATATTTTGTTGCRCAACCTTTTGAGGCAATCACTGCAATCAAATGATTCCTGTAACTGTCAATGAGACTTCAGCTCCTCTCAGCAGGTATTTTGGCCCACTCCTCATAAGCAAACTGCTCCAGTTGTCTCAGATTTGAAGGGTGCCTTTTCCAGACATGTTTCAGCTCCTTCYAAAGATGCTCAATAGGATTTAGGTCAGGGCTCATAGAAGGCCACTTCAGAATAGTCCAATGTTTTCCTCTTAGCCATTCTTGGGTGTTTTCAGCTATGTTTTTCGCAGAATAGTCCAATGTTTTCCTCTTAGCCATTCTTGGGTGTTTTCAGCTATGTTTTGGGTCATTGTCCTTTTGCAAGACCTGCGGCTGAGACCAAGCTTTCTGACACTAGGCAGCACGTCTCTCTAAAATCCCTTGATAGTCTTGWGATTTCATTGTACCCTGCACAGATTMAACACACCCTGTGCTGGATGCAGCAAAGCAGCCCCAGAACATAACAGAGCATCCTCTATGTTTCACAGTAGGGATAGTGTTCTTTTCTTCATAAGCTTTATTTTTTCATCTGTGAACATCGAGCTGATGTGCCTTGCCAAACGTTCCATTTTTGTCTCATCTGTCCATAGTACATTCTCCCAGAAAATGTGACTRTGGCTTTTTTATGATTTGGTKTCCTCAGTATTCTTTGATTTGTCATCAATGTTCCTCCTGCAGCCAGTGTCTGCCTTTCATTTGTTAATTTTTTTTGTCAGATTCTAGTCTAGTCTACTGTGACCATTGTGGGGTTTTCTTCCATTAAACAAAAGTTACTAACAGTTTTGTCCATGTGTTATTGCATACATGGCATTTATTTACCAATGTTTTACCAGGCAAGTCCCATTGAGATCCCAGATCTCTTTTTCAAATTATGCATATTCTGTGTGTGTCAAAGTTTTTTTTTTTTCTTAAACTCATTTTGGACTACTGGAATCAGACGTTTGTGATTAGATTGCCGTGTAAGCCCAATGGAGATCTTCACTCATGACACACATAATTGCATTCATTATATGCCAATCTTTTAAATGATCATACAATTTGCATGGATTTTACGAAGATTCAATTGTAATAAACAGAAAAAAATGTATATTTCTATAGCGAATTTTGACACATCCAACTTCGGGAAATTTGAGYTGAATCATTGGCTGGAGGGTCGAGGTCTTTGAAAGAAAGTGAGCAGAACTGTTAAAAAGATTGGAGGCTTTACTGGTACCTGTAGCTTGGCTTGCTGCAACTAGTATGTGTGTGCATGTCTGCATTTTTAATTACTTGACCCACTGCTTCTGCATTGTTTAAGAAACTTGATATTACTACTTTCACTAATTTTAAACGTGTGTGACTGAAGTAGAATGCTTTATGAGGCTAGCATAGATGCTAAGAGTAAAGCTACCAGTACAGTAAAGACAAAAAACATGATTTACTGTACCCATCTTAGGGACAGAAAGTGTAGGGATAAAGTTAGGTGGTGGTCCTGTATTGGTCTTTCACCTCTAATAAAATATTTGGAGCTGTCATAAGTCCATGGACTTGAGTGGTCGTCCCACCCCTCAAATCCAGCTGTTATTCTGCATCTTAGCTTGAAATAAAAAGTACTCCTATGTGGGGATGATGGCTATATCCTGAGTCACTGTTACAAGTACCGTACAGTGAACTGTGTTCCGCCTGGTGGAATTTGACGCAGTTGAATTAAGTTGAAACGCAGCTAAACCATGCACTGAAATTAAAATCAATGGAGCTCCTACAAGAGCTTGTAAGCACAGTGAGCAGACAGTCATGAGAATACTGTTTTTAAAATGGCATGAGTGGAGA
>NW_013952434.1:1267836-1284849 GCF_001266775.1 Austrofundulus limnaeus | reverse complement strand
GGGGGGGGGGGATACTAAAAGTAGGATGTTCCACATCGAAACCATTAAAGATGTATAAGAAAGAAAAAGGGATCTCTATGTTGTCAAAAAGCATGAAATAGTTCCAATGCCTGGGACAAGGTTTGAAAACCTTAAACATTTCATAAAAACATTAAATGTGATCATCACATTGTTAAGAGATCTGTTGCCAATTCAGAGCACACCCAGGTTTGTGCAGGTAAGGCACAACGAGAAAGGTTTGACAAATAAATTGGATTTAGAGAGTCCAGAAATGCATGAAGACCAATTCTCAAACAGTTGTATATACTGATGGCTTGAAACCCCGGAAGGTCCAGATGGATGGAGTAGTGAATTGCTCGTGGTCGACCATCATGTGCCAACATCGGCTAGTGTGACATCAGCAACGAGATGGGGGAGTCAGGTTTTAGGCCAAAATAATGGGGAGAGTGATAGTTGGCCCACTTAGGGTCCCTGAACGTCTGGAAATGACCTCTGTAAAGTATGTAGAGGTTCTGACTGATCACTTTCTTCCATGACACAAAAAGAGAAACCGTGGTGTCTGTAACAAAAATCATCTTCATGCATGACAATGCATCATCTAATGCTGCAAGGAATACCCTCTGCCCCATCCTTATTTGACCTCAACCCTATCAACAACATTTGCCAAATCCTAAAGCAAAAGGATCTGAGGTTGGGAGGTAGGCTATTGTGACATCTGAAACTGCAGAGTCATGGCCTGATGTTTCTCTTCTGTGCTGGGCCCTCCTGTTGAACACTGGCTGCTTTGTTTCCACAATGTATAAATGGTAACAGTCCTCTTGGCACTTAACATTTTTGTTTGTACCAGGAAACTAGATCTTTGGGGTGAACCACTTTTTTGCCATAATGTGTTAGAGGGTTTGAAAGCCTCAGTTTATCTGAAAATACTGCAGCATATGGAATGACTACTGATCTGAGATAATTCTTTTCACCCAATGGCTGGGTGAAACTCCATCATGTTTTTGATTGAAATTRCTTTTGATTTCAGTAAATCTAAATCACTAACAGTTGTAAATACAATAAGTGACCATTTCAAACTTCTTGCTTTCCAGTCACTTTAGGTGCACTTTGAATGTTTCCATTTTGCTCATGGTTTTATCATGTTTTCCCTCTAATGCCCTATCTTCCTACACACACTGACCAGTCAGAAACATTTTAAAAAGTTCAATATGTCATGTTAATGTATCATCTTGATGAAAGAGGTCTGCCTGGATAATTTAAAAAATTGCTAATCTTCCTTGAAGAACCGCCGTCTTAGCTCAGCTATCAAAGCTAGCAAGTGAAAGTCATGGATGCCTCTGGGGGAGCGAGCCAGGCCACCCACAAACACCACCTAATGACCCCACACCAACCCCTCCCCCCCACAAACCACCACCTAATCAAGTGGGGGTCAGGAGGACATTAGGTCATTTGGACCCCACTAAGCTGGCGGGAGAGTTAGTAGCTCAAAGATTCAAATTCACTGTCTTCATAAACCATTTCAGGACTTATTGCTTTTCAATGCACTGCAGAAATCATGCACAAGATCTGAATGGGTCAGCAAAGGAATATTTTTAAGCAGAACATCAAAATACACAAGAAAAAAATGTAAAAAAAAAAAAAAAAAAAAGGACACTATTAAAATTGCATTTAACGCTACATTTCATGTCAAGTACATGACCCAGTAAAACAGTTGTAAAAATGTTTTTCCTTATTTGAATTAACTTTTCTTGATGACAAAACAATTATAATATTCAACAGTAACTTTAAAAGACAGATCCAAAATTATAGTTTCTTTTAAAACATTCTCACTAAAATTCACAATAAGCCCATGCTACAATTTAAAGCAACCCAATTTTTTTTTTATCTATAGTTCTCTAAAGCATTTGATGCAAGTAAACACTTAAAGGACATATCATGCAAAATCCACTTTTTTGGCCTTTAAATACTTTTTGTTGTGAACTTGGAGTGTCTAGTAGTGCAGAAAAGTTTAATTTAGTCTATCCCAGTGCTGCAAAGTTTATATTCACATTTTTCAACCTTTTCAGTTTTCCCCCAATTGTACATTTTGAAAAATAATGTCAGTGTTTGCTGCAGAACAGCTTAAAAAAAGTCTTCACGGTTCTGCAGATTCATAGTCTTCATTCTCCTCTTGTTCTGGTCAGAATCTGGCTTAAAACGTGTAAGGTTGGATGGACAAGGCTTCTGTTGTTGACATCTTTTAATTTGTAACTAAAAAGTTTGATAGACATTCAATTATCCAAGGGCCTGATTTGCATTTAAAGAGGCYGCACCAAAACAAGTTGCTCTCAGACGTACCTCACTACATGGTAGAGTTGGGTAATATTGACATAAAAATTGATAAATTGTGGCATTTAACCAATGCCAATTAATAGGATAATTGCTCTTGCATGTAGCAGACATTCACATTTTCYGTCTTTTTTGAACTCCAGTTTATGTGTGTGTTTCAGGTGAATTAACAAGTAMATGGGGTTGCTATGCCCAAGTTTTGTTCAATGGCTCTGATTTTCCTTCTTTTCTCCCATAGACAGCTCTCTGGTCTTCATGTTGTTTTATCCTCTTTTTACAAGAAAAACTTACTTCATAGGTTTAAACCCAGGSCAAAACGACTAGTCATGCAGAGCTATTTAATGGTTGAACAATCAACATTAAAAAGGCAGCACCTGGTCAAAAAGAAATACCTGTCAGTCATATGTTCCAATAGTTTTCTCACTTAAAAAATGGGTGGGTTCAGACAAAGGGTGGTATGTGCTGAGTTGTTTAACACATCTGCAAGTAAATACCAGGAACAATCTGAACTTGCTCATGCTCATCTTTTGATCTTAAACCTAAATATCTTCAGTGTACAAAAAAGAGAATTTGACTTGCTGTTCCAATACTTTTGGAGGGGACTGTATACACCTGATAGTGTGTGTCAGACAAAATTCACTATATTGGCAAAAGTATTGGCTCACCTGCCTTGACTCACATACGAGCTTAAGCATAGGGTTCAACATGATGTTGGTCCACCCTTTGCAACTAGAATAGCTTCAGCTCTTCTGGGAAGGCTGTCCACAAGGTTTAGCAGTGTGTTTATGGGGATCTTTGACCGTTCTTCCAGAAGCGCATTGGTGAGGTCACATACTAATGTTGGACAGACGGCCTGGCTCTCAAACTCCACTTTAATTCATCCCAAAGACACTCTATCCTGTTGAAGTCAGGACTCTGTGCAGGCCAGCCAAGTTCATCCACACCAGACCATCCATGTCTTTGTGCACAGTCATGTTGGAAGAGGAAGGGGCCAGCTCCAAACTGTTCTCACAAAGTTGGGATTATGGAATTCTCCAAAATGTCTTGGTATGCTGAAGCATTCAGAGTTCCTTTCCTTTCACTAAGGGGCCAAGCTCAGTTCCTGAAAAACAACACCATACCATGATCCTTCTCCAAACTTTACACTTGGCACAATGTAGTCAGACAAGTACAGTTCTCCTGGCAACCGCCAMACCCAGATTTGTCCATCAGATTGCCAGATTGAGAAGCATCACTCCATCACTCCAAAGGACATGCTTCCACTGCTCTACAGTCCAGTGGCGGTGTGCTTTACACCACTGCATCCGACGCTTTGCACTTTGTGATGTATGGCTTGGACGCAGCTGCTCGACCATGGAAACCCATTCCATGAAGCTTTCTGCACGCGGTTCTTGAGGCCACATGAAGTTTGGAGGTCTGTAGTGATCGAGTCTGCGACCTCCGTCCTCTTCGCACTGAGCTTCAGCATCCGCTGACTCCGTTACGTCAGTTTACGTGGCCCACCACTTTGTGGCTGAGTTGTTGTCATTCCCAAACACTTCCATTTTCTTATAATACAGCTGACAGTTGACTGTGGAATAGTYAGGAGTGAGGAAATTTCATGACTGGTTTTGTTGCACAGGTGGCATCCCATCACAGTTCCACGCTGGAACTCACTGAACTCCTGAGAGCGACCCATTATTTCACAAATGTTTTTACTAAAAACAGTCTGCATGCCAAGGTGCTTAATTTTATACACCTGGTTCCAATAATATTGATGGGTGAGCAAATACGTTTGGCAATATAGAGTATGTCATGTGTCACTAATTTCAGTTATAGCAAAGTCAAAGTGACAGTTTTACTGATAAATTGTACACAATACCATTTTTCCTATCCCTAGAACAGAGCTGGAGCTACAAYAACAATTCAGATGAAAGCATTCCAATAGACCACAACTGAATGGTTTAAATGCAAAAAAGGGTGGATTTAAATGCATGATATGTCCACTTAAATACATTCATGTTGACACAGATTTAATCAAAATATGTATACAGTAACAATACTTTAACAGTTTTACCAATACATCGAACATCATTGTATGTAGTGCTCAATTCAACAGGCCCAACATTTTCAACCATTTGGAAAAAATAAAAATAAAAAAATATTAAAATATTTTTGCGAGCTGAACAGCCAACAGCCACAGCAYAAAATCACTGCCAGGTCAAATAACTAAAATACATTGCAGAGTTACTAAATTATTGAGTTAATAAACCATTGATTTTGTATTTGAGGATGCTGATTTGATGATGCAACCAGTCTAAACAATGGTGCACTCACACTAAATGGCAATCACTAATGTCCTGAATACTCATTTGTCTGTCATTCTTAACCACCATTTTTGTCCACTTAAACATTTAAGCCCCATCTCCATGAACACAGTTGTACTCCATTTAGTTTGGGATGACCACAATTTTTATGAATCCAGAGGAAGACACAAAGAATAAAAAAAATTACACCAGCTTGGATAGAGGTGGTGKATAGYGATTTTACAGCTTCAGCTGTTGTGAAAAACTCTGCTCCTGATCCATCCCTAACGTTATGTAAATTTCATAAACTTTGTAAAAGCAGTGTGCTTACTTTTTTAAGCCAGAGGAAGACACTTAACTACCGTATTTATTCGTGTATAATATGATCTCATGTATAATACGACCCGCCCCCTTTTTTGAGCTTAAAAAGCATTAAAATTTAATCCTCAAACTACCTCCAATTTCATACAGACTTCAAGATTTTTCAGCCTTTGCAGTCTTTATACAGATCAGTAAAATGATCATTGGACTGTTCATTTCATTTTAACAACATATGTACTAAAAGGTATTTTGACAACAAATATATATCAGCAAACTATGATTTTGAGCATCATATGAATTCTGGCATTTTTACACAGCCCACCAGGATGCGCCAACACAAAAAGTCAGACTTCGCATGAGATTTGGACCATCTTCTGGGTCAAAAGCAGATCACTTCCTACTCGGGAGCGCCCCCTCTGGTGGGGAAACTTCTTTCAGGGATACAAACTTTTTCAGAACACCGGTAGACGGCAGCCATTACAGACAAACATGTGTTCATTGTTGTTCCAGCAGCGGCTCGGTCACACGCTAATGTCATTAGTTTGTTATCATTACTAAGGTGCAGGAATGCTTTCCCCACTTTTTTTCCACATCATGTCGCCTGCCTGGATCTGTTACTATCTCGCTCTGAAGCACAGAGGAGTGTCAGAGGTAAGCTCATTTCAACTGCTTTTTATGACGCGGTCTCATTTCCAGACTCAGGCATTTTGTGAATGAAGCCGATATTTCAGTTAAAATACATAAAATAAAAATATTTTTCCGAGTATAATCCTACCCCACAACTTTATGGATGATTTTATGGAATAAATTTTACATATTATACTTGAATAAATAYGGTAATTGCTGTGCAGGCTTGATTAGAAGAGGTGGGTAACCATTTTACAGCTGCAGCATCTGTTGTCTTCATAATCTCTGTTCGTAACTTTTTACCTACATAAATTTTGTAAGCTTGCAAAATCTTCACACGAGTTGAAARTCTGGTCACAGAACAGATCAGATTTGTTAGCCAGACAGAGATGGTGCAGTTGCATCATCTGTGAGCACCTTTTTTGTTTAAAGCTTTAATTCAAATGGAGTGGAAAATTGTGACCTTCTGTCAAGTGGAAATGTTTCCCTCAAAAGGGCTTCCTCCTTTTTTATCATTTCTTGTAACCGAGCGTTAGGCTACTTATGTCCTCACCCTTATGGCCAATTTCAAACACTTTCCCTCAATCTTGGCGCATTCCCCTTTTTCCTGCAAGTATCTCAGCTACAGTTTCACTTTCCAAGCACTTAACTTTGTTACACAATGCAGTCTTCCTCGTCACACCCAAATGATTATGTTGCAGCTTGTAAACATTTCCAATCTGTCTTTATCAGATTGACATAATTCATTGATTTTTTCTGAGTACAATAAACAATCAGGAGAATTTATAATAAAAATCACCATTAACACATGAATTAATAATTTCATGCATCAAATCACTTCTTCAGTGATTAAATTGATTTTGCTCTGATTTTGATTATTTTACCCCTTTCCATCCATCCATCCATCCATCTTCTTCCACCTATCYGGGGTCAGGTCGCGGGGGCAGCAGCTTCAGAAGGGAGGCCCAGACCTCCCTCTCCCCAGCCACTTCTTCCAGCTCCTCCAGGGGAACTCCAAGGCGTTCCCAGGCCAGCCGAGAGACATAGTCCCTCCAGCGTGTCCTGGGTCTTCCTCGGGGCCTCCTCCCGGTGGGACGTGCCCGGAATACCTCACCAGGGAGGCGTCCAGGAGGTATCCTTACCAGATGCCCAAGCCACCTCAACTGGCTCCTCTCGACGTAGAGGAGCAGCGGCTCTACTCCGAGTCCCTCCCGGATGACCGAGCTTCTCACCCTCTCTCTAAAAGGGAGAGCCCAGCCACCCTGCGGAGGAAACTCATTTCGGCCTCTTGTATCCGGGACCTAGTTCTTTCGGTCATGACCCAAAGCTCATGACCATAGATGAGGGTAGGAACGTAGATCGACCGGTAAATCGAGAGCTTCGCTTTCTGACTCAGCTCTCTCTTCACCACGACGGACCGGTACAGCGCCCGCTTTACAGCAGATGCTGCGCCAATCTGCCTGTCGATCTCCCGCTCCGTTCTTCCCCCATTCGTACGTTAATATTTTACCCCTTTACATTCTACTAATTCCATATCAAGATTAAGACCATTTTTAAAACTCACAATTCTAAAATGATTTATAATCCTCTTCCTCACCCCTTCTGATTGTGCGTTTTTCATCATCCAGCTATATCAATGAGTGAATTTCACTGCTTCAGATGGAGTATGAAGGGATCTTATATCTGCCCTGACCATAYCATACCTAACTTCTAAAATAACCTACTTCCATTTTCTCTTCTTTACACAGAAAAGTGTTTCAGACATAAAGCTATCAGAGCAATATGCTCTGTACAATGACAATAAAGGCCTAATCTAATCTAATATTAAAGCAGTTGGTTTTAATGCTGTGGCTGATTGGAGTGCAGCTCATCTCGACTTTGTCTCGAAATTTGTTCTGCTGCCATTCAAAAATAAAATATCCAATTCTGAAAGAAAGAAAAAAAAAGTGTTTATCCAAAAGGAAATTAAAGCTGAAAAATGGGAATATACTTGGAAAAAAAAAACACTTTTTACATTTGACTTTCAAATAGAAATGTTTTTTTAATTGTAAACAAGACGTTCCTCGTCAGGTTTACAAAACAAAAATTAAAAAACAAGCAAATTTAACCATCTGGGTCATCAGAAAGACCCAATAGMAAATCAAAAGAAATAGACAAATAATATCCTGAGAAACTTTACTGGTGCTCATATCAATTTCCATGTATACCACCATAAAATTCCAATGTGGGCAAAAAATAAATAAATAAAACAAACATCTGCTTGTCTGATAAGTTCATGCATTCTTCGAAATGGTACAACAATAGCATGCAGCAAGAAGCCACAGACGTTAGCACATTGCTAGATTTACACAAGCCAACACCAGGTCTCAGTATCTTTGGATAAGAGGTTACTGGGATTTGATGGATGGCACAGCAGTGGCTYCCGAGAGCTGATACACATGCAGTGTTTTCTGTATTCAACCTTGTGTGGACCTTACGGCTTCTAATTTACTTCCTGGGCAACCACATTATTTGTAGATATGGCTAAAACTCACAGGGAGGTTTGTCAATAGAAACAGATATTACAAGTATTATGGTGGGAATTAGAAAAAAGAGATAAAAGTAAAAAGTAACAAGATAAAAGTGTTGGAAACTCCCTATCACTCAAAGCAGCAGTCAAACAGAATCAGAATGAACTAAAAGCTTTAAACTGCAGGCAGCAGAGAAAAACAGATAGTGTGAAGATTAAGCGAGAAATGCAGACAGAATTTTATGTTTTAACTTTTGCAAATTAAAGTTTGTGAATTATAACCAATGCTTTTAAGAATAATTGAATTTTAAAAAAGGGTTGATTCTATTTGATAATGGAAATAATGAATAAAGAAGAATCATGGAAGGATTAAAAGATAATTAGAAACATGTTGAATGGGGGGGAAAAAAGGGTATGAAATCATGCATGCAGTAAATGATTAAATGAAAAAAGTATAAACCTGATGTTTACCCGTAATCAACAAATGGAGGATAAAATGTGTGTAAAGAGAGTATTGGATAAAAAATATAAAGGCTATATGTTCAATGACTGAAGATGATAAATGTAAAAACATGAAGTAGAAAGATGCTCATGATTTATGTGGTATGATTTGTTTAACGATAAAAGTGAAGTCTGGTTAATGTGATGATGTTAAATGATGTTATAATCAAGGAGGTTCTATAGAACAGCTGGAGTGCTCAGAAACCATGTGACCGGCTGGTGAAGCTAACGGCTAACGCTAAACGGTCAAGAGTCTGGATTTCCCTTTACTGTACATGTTGACAACAGAGCAGAAAAAAAAGGACTGATGTAGAAATCATAAAAACTAATAATATTAACCCAATTATTATTAATATTTTACAGTTTATATAATTTAATGTTTTAAATAATGTCAGAAAAGTTGTTTGTTATGGGTTTATTAACAGAAGTTAAACAGGAAAACGTCTCATTTCACAACACAAGTCAGCAGATTTGATCTTATTTAGCTCAATGTGATCTGAGCAGAACATTATTTTACAGTTTATATAATCTAATGTTTTAAATAATGTCAGAAAAGTTGTTTGTGTTATGGGTTTATTAACAGAAGTTAAACAGGAAAACGTCTCAATTCACAACAAGTCAGCAGATTTTATCTTATTTAGCTCAATGTGATCTAAGCAGAACATAATGTAACAGTTTAAAATTAAAATAATCTTATAAAGTCGATGTAATCTCTGTTATTCATTGAACTAGTTAGCAGATATTAGCTTGTGGAGCATATATACAGAGTGTAGCTCTGCTGAAGCATGGTACAATTTAACAAACTATTAAATATTACAGCTGATTTGTCCACTGATTAATATTTAAACCTACAGAGTGTAAAAAATTATAAATGTAAGTATTTTTAGGTTTCTGTTAGAGGAACCTGACCTGTTAAGAAGATGGTTAGCTAATAGAGACAAGTTTCATCCTATAACCAGAGAACATTTTCWAAATGTTGACTGGTAAATATAAATATTCTTATTTTTTATGGACAGTGAGAAGAAATAAATATAATTTACTACTAGGTAAAGTCTAAGTTACAGGCTGACTTCAGGTCTGGTTTAGATCATTGTTACTTATAAAATTATATATTTTTCCTGGTATAAATCTGCTGTTTTACATGATTGTTGAATCAAATTAATATAATTATTAATTTATTGTAAAAACATGACCGATAATCTGTGAAACAGATCCGGTTCAGCTTGCCGTGGTGGCTGTGAGCTGTTGCTCTGTTTGGTCTCCGTTTCTGCTCCTCCATGCTGTCACAGACACTACCAATGGACGGTATGGGCGGGGCTCAGTCTAGTGATCTATATTTAAGTCTGTCATGGACTAATTATTTATATCTGTGTCACCTTGACACTGTCCACTGCTCATATCTTATGATCACTTATGTCGGCTCTTAATCTGTTTGTTCCAGACGTCAGGACKCCAGCATCGGGCTGACCTCTCTTTTGCGCGATATGTTAACTCTTTGAGCCGAGAGCTGTCATTGGCTGATAGTAACATGAGGCGGATTGTGATTGGTTGTACATTGTCACATGGTGTTAACATGAGGTTATATCATTGGTTTGCCATCTGATGATGGTGGCCACGTTCGACAGACTTCTTGATTGTTTTCTGTTCATTGTTTGCCCAGAATTAAATAATTGTCGACCATACACGCAGACTTCTTCTCCTGTGCATTTATTTCAACGTGTTTCTGCATTTTCAATAACTGTGTCCACCACAAAGTCTATGGTTATAATTAAATCTGATTAGGTAACTGAATAAAGGATGATGTCATGGTGCAGCTTTAGGCAGTAGGAAGAGAAAAGTCGTGATCATGCGATGGGTGAAGTAATTTTGGATGAGGTCATTTTAAAAGTGAAATAAAAAGCGTTGAGGGAGAAGAAGCTTTGTTCTTCTTCCTTCAGAGACCAGCTGAGTGGATCAGACCTGACAAGCAGCCCCCCATCTGAAAGCCTCTTTATTTCCTTTTCTTTAAAAAGGATTCGTTTCCCATGAAGGGATGAAAACAATATCCTTTGTTTTCTTTGAAAGGGTTTTCCTCCTGAGTGTTTTTGGCTGTTCACCGTTTTGTTCTCCTCAGGACAAAAACAGCAGCCTCACCCAGGCCACAGTTACTGTTTTAGGTATGTTGCCAGGCAGCTGTGAGCCTTCATTAAATCAGTAACAGAAAACTTTTTACCCAAGACCCAAATCATAAATCCAGTTCAGTCCCGTCCATTACACACCCTGTTTAAATTGCAGGGATAAAGACAAGACATTTACAGGCTTTAACCACCAAAATATAACGAAATATGTTCTTTAAAATTATAATATTAACACCAAGTATAACCTGACCTTGTGATTTGGCTCAGTCTTGGTTAAGCACCATTTGAATTTGAACGATTCCTCGTTTCAAGTCTMGTTATTTATATTTATAAGCACCCATCCAGTCATCACAACCAGAGCTGAGGTGAACTCTCTCCCACCCACAAGTTCTCAGGAACATTTGTAAGGTTGGCCGTTTTCAGACGGTCTCTTTCAGCATCAGAGGTAACAAMTGTTCGCTACGTCACAACTTATTCGGCAAAAGTGTTTCTGAAAAGGTTTTATTATGTTCCAAATAAAGTTTCAGTACATGACTTGTGTTTTAGGTTTAATGGAACATAGCGTGCAAGCAGAACAAAACAACTTGCTAAGCAAAACCAGAAGGACGAGTTTAGACAAGCGGTCTAACCACAAAATTTTCCAACACGCCCGAGTTTCCAGTAAAGAATGCACAAACAAGTATGACTAACACAGTAAGAATGTTTTTCTGTTGTCTAGCTAATTACATGCCCCCCAGCAACCAGCTTCTGATTGGCTTCTATGCTTATGACATGACATAGCAACTGCCTTATGATTCGACAACTTATTGTGATGTAATTTCTACGTGTGTGAATAAAAGTGGATCACGGCCACAGAGCGGCAGAACTTCTCTGGACTTGACTACAGTTGAGTTAAGTACTCTGAACTTCTCCCTTTGCAAAGTGTATCTTTAAATTGGTTTCAGTCTCTGATGTCTCTTGTTTAATGTCTGGTGGGTTGTTGTGTATCAAGTCTCAGGTCAAAATACCGGACAGTTTCCATCTCTCCTTTTCCGCATTAAGTGTTTTTCGAAAAACCCAAAAACCACCTCAAGCGAGCATAAAAACTTTAGCGAATTGAGGATTTTTTTTTTTTAAATTTTGCCGTTTCCATCCGACTTTTTTTTTTCCGCATTTTTAATGCGCATCAAAAAGCCTTGATGGAAACACGGTTAGAGACACACTGCTCTCAGATCAGCTCACTGCAGCCAATTTACATGAACTAAGCACACTGACAAAGTTCTGACAGATCACACACACACACTGCAAGAACTAGTTCCGACAACATGATGATGCACAAGAAAAGCACCTCAGCATGTGAGAAGAGTAGCAAATCATGTGATCATTGTCATGCACCCTTGTAAGCAAGCTGTGAAAAGACTTCCTCTTAAGAAATGGAGGCCGAAGAACCTCAGAGAATGAGTCCCCWGCTGCTGAAGCACAAAAAGCAGATTGAACACTGGAAAATTCAGGGGTGAAAACAAAAAAGCCAGAACAGAAATTCTGATTTGTTATGTTGTCGTATTCATATATTGGTTTTTTTAACAACTACTGAAACACAGGAGTTAGATAATCACCATCTGATACACAAGACAAATCTTTTTTTCT
This sequence comes from Austrofundulus limnaeus, assembly GCF_001266775.1. Classification (NCBI taxonomy): domain Eukaryota; kingdom Metazoa; phylum Chordata; class Actinopteri; order Cyprinodontiformes; family Rivulidae; genus Austrofundulus; species Austrofundulus limnaeus. Next base: position 1,272,535 of record NW_013952434.1, on the reverse strand, counting down.
GGGGGGACTTTTTTTTTAAATATATACAATTTTAACTCCTAATTAGTCAAAAACGTTTGTTTTTATGTTCATGAGGTTGTACTCAGCTAGTTGGGAAAGCTTGATACTCAAAAGAAGACAGTTTGAACAGGAAGTGGAGGAGGCACAGCTACACCTCTGCTTCTGCTAAATAAACATCCACAGTATTTAGTCATACTTTGTACTTCATTATTGAGAGTGTTCGTTACTGGTGTTCTTGTTTTATTATTTCAACATGCTGGAGGGCGTTGGCTGAAAAATAATAAAAAAAAATAAGTTGTGTTATCTCTCACACACAGACACACAAAAAAAAGGGGGAAGTTCTGTTGTTACCAAAAAGATTAAAATTAGTGAGGTTGTGTCTGTCTCCAGAACAGTCACTAAAATTTGTCACGCACTTATTTTTGAGGAAACATGTTCTGGCAGGTGTGTCAGACGAACAATAAAACTAAACTACTTTGTGGTTTACTTTGTTAAAAGTTCTGCTTTGTGCGCCGCCATCCTGATTATRTCAAGCTTACGAGAGAAAGCGGGGGAAAGCACCACTCTTGGTCCTCGAGAGCTACCGTCCTGCATTTTTATTTTGTTTATTTTTCCCCTTCCATCAGCTCCAGCCTGATTTAGTTGTTTCAATYACCACCCGTTGTTCTGCAGAAGCCATCGCCCATCCATGCAAATCAAACCAAATGAGTTGGAGAAGCCTGTAAACATGCAGGGTGTGGAGGACCAGGACTAGACACTCCTGGGTTAAAGTGCGCCCTAACTAGCGGTTTCATGATGAAGCCAAACCGAACAAGACAAAGCCATGAACGCTACAGCCATAACATTACATGCAGCAGAAGCTAAAGGGAGAGAAAAGTCACTCACCTGACAGTACAGGCTGCACGCCATGATTGTCGACAACGCTCGCGCGCTGTGAACCAAACTTTTATAACCAGAAAAGACTTTCACATAAACTATCTAACAAACTCATCTACCACAGCTAAAAGTCACCCTCCGACCCACTTGCATTCCTTGCCGTGACACCGTCCCCTAGCTCCCAGAGCTTGTATTTATGTGCGCGTGGTGACTCCTCCCTTTCGCAGCTGCAAGGAGCAGACACTGATGGCGCTAAGCGACGACATTTGTGGCAGCCATCTTGTAAGGAGCTACCTGTAGCACTGTACTGTTTATCGAAGCCACACGCTGTAACGCTTTGTCCATCAATATCAAAAACGCAGCGTCTCATCTTAATTAAGTAAACACGTAATGAATTATGTGAAAACAAGATGAATATTCTCCAGGCGTGCCAGGTGCTTCAACTATCATTAAATTACCAGATGTTGTAATCATTCTGACCCAAACAGAACTTCACGTTCACTTTTGCTTCCAATCAGAGCTCTGCTACCAGTGGGTAGACTATTTTTCTCATAACTTCAAGAGGGGATCTAAACTTGACAGGCCAATACAACAAACATTTTACTGCAGTAAAATTAAAAAATACATTTTATTACAGTTTATTGATTAACTGTTTCTTCAACTAAACAGATAACCATAAAAGATAATAAAAAGACACAGTATATACACTATTATATTTGAAACATGACAAGTGTTCTGTTTGAGTTAAACATTTTATTTTGAATGATAAAAAAAAACACTTCTCAGGCACACAGTTTGTTCTGTGCAGTCAAAGGCTGCATTAGTTAAATTTATCACTTACCCTACCCAGCCTGATCATGACATCCCTCCTCCAAATACCCCCTCTTCTTTGCTCAAAGCTCCCCCATGACTGAGTCATTCCCTTCTCTAGTTACATTACATCACATTTGAGTTTAACATTTAAACATCATTAAACATCATTATTCACTATTAAACAAATGAATGATAAAGATTCTTCTACTTCAGTTGTTTGCTTATCCACACACTTAACAATATTACTTTACATACATCAGTTTTCATAATTCATTATACATTGGAGTTGTATTCTTCAGTTTAATTATTTACTGCATGCATGACTTCATACTCTTTTCATTCAACATGACTCTAATCATCTTTTAATCATTTCATGATTCTAATTTACTTCCATCATCTAATAAGATCAACTCCTTAATTCAATTACTCTTAATAACATTGGATATAATTCACAAATAAAACTAATTTTGTAAGCTTTGACTGTTTGCATTTCTTCACATCTTGAATCTTCTCCTGTACAGTCGGTCCAGTTACGCTCTCATCCTGTGAGAGTGTTGGCTGTTATGTCCACTTTCATCTGGCTTTCATCTGGGACGTTCTGTTTTGAAGCCATGCTTAAGGACAACATAATGCTGCAAAATCTTTGGGGAAAGCACAGCTTGAAACTTTTGGTCCTTCCACAGAAAACTCAATGTGTGTGTTTTTTATTTTTTATATTCCAAGTTTTAAATTTTAAACACTTGAAATGTCAATGGGTTGCTTCCAATAAATATATTTTGAGTGACCTCATGTTGGTGGTTCTACCAGTTATTTTTAGCCTTCAGGGTGCCACTCAGTCTAATTTAGAGCGCTCATTATCAGGATTTGGTCATCTTGAAATGTTGGATCTGGATATGTCTGATCCAATCCAATTTTTCTTTGAACAACAGGGATAAAAGTAAAAAAGATTATGCCATCCTGGACTGCAAAAAAGGGTGATTACAAAATTGTGATCCAGATTGCACTTTTTGAACTACTGGTCCTACATGTCAGGTTCTTTGTCTTGGTTTGGGAGACTGTCATTGTCCACACAAAACCTGATCAGGAGACCGGTTAAGGTGCATACCCTGCGGGACCATGGCTGTCGTGACTGTGATCAGTAAAGAATGCAGGCAAAACACAGTAGACATATTGATGCTAGCAGCACACTTTTTATCTTGTTGGAATCTGATCTATTCTGAGTAAAAGACAAGTACTGACACTAACAGCTGTGTGTTTTTGCACCTTCCTGTCTGCATACGTTTGTTTCCTTGACTGTGGGCTTTAAAAAAAGGGGGTTGAAACTGAACAGAATGATAGTTGTACATAGTTACTCCTATTTGCAGAAGATATTTTCTGACAGCATACAAGAGACAAAAACTGAAAAGGTGGAATTTTTAATGATTCATAAACTAATATTGTTTAATGCTAAGCTATAAAACCATGTTCTGGCATTAGTTTTTTTTTTTCTGAATGTCAGAAACAAAGTATGCCAAACATGTCACATGTAGTTCTTAGCAAAATGGCGTCACAAATCTCCTCAGCTCTCCTCGCCTCAAACGGAGGCTGACATTGGTTCAACAGCCGGGTACTTTGTCACGTGAAACGGAAATTCATACCAGCTGAGAAAACAAAATTTTAGAGGAAATACTTTGCCTTAGTTGTAATCTGTGTTGTCTAATTTGCAAACTCCTGCACAGGGTTGCCAGATAGGAAATGAAGAACGGTCATTCAATTGCTTTAAAATTGTTCTTTGTTCCTCGAAGAAATTTTTTATTTTGTTTTATTTTAAGGCCAGGAAAAACAGCAGTGATCAATTATTCTATTTCATTTTAGAAAAAAAAAAGGTTGCGTGTGGCCTGCTTGTTATGTAAACAGGTGGAGGGAGGTTTTGGGTTTGGCTCAAGTTCTGTCGGTGTTTTAGAAAAGCAATTTATGACCAGTTGCCACTCTAACAGACCCATTCACCCTCCCCATTTTCTTTGTATTGGTTTCAGTGTGGATAAAGGTCAGAGAGGGTTTAGATGGTGCACAAATCACTCGTAAAAAGGTCTTGTACGTTTTACTTTTTTTTAGTACAAAATCTGTTAGGGCTGCTGTCTTTTGATCCAATATACTCTGATTTGCTGTGAGTTATATCAGCATGAGACAAAGCAGTTACATTCTACTGCAAATGTTGAATACAGAAACCTTTGTTTGCCCCAGCAGAAAAAAACTGCTGCCTAAAAAAGTGCAAACAACTCAGAGACAGAGAAATGCCAGCCCAGCAACTGGTAACGTGATGGCTTCTGGGGCTTCTGCATTGTGGCTGGGGTGGGGGTGGGGGTGGGGGTTCTCTCCTCTGCTCCACTCTGGGGGTGGGGGATGTTGTGCACTGTGGTGGTGCTGGAGATACCGCAGGGCTCCATGCTCAAGGAGCCTCTGGATGTCTCATGTCCTGGTGGTCAAATGTCTAAAACATCAGGTTCTTTATCGACTGATGGTTGGGCAAATAAAACAACAAGGTAGAGTGGTCGCAAAGTCCGAACCCAGCCTCATTTACTAGAACTTACGTAACCCTAACTATAAATCCAGATCAATAGTCAGATGTTACTGGCTACTGACCACTGCTTGAAGCCTTCAGAGGAAATTAAAAGATTCCAGGTTTGCAAATCTGCTCAGTGGGTTTTTAATTGCGATCTTTAAATACGTTGTGCTAATTCTTTCAAGGTTGTCTCTGTAATAGAAAATTGTGTACATTGCTTTTGACATTTTAAACTTTTGACCTGACAGACAGTCTGAGACATGCTCCTGTTTTTAACTGAATACATGATCTTTCTTTGAGCTGTTGCTGTGCATAAAAAAACAAGATACAGCGTGTAAAATAAGTATTGAACACGTCAACATTTTTCTCAGTAAATATATTACTAGAGGCGCTAATGACATGAAATTTTCACCAGATGTTGGTAACAACCCAAGTGATCCATACATACAAAGAAATCAAACCATAAAT
>NW_013952434.1:1264866-1266893 GCF_001266775.1 Austrofundulus limnaeus | reverse complement strand
ACTCTGCAGTTTTCACTCATTTACAGGCCAGCGGTCACTCTTTCAGAGATGAGGATGTTCTCATTCTTGATACTTTACTTTTACCCATCATCAGATGGTTCTTGTGTGATACCTGGCCATCATTTGGGACTGAACCAGCTGATATTAACTTGCACTGACAAGGGGCAGGCTTGCTGTCTAATTACTGAGAGAGTTCAGCTGGTGTCTTGGCTTTCCAYGCCTTTTTACACCTCCCTTTCTTCATGTGTTCAATACTTTTTCCCTGTGCCATTCCACTTTATTACAAATAACTTCACTTCTGGACATTTATGGTTTGATTTCTTTGTATGTATGGATCGCTTGGGTTGTTACCGACATCTGGTGAAAATTTCATGTCATTAGCACCTCTAGTAATATATTTACTGAGAAAAATGGTGAAGTGTTCAACACTTATTTTACCCGCTGTATATGGGTCAACAGAAGGTTAAGTCCAAAAGTGATAGTTTCGGTTCTTTATTATGCAATGTGTTTTTTTTTCTTATCAGATGTTTGCACTTCTTGGAWACTGTGGAAACTGTGTATAAAGCTGAGAGGGACAGCTTCCTCTTCAGTACACTCATGCAGACTGCTTGTCACTCTGTTTAACCTGTGCTCATTTTATTGCAATAAAACAAATTCAAAGACTATTTCTGTGAAGAAACTTTCTTGATCACATATTTCTGTGTAATTACTTAATAAGATAATTTTCCACAACAACTCCTGCTGATCTATTCCAATCAAATAATTGTATCTACATGTAATGTACATGTACATGTACAGTACATTACATGTAATGTTAGTTGGCTGGATTGACTCATCCACGGCCACTTCACATGTGTTTGTTAACCCTTGGTTATGATCCACTCAAAAATGAGATACTTTTGTTTTGACGTTAGGACATGAAAAAGGTTAATTATTTAAAAACTCCTTGGCATGTGTGAAAAAACATCTAAACTTATAATTTTATGGGACAGATCATATTTTAACCCTCACATTTCCTTGCTCAAAGGACATTTTGTGAATTTCCAACTGTCCCCGCTCACTGGAGCGTGAAGCTCTAAGATTTTTGTGTAATTTGAAGCAGAATGATCCCCTCTACCAAAGATTACGCCCATATTTTCAAAATTAATATCTATGCTAATTTTACAGCAATTTTTCTGAGAGTATCATTTTTTCTGATACACCCCAGGTGAAAAAAATATTATACTAAGTATACTAAATCTAAGTAAAGTTTAGTATACTTGAAGCCGCAGTAATCATCGACATACTGTACTTAAAGAGTGCTATTTTGGAACAACTAATTTAATACTAAATATACTTTAGTTGTATTTAAGTTGTACAGAAGCACAATTTTAAGTGTATTAAGTATACTTTTAAATACTAAAATGGAACAACTTTAAATATACTTAGTACACTTTAAGTCTATATCTTTGTCTATACACTTAAAGTGTACTAAGTACAGTATATTTCTCTTTCTTTCTTTCTACTGAAAGTGTTTCATTCAAATATAATTACTCACTATTACACAAAGTATTGAAACCTTGAAACATTATTTTGAAAATGATTTATAAAAATAAGGTTAATACCTATCAAGACCAAGACCAGACATTTTAAGACCAGACCTTCTAAGACTACAACCAAGACCAGACCTTCTAAAACCAGACCTTTTAAGACTAGACCTTCCAAGACCAGACCATCTAAGACCAAGACCAGACCATCTAAGACCAAGACCAGACCTTCCAAGACCAGACCATCTAAGACCAAGACCAGACCATCTAAGACCAAGACCAGACCTTCCAAGACCAGACCATCTAAGACCAAGACCAGACCATCTAAGACCAAGACCAGACCTTCCAAGACCAGACCATCTAAGACCAAGACCAGACCATCTAAGACCAAGACCAGACCTTCCAAGACCAGACCATCTAAGACCAAGACCAGACCATCTAAGACCAAGACCAGACCATCCAAGACCAGACCATCTAAGACCAAGACCAGACCATCTAAGA
>NW_013952434.1:1261915-1264010 GCF_001266775.1 Austrofundulus limnaeus | reverse complement strand
CCTCTAGTAATATATTTACTGAGAAAAATGGTGACTTGTTCAATACTTACATATACAGTATATATATTGAATTGGCAAAAATGAACCCAGGGTGCAGGCAGCTTCAAAAAAGAAAAAAAATAAAGATTTATTAAACAAAAATTGCTGACAGGGCAGCTCAAAAACTCACTTGGTGTAGCAAGGCAACAAACATACAGGCTGAGAACAGCACAACGATCAGACAGGGAAGTGAAGACGACTCAGAATATAAAGGTGAGACTAACGAGCACAAACAGGAAACACCTGGGAGAGAAACACGAGGAGCAGGTGAGAGTGGGCGGGGCTGGAGCAAAGGCAACAGGAGGAAGAAAACAGATGACAAGACAGAAACTAAAATAAAACCTTAATACAGACACAAATCATAACAATGAGATCATCTTTTGGACTATAAATAATAATAATATAATAATAATAATATAAATAAAAGGAGAGAGTTGAGAAGAGACAGCGTTCTTCTATTCTCCACCAAAGTCCAGCTGACGCTTGATCGAAGGCCTGAAGAAGGCTTGGACCGAATACCCGATTGTTTCTGGTCGGAGACCTGTTGAGACAAAGATCTCCAGGTTTAACATAAAATCTGGTCTTTTAAGACCGAGGTCCTGTAGAGGCTTGAAACTCCAGGACTCRAATGTAACCCGATCTTGCAGAATTAAGTGTGGCGTGAAGAACAGTATGTTGAAAAGTTGAGTCAAACAGTTGTGCCTCACCATGGCACTCAGCCAACAGAGTTCCACACTTCTGGACAGGAAACAGACAAACAACAAAGCAAAAAAAAGTTACACTCTTGCCAGATCATTTACAACATCTTACATAATGTGGGTCCCACTGGGAGTGTTATTATTAAGGTTAGATGGAAAGTACATTCACAGCTGGAACAGAACAACACAGGATATGCAAACAGAGTGGTGACAAGTATATACATCAGCTAACATCAGACTATATTTGGTCTGGTAATAGGAAAACCTGCTGCTGAGGCTTTCAGTGAAGCCCGATTGTAGCAGGAACATGGAAAACCACTGCAAGTCTAGCTTGGCGTAAACTTATTTTGCATCCGTTTTTTTAAAAAGCGGCACATTAAACTTAAACGGCTTCCACTTTCAGGTGGGAAAACTCAGAAGGATTTGTTAACTGTTAAGATCAGTGAGGCTGTTATTAGGATAAATCAAGGCCATGACAAAATAAACATTTAAACATATACTGTATATTTCAACAGTAACTTTGATTAAAACAAAATGGTAATGTTATGTTTATGGCCACAGTCATGTTTTCACAGCCTTTTCTATTCAAGTCAAATTCACAGTCTTCACCCAGTTCCTATCTCAGCCTGCTCCTGCTCACTCCTCCTCCCATCACCGATTCTGGTAATCAGCTCATTCTCTTCACCTGTGTCACTCAGTACTCAGTCACTCACCTTTGCTCTCTGTCAGATTATCATCAGTTTACCTGTGATTCTCCAGYGTTCCTAGTTCATGTCTTGTTTTTGCCTTGTGATCTCGACCTCGCTCATGTCCCCTGGTTCAACGATTCTCGCCTCAGCCCCCAACGGATTATACCTGCCTTCTGCTCTACTGGTAATGACCCACGCTCTGCTCCTTGGATTTCTGCTCCTTGTCTCGTCCCTGTTCTGTACCTTCTGTCATCTGACCACCTGGATCTCGATCAACGCTTGCCTCACGGATTATTGGAACCTGCCTGCTCCATCCAACCAGGTGAATAATTCTGAACTACTGTATTTGACCCAAGCCTGTCTCTGGACCCAGAATCAGTCTCACAGAACCAAACAAACAAACCCAGGAAACTGTGACATCACCRCCCCACTCTGGAACCCAAGGATCTTAAACAAACAAGGTTTCTATCTGGACCCCTATTGTGAACAGGTTAGTGACTTCACATTGGAATATTCTACAGTCACTTTCTGCCACCTAACAACCTTTCCTGTGTTTAGATTCAACAAGAACCTGGTTCGAGCTTGAAGTGATTTGATTTGATTTGATTTATTGATTTAACAGGAAAAGATTACTAAAAATCAAGCCTGACTCAGCATAATTGCTGTTTT
>NW_013952434.1:1259143-1260819 GCF_001266775.1 Austrofundulus limnaeus | reverse complement strand
ATTCTGACTTCTAAAGAAATTAACAGAATATGCCACGCTTATGAATTAGGAAGATAGCTCAGTATTTTAGAAYGTTTTCTTTTATTCACCATCTATTATTAATCAATGTTACTAATTTGTATAATCAGTTGTGGCTGTCTCTGCAAAATCTATTAAACTGCATGCGAGCATTATAAAGACAAATTAACTGACTGGACATTGATAATTTTTGGTTGTCCTTTTTAACATTTTTTTCTCTGATTGCAGGGGAGTTTGTGTTAGTTTAAAATAACACGATAATTGCCTATTTTATAATAGTGTGGTTATTTTAAAGTGATTAGTAACAAAAAGGAGGTCAGATTATAATATAGAGTTCGTTTTTCTGGTTCAGAAGTCAGCAGATAGGAGGTAGAATACCTCTTCTCTGAAAGAACAGTTCCCTTGAGACCTATTTTTTACTGGTCCCAAAATCTCATCTCGACCACACTAAGAAGTGCACATCCTACAAAGAGAGCGCTGCCCGAAGAAACGACAGTGCCCAGCAGATCTCAGGCGTCCCTGTGCTACTACGCCTACATCAGAGCTGGGGTTCACGAAGGGAGCGACTGTCGAAAGAAGGTGGGCAGTAGAAGGTCGAGCCCAAAGCTCTCGCTTGATGCCCTAGGATACAGGTCAGACTCAGCAGCTGCAGTCACCACCGACCACACCTCGGTCCACTGGCTGTCAGTCTCCCTCGAGTGACTGCAGGCCTGACTCACAGAGCTGCCTCACCCCCTCCCCTCTGTGACTGTGAGTCTGAAAGTGCTGCCCCGCACTTTCCACCCCCTCTGTGACTGAGAGTCTGTCCCATCGCCCCAGATCCACAAAGAGGCATCGACTCCTCTCCAAGACCCTCCAGTGTCCGGGCGGGTAAACTGGGGGAGGAGCCACAAAGGACAAGAACATTTAACATATTTTCAAACAGTTTCAGAGAAATAAAACAAAGACTAAAAATTATATCAAACATATAGTTACTTGTATGAAACTTCACCAAAATCTGATTTATCCAAAATTCATATTGACAAGTCTTCTGTTTATTATCTTACTTAAAAGGAACATCAAGACAAAAAATATAATTAAAAAAGGAAGACATTCAGAACAATAACATATAGTTACTTGTATGAAACTTCACCAAAATCTGATTTATCCAAAATTCATATTGACAAGTCTTCTGTTTATTTTCTTACTTAAAAGGAACATCAAGACAAAAAATATAATTAAAAAAGGAAGACATTCAGAACAATAATCATCCTTCTTAGCTCTTTCCAGCTCCTTTTCACTTCCCGCTTGAAGACCAGCTTTCCTACAATTACAAAGAGAAATCACCAATCACATGTCTAAAAACAACTGTTTGCTTGTAAAATGAAACACACCCTGATTGGTTTAATTTTAAGAGACATGTTATTCAAATACGCAGTTATCTTACTCTGCTGATTCTGCTCTTTGTCTTAGTTACAGTGAACTTTTGCTGTCATGAACTTTGCTACTGTGCTGTTATGATCTTTCTCCAAATAGATAATGATGACTTGCAGAACACGGGAATGCGAAATGGTCACTCGGGGACTTTCTGATGCACGCCTATGCAGAGTTGTAAAGTAACTAAGTACAAATACTTCTTTACTGTACTTAAGTAGAATTTTTGGGTATCTGTACTTGAG
>NW_013952434.1:1254977-1259011 GCF_001266775.1 Austrofundulus limnaeus | reverse complement strand
GCTTTGTGCAGCCTTGATATATGTATATAAACTGAAACAACTGGACTAAATTTAACATAAATTACTTATTTTAATACAGTATAGTACAATTTTTGGGAGGTCACCTTTTAAATAAATGTCCTTACAGAAAATCTAACTGCTCATTTTAAATATATACTTTTACTTTTAATACTTAAGTACGAAATATATTAGATACTTTAAGACTTTTTCTCAAGTAATATTCCTAAAGGAGACTTTTACTTTTATTAAAGTAATTTTTTGGTAAGATACTTTAAGACTTTTACTCAAGTAATATTCCTAAAGGAGACTTTAACTTTTACTAAAGTAATTTTTTGGTAAGATACTTGTACTTTTACTCAAGTATCACTTTGTGGTACTTTATACAACACTGCGCCAATGGTTCCTGAAGATGGACGTGGGAAAGCAGAAGAGAAAATGAACAACTAGCAATGTTCAAATATTGTGCTTGTGATTAATGTTTAACACGAGACCTCCGTTCCCCCCCTTCCCTTACGCAGTATCGTTTCTATGTAACTAGGGGCGTGTAAACTAAATAAAAGAGGCTTGAGCTGCAGGAGGTCTCTAAGAGCGTTGGGTTGGAGGTACTGAGCTGACTTCCTGTCCTGCGTTCTCCTCACTCTGGTCAAAAGCTGAATTTGACTGTTTCTTTCTCTCTTGTTTGTATTTGTAAATGTTCTAGGTAAATTTATACCTGACACACCCCAATCTTTGACCAGGTGGTTGGACATATGCAGGACTCAGGTTTCTTCATTTGTTTGACTCCTTTCAGCTTCTCTATAGATTACATGAAATCCACAGTTGTCAACGTGTCTTCTACGGCCTCCTGYGAGAACACACACTCACAGGATCAAAACTGAAGCACGAAATAAACTTTYAGACAAAATTAAATACTGCACCATATGCAACTTCAAGTTAAAAGTGGGAAAAAAAGCAAAATATCTATTAAAAGTTAGTGTTTTGGTTTGTATGTAACGCACCAGCCCAGCAAGTGTCTTATGACAATATCTTCAGGTTCTCTGGAAGGACATAAAACAAAATTACAGCAACACGTTTTTATCTAAAATGACGTGTTGTGCAGCTGTGATGGATTGTGTACAAACTAATATGGTGTCAAAATGTTATATTTATATGTCTCATTCAACCACAGTTACATTCAGTCTATCCAGGAGGCAGTTTATCTTTACACTATTTCTATTAATAACAAGTCAAATGAAAACAACCAAAAATAAACTAAAAGTAATGATTTTATACTTCTTGCACTTTTTAAAAATGTAAGGAGTAGAAAGTACAGATAATTGTGTGAAAATGTAAGGAGTAGAAGTGAAAAGTAGGCTGAAAAATAATTACTCAAGTAAAGTACACAAAATTTCTACTTAAGTACTGTAACAAAGTATTTGTACTTAGTTACTTTACAACTCTGGATTTAAAGGAAATAGAGAAAAAAAATCAGAAATCACAAATTATGAAAACGAATATTTGTTTTGCTGAGTTGTCACAATAGAAAAATTACTTTTTATATTTTAGCTTTAATTCTGAACACTGATAGTTTATGTTAGACCAAACATTTTTATGTATTTAGAGAACATATTCATGCAATGCATTATTAGACAAAGAGAAAACATTTTGAGAGTTTTTTCATGTATATTTCCTCTCCAATGTTTGTAGCATTTCTTAAAACCATTTCTTGTCTAAATAAAATATAAGAACGTCCATTTAAGCTGCTGCCGTTGTGAGACCTTCTGCTTTTCTGAGGTAACATGCTGCTTCTCAACCAAAGATTTCTAGTTAAAGTTCTGATTTTAGAATAGGCCTGCTTKCACTGCCTAGACTATGGCATAAAGTGAACAAATATATATTTAGGTTCTAGAGTTTAAGTCTTTAATTGGTGCTCCACAAATTACAAATTTAAATGACAACCTAGCAGCTGTTGGACAAGAGTGATAAAAGTAAATAGATAAATGGACATATTTGAAGACAAAAGAAGAAATAATTCAGGTAGGGTCATTTAATTGGAGGAACTTTCAAGAAGGCACAATCAAAAGCTTTTTTGTGAATACAATATGATAAAAAAGAAAGAATCACACATAAATTTCTCTTTCACACACATACACATGAAGACACAACAAGTGTAGCACGCACCACATTTTCACCTGCGGCTGAGATCTGGAGCCAAAAACAAGCGACCGAAAGGATTTTAAAGCCCTGACAACACGTGAAGACATCAGGCCTTCCAGTGTCACGTGGAGGATTCCGATCAGCAGTAAACACAAATCAAAAACTGTGGGAAGTGTGAATCCACAGAAACAAAACAGCTTTTTTTTCTGCTCTGTGTCTTCATACTCATGTCTCAATAATCCTGGAAGACGTCAGTCAAACATCAAAAAGTTGAACAGTAACACGGAAAAAGTCAAATGAATGGGGTTTAAGGTGTTCGTTCACACAGGAGTGCTTTCATACCCTTCAAAATAAAATAAAACAAGGACTTGATGAACAAGGAGGTAAAAAAAGTTGCTGCCATCACAGTCCTCTAGTTAAAGTTTTTCTACCTAATTTATCTTTTACATCCCTAGACCCGCCCCCCCTTTCTCTCCTTCGTCTTGACCTCTTTTGATCATCAGATTAGTCCACAACATAAAAGAAGCTAAACCCCTCCCCCTCCCGTTTCTACCCCATTTTCCTATCCCCCCCAGTTCCGTCATAGTTCATCATGACTCGCAGCTTCGTCTGCCTTGAGTTTGAACTCTGCCTCGGTGATGATTCCGTCTCCGTTGCGGTCCTGATTGGAGAACATGTTGTCGATGATGCGGTAGGGGTCGAAGCCGGGAGCCAGGCGGCCTTTACCCTCCTTTACCTGCTGTATGATGTAGTCGGTAAACTGCGGAGGGAAGGAAAGAGGGTGAATGGAAAACAACAAAAAATAAATTAAATAAAGACGATGACGGCACACGATCACCTACCTCTGACGGCTCCACCTGATTGTTCTTGTCTTTATCCATCTCTGCAAAAAGGTCCGGCGACACCTCCTCGTTCCAGATGAACATGTAGCCTTCGGGGAGTCCCTCCTCCATCTCCACCATCTCAACGTCAAAAACCATCACAGCACTTCCTGGAACTTCATCAGCTGCACACACACAAACGCACAGCTGACCTGCTTAACAGATCTTTGATGCCACTGGGTTTGGAGAATGTTTTTGCTGCTGCCAGGATCGTGGCACACTTTCACAGAAAAGCTCAGTTTGCAGTGAAGGAAAGCATGCTGAGTTTTGAGGTAAATTCTTTATTACATAAGAGGTGGAAGAGGAGTATTGTGGATCAGGAAAAGAGTGTATGATTCTCTAGTAAGCCAATCTAGGAAAGGGAGGAGTTTGATCGGAACAATCTGGTCTGTCAAGAAACCTGGCTGTGCCAATCATTACAAGGGTTGGAAACAGGCCGACGGAGCCCACCTTTGACCTCCAACAGAGAGGAGGACGTGACAGAAAGAGAGGCCATAAGAGAGACCGGGATGCAGGAATAATGGGCCAGAGAGAAGAGAAACGCAGGAAGAAGAAATTGAAGGAGTAATAAGGAGTAATAAGTATTAATTTTGATTGATTTTTATGCTGGCAAATAAATAACAAGTGTGATAATTATATGCTAATTGCAAAGTGTGATTTGACTAATGTAATGTGATAATTAATGTGTTTTAATGTAAGATGGTGATTTAGAAGAGTGCTGCTGTATGTCTTAAAATGAAGAAGGGGGTGTGTGCTACATTTAGACCAGGGGTGGGCAATCCTGGTCCTCGAGGGCCACAGCCCTGCATGTTTTATTTTTTTCTCTGCTCAAACACACCTGATTTGATGAATGGGCGATTATCAGGCTTCTGCTGTATGGAGGACCGAAACTGACATAATTAAAAATAAAAGCGGAAATATATAAACTGACTAATAAATAAATATACTTAAAGTGCACCAATATAATTCAAAAAGGAGAATTTTATTTAAAGTATATATATAAATATGTATACATAT
>NW_013952434.1:1251989-1253208 GCF_001266775.1 Austrofundulus limnaeus | reverse complement strand
CCTACATACTGTGCCTTTAAACAGATTTTTCACTTGATACGTAGGTTTTTAAACAAAATGACTTTTTTTTCATTTATTATTCAAAAATAATTTTTTTAAGGCTGGTATTTTTTTAAGGTTTGGATGAAATGGTCTGAGTCCAAGAATTTCAAAAAGTATTTCAAGATTTTAAGCATCCAGGATTATTTCCAGTTTTCAAAGTATAAAAAAGAAGAGGTTTTAAAACTCAAAATCCTGGTAAGACGTTGGTAATGAAACAAACCGATCAAAATGAGATGGATAAGAACAAGATAAAGACATAAAAAACTGACTTTAAAAAAAATACCTCATAAATAATAATTAACAAACACTGAAAACAAAGAAAGTAAAAAAAATTAGCAGGATGACTTTGCATTAAAAGTCACTAGGTCACATTTTTCCATGAAGCTGCACAAAACAAACTAAAGTTAATTTAGTTTCCTCGTGCTTATCTGGTTCGAACATATGTAAGTGTTTTTCTGTTATCACTCGGCTCCATCAACAGAAGACGAACTCAAAGGCCTTTATCTTTTAGCTCCTGGTGCCTACAGTTTAATTGTTCACAAGAACAAGTAAAACATTTTTCTGATTACGGAGCACATTTTTACCTCCTGAAGCAAAAATTTCTACAGTGAGAAAAAAATAAATAAAACCAATGAACAGAAATGTTCATGTTATCTGACGTAAAATGGTGAAAACATGAAAACGACTTCATTATAAGACCTAAAAATGAAACTAATTTTAGCAATGTGACCACAAAGAGACGGAAAAGTGACCAAAACTGATTAAATAAATTCTATATAAAAAAGATAAATAACCTTTTCTGAAAGAAAAAAAAGTGTTGTGCTGTAATTTCTTGAAGAAGCTAAAACTAAGGTGCTAAAGATGCAGAAAAATAGCTAAAAAAAGGCATACATACAAGCCAAAAGTAGCAATATGCTAGTTAAAAAATATCCAAAGGCTTACTTAAATCTTCATGTAGCAGAACACGAGCTAAAGGCTAAATGTATCAAAAGGAAACCTAAAAGCTAAAAACGGCAGATTGGTAGTTGAAAGCTAAAACTATCATAAGAAGACAAAACAAATAAATATGTTATAGAGGAGAATTCAGTTTGGTGGAGAGAAAAATGTGTTTATCAGCACATTGTCAGTAGTGTGTGTGTGTGTGTGTGTGTGTGTGTGTGTGTGTGTGTGTGTGTGT
>NW_013952434.1:1250086-1251961 GCF_001266775.1 Austrofundulus limnaeus | reverse complement strand
GTGTGTGTGTGTGTGTGTGTGTGTGTGTGTGTGTGTGTGTGTGTGTGTGTGTGTGTGTGTGAGATCACACAGCTGTGGGGGACATACAGTATCTGCCTTTATCTCTCAAGGCCGAACAACAAATGGGGAGTCAAAATAATCCAAGTTTTGGTTCAATGCTGGGCAGGAGTTCATTTAACAGGGTTTACTGGAGGGCCAACACTCAAATTCAGGAAAACAAAAAATAATAAAAATTTATTAAAAATAAATAAATAAAAGTGTATTAAGTGAAATAAATACGGTAGATTGAACCATACCGAAGCAGATGTGTGTTGAATTAAAAACACTAAAGTATTGAGAAATATATTTGTTGTGGGAGACTAAACRGCCGGCGGGTTGGCCGGGGTGGCAAGTGCACCCCTGGCACCAGGTGCCACCSCCAAATGATTGGAAAGTGGGGTGGGGGGTTGCATGTGGCAGTAAAAGATGGTCAGTTAAAGCAAAAACAGAGGAAATATCTGTGAAGCAGCTGTAATATCTGGTGTAGAGGGAACCAATCAGTGTGTGAAGACAAAATAATCACTTTCCTAAACCACTTAAAAAAAATAAAGCAACAATTGTGTGCAATAGTTCTGGGTTTAGGAACAGAATGAGTCTGTAATGACATAGAGCAACTAGAAAAGTTCTTTGAAACTTTAAGCTACTTTAAATTTATATTTGTACTATAAATTGGTGATCAGTGTGTTTTTAAAGCTCATTCTGAAGTGAATACTGTAATGACAGAATGTGTTATCTTCTTATTCACAATCAATAATCAATGTTTTAAGCATGTTTTAATATAAGACATATTGTGTAATCTTTAGAAAAGGATGAATCAATAAAAATGCTGTAATTTTAAGTTAACAAGCTTAAACTGTAGATAAGAGTATCTCTCAAGCCGCCTGCAGTAACAGTGTCTTGAGGCAACCTGCWGGTACCGACGGTGCACAAGAGACTGAGCCGTCAGGCATGAAGAAAGATAAGAGAAAAAACCTGTTTGAACTGACAGAGGTTTTGCCGAAGCGGGCAGCAGTTTCAAATTTATGTGCGATGAAAAAGTCCCATCCAGAGTAGGCGCAAAAGGGAGTCCAGCCGGGCGGGTTTGAGAATCGTTACTTAAACAGACCAGGCACTGTAGCAAGATAAATGAAGCCATTAGTTATATGGGAAAAACCCATGCTTCGGCTAAAACTTCAAGAATCAAAGAGGGAAAAATCATATAGGCTCAGTTGTCACATGAAAGGCTAGGTAGCATCGTATTTACGAGTGAACACTTCAAAAAGGCTGTGTGATCATAGATCTATAAATGAAATATAATGAATTGAAGTTGTTTAAGTAAAACATTTCTTTGATGTGCTGAACTGCATAACTGAAACACCGACTGTGACTAACACGATGTGAAACATTGTATGTATGAATTAAAACACACGGTTTGGAGTTTGAAAAAAAGAGGCATAGTTTAGAAAAAAGTCCAGTGTCRTGAAAAGTTTGAGGATCAGGCAACCACTAAGGGGCGCTCGGGAGCAGAGCGAAAACATTACACCKTTAAAACTGAAGCCAAGAAGTTCAGAAAAAGGGGAAAAGGGCGGACCTCACCGGGAGAAGACCGCCTCAAAGGAGGGAGAAGGAGGAGACAGCCATCCTATAAATTAGCAGTGTTGTACAAAGTACCACAAAGTGATACTTGAGTAAAGGTACAAGTATCTTACCATAAAATTACTTTGGTAAAATTTAAAAGTCTCTTGAGTAAAAGTCTTAAAGTTTCTGATGTTTTTTTGTACTTACCGGTAAGTATTAAAAATAAAAATGTTGAGTAAAAATAAGTGGTTAGATTTTCCAAAATGGTATTTATTGGGA
>NW_013952434.1:1244280-1249816 GCF_001266775.1 Austrofundulus limnaeus | reverse complement strand
TCAAAATGTTATATTTATATGTCTCATTCAACCACAGTTACATTCAGTCTATCCAGGAGGCAGTTTATCTTTACACTATTTCTATTAATAACAAGCCAAATGAAAACAAGCAAAAATAAACTAAAAGTAACGATTTTATTCTTGCCCTTTTTAAAAATGTAMGCAGTAGAAGTAAAAAGTAGGCTGAAAAATAATTACTCAAGTAAAGTACAGATACATAAAATTTCTACTTAAGTACTGTAACGAAATATTTGTACTTAGTTACTTTATAACTCTATAAATTAGGCAGTATTCTTTGTCTAGATCAGTCAACGTGGTCCAGAACGCCTTGGCTCAAAAGGTTTATGGAGCTGTTTTGATTTTGGGGCATAAAATAAACCTTTTTTTAAACCTTGCATCGAGGCCTAGAACTCTCTTCATTTTTAAAAATCTTTTTGGCTGATTTTTGCATCACAGCTTGGACAAAGGTAAATGATTTACAAATTAGAAAAATTAAAATAATTATTAGTTTAAAAGTTGTTTGTCTAAACTATACACTTCAATTCTTAGGTACGATCACACAAAAATTTCAGCTCAGTGTTTCTTAAAACAGCTGAATTAGAGCCATTTGAAATGGGTTTGAATTTTCAAATCCAGGATATTGTTCTTTATTTATATGTGGCCCCCTAAAAAACACGTTGGCCACCCCTTGCAAAAAAAAAAAGAAAAAGAAAAAGAAAAGGAAAAGTCTAGCTCCGCCACTGAATGTGGTGAAGAAATCAAAGAAGAAAAATAAAACAAGAGGCTGAATTAAAGCGTTATAAGGAAACATGCTGGCGCAGCGTAAATGTTTCAGAGCAGATGTTAATATTTAGCAGAAGCGTGGGCGTACCTGACAGCCTGAAAGACTTCAAGAGGAAAAGAGCCAATCCAGTGGAGGAAAATAACGAAAATACATCAAACAGGAGGACATGTTGGCAAGCTGGTTTGTAGAAAACTATATAAATATTGTGTTCCTTGTGATGAGCTTCTTTGTAGATTAAATCTGTCAAGAGATTTTGAGCTGTTCTTGTAAAGATATTCCTTAAATATAAAGTTTTTTTGAGCCTATGGCAACAAATATGTAATTTTTTTACATTGTTATGACTAAAACACTGTAATCTCATCAGCCTTAGCTGATATCAGATAATAGTTTGACTAGATTTTTTTTAATAACTGACTTTTAATGGTTTCTGTACTCAAAATTAGGCCCAGTTCACAYGTTTTTATGTTGATTTGCCACAAAAAACATTGAAAACATGAGTGTCAGGTGTAAATAAGGCCTTACAGGGGCTGTAGGCACCATCCTGCTTTACACATAAAACATATGTTGTGAGAGTACAAACACACAAGTTTAAAAGCTGATCAATGCAGCCTTTAGAGTTTACCTGAAGGAAGGTAATTCAGGTGATTTGGTGACTGTCAGATTTACTCACGTGGAGTCGATGGGCGTTCCGTCYAACAGAGAGGCGTTGTAGTGATATTTGATGAAGTCGCCCTTTTTGCTTTGCTTCTCACACTCCTCCGGCTTGTAAGTGACGGTGACCTCCGTGCTGTCGGAGGGGTTGTGGAAGTCGATGATGTGGACGTCAAACACGAGGACAGCAGAACCGGGGATTTTAGAGCCTGAGAGATTAAAAAAAAGGTTATTTTATACTGTAACATAAATTTAGCTCTTCAGAGGAGTTTCTCCAGGACATACCCACCTGTGCCCTCCTCTCCGTAGCCGAGGTGTGGCGGGATGGTGATGGTGCGTCTCTCGCCAACGCAGACTCCAATCAGACCCTCATCCATGCCGGCGATGATGTAACCCTGACCCACATAYGTGTCATAGGTTCGATTTCGGGAGTAACTGTCAAGCAGAAAATATTAGTMCTCTAAAAATCTGTTCACACAACAAAGTCAGAAGATAATAAATTATTTTTATTTTTACACTTTAAATTAAATTAATCTGTGCAACTTGTGTTTTTGCAAACCAAAAGAGCAGAAGAGCGTTCTCAGCTGGTTTCATTTCTCCTCCACAGAGCCCTCCAGACACATGCAAGTGCTGCCACCATGTGGCTAYTTGAGAAACTGCAGCTATTAAATGAATGAAAAACACACCTGGAATCAAAAAATGTCCCATCCAGGAGGCTCCCGTTGTAGTGGTAACGCACAAAGTCCCCCACRACCGTCTTCCTCGTGCAGGACTCCGGTAAGATCTGATTGGTCACTGTGATTCCATCTCTGGGGTTGTGAAGGTCCAAAAGAACAACGTCAAACACCAGAGACGCCTGACCTGGGATGTCGCTGCCTGAGGAGGGAAATAAAATCAGAAGCAAATAGCCAAGTTATGTGAAAATTCATTGCAAAGCATTAGAAAAGTGCATCATACAGGTGGTATCATTTAAAATAAAAAATATACAAGATAAAAATAATAAAATGTATCRACCTGAATTCAAGATGGCTTCACATAATCAACCTTAATGAACACAAAAACCATCATAACCCAGTCATTTCGACAGGTATTTAAATAAAATTTGGTGTGGTTGTAGCTGAGGGTCATCCCTAGCACAGACTCTGAGCACTAAAGGAATTTGCGACGYAAGAGGCTAAAACCAAACCCACCGTCTCCGTTCTCCCCGTAGCCGAGCGACGGAGGCATCGTGATGATGCGCCTCTCTCCRACGCACATTCCCAGAAGCCCCTGGTCCATGCCGGCGATCAGCCAGCCGATCCCCACGTAGGTGTCGTAGGTGCGCATGCGAGTGTGACTGCAAACAGAGCGAGGGGAGGGGAGCAGACGTTTCCGGCTCGCCTTTGCACGATTTGATTTATTCACATTTAAAACAGACGAAACCGATGCACAGAAAGCAAACCTGGAATCGAAGAGCGTCCCGTCCAGCAGAGTGCCGTTGTAATGGTAGCGGACGAAATCAGAGACCTCCACCTTCCTGGAGCAGACGGGGGGCAAATGGTACGTGTTGATCTGGACGCCGTCCTCCGGGTTCCACACGTCCAGCAGCAGAACGTCAAAGTGGAGGATGGAGTCAGGAGGGATGATGTCACCTGCGGAACAAATCACAAGCGTTCACAACGAAATWTAACCTTTTATCAAATATAATGTGAAACCCTGTTGATAAAAGTCATCAAGAAAAGCCTAACCCCCAAAAACTAATAATAGACAAAGTAATATAGACTGTTGTGACTTTGAAGAAAAGCAACATGTTTACAACTTCCCAGCATAAAAACATGATTTAATTTGTGAAACATGAGGATGATGTCATGGTTCGGACATGCTTTGCTGCATCTGAGCCAGGACATAATCCTAATATAAAAAAATAATAATTGAACTAAAATAAATCTAATGGAAAATATCACATTTTTATAAAAAAATCAGAGTTTTGGCGGTGCTGGTTAGAAGCTGTCGCAGAAAAACAGCAGCTACAAAATAACCAATAATTTGCCACTTATTGGGTTATTTTCCTAAATAAGTTCGATAACACTGRCGTCTCATCTGTTTAATTTAATCTTGTTAGGAAGGAGAATGTGATGTTGTGTTGGGCTTGGCAGATCTAAACAAACGTGGAGGAGAGGCTGTGTGGGAGGAACTTTTACTACCGGTGAGTTGGCAGTTTTTGTTCGGAGAGCCTCTGATAGTACAGGATGCAACCTGAGATGCTGCAGGCCCAAACATGCCCCCCTTCTCTTATTTTCTCCCCCTTTTCCTTTTGTTTAAACACCTCCTGCACACATGTAAAGTGACGCAGCAGACTASAGAAGAAACAGTCTGAGTGATGGTTCAGTCATGTTTCATAAACAGCAGCGTTTCTGCTTAAAAGGAGCTTCCTGGTCTCTGAGGCCTCCCTGATGTCTTCCTGCAGGGGCGGGCTGGGAGCAGCCAGCTTCCCCTTTACGCCTTTTAACAATCTGAGCGCCCAGCCAGAAGAGAGACATAATAAAGAAACGTACCGTATCCTCGTTTGCCGTAGGCGAGCTGGGGTGGGATCTTCACCAGACTCCTCTGGTTGACACACATCCCCACCAGAGCTTTGTCCATCCCTTCAATCAGCTGCTTCTGGCCAACGAACACATTGTAGGTGCTCCCACGGTCGTAGCTGAAACAGAAACAGCACTGTGTGAGGATGACTGGTGACAACACTGAGCTCAAACATAGTGACATCTTAAAAAACTAATTATCTGGGGTGGGGGGGGGGGCTTGTTTTCTGTCTAATCTACAGAAGTTAATGAAACTTTTTTTTGTCTCCTGCTATTTATCTGCATTAATAAATAAGTTTTGATGAATGACGAAAAACATGATTTCATTTTTTTTTTTTTTTTTTTTTTTTGGATGAGGTGTCCAACCTGCAGGAATAATTCAGAAATAATAAAAAAGTCAAAGCGTTTCTGTGAATTCAAAACATTAATATTTATGATTCTGCTTGTCCCTTTCTGCTCTGAAAACATGTTTTGGATCAAGCAACCCAGCTGTCCGCCTGCCTGCGTGGCTCACCGGGACGAACCAAAAAACGCGCACTTTTACGCATCGCGCACGCTGCTCCCCACAGTGGASCAGCTCCCTCTCTCTCCACAGCCTCGCAGACATCCACGAGCACAATTCGCTCACCTCGAATCGAACTTCTTGCCGTCCGG
This sequence comes from Austrofundulus limnaeus, assembly GCF_001266775.1. Classification (NCBI taxonomy): domain Eukaryota; kingdom Metazoa; phylum Chordata; class Actinopteri; order Cyprinodontiformes; family Rivulidae; genus Austrofundulus; species Austrofundulus limnaeus. Next base: position 1,245,166 of record NW_013952434.1, on the reverse strand, counting down.
GAACGTGCCGATGTAGTGGTACCTGACGAAGTCCCCGACTTTGACGGCGCGCGCGCACTGCTCCGGCACGAAGGTCGTCTCCACGACGACGTCGTCTAACGGGACCGGAGGAGCGTTGCAGGCGGCGAACGTCACCAGGAGCGACAGAGACAGCATCCCTTGCACGCACGTGATCATTTTCACGAGGAAAAATCGGTTTTCTGTGACGGATAACGGCGCAGTAAAAGGCTGGTTTGAGTGCGCGCTGACCCGCCTGCTATCCCCCCACCGGTACTTTGACTTCCTCTCTGACTTTGAGGAAGGGAAAAAAAAAAGTTCAGACCCCCTGATCCCAACTTAGGAGCTGTCAAGTTGGAGGAAAAACGCGCCACATCCGGTTAACCTTAAGGAAAATAAAACATTTTCCTTTTTTTTCCCCCACATTCTTTACCCACTTTGGCTTTATATATTATAATAAATAACAACTGTGTGGAATCCAGGGTGTTTTTGCACATCTGATGTTGGATTTAAACACATTCTAGAACTTGGTGGGGATCAGATCATTTAAAAAGCTTTAATCTTAACAGAAAATGACTTTGAAAATAAACAAATGAAAATAAAATAAAATCACTGATAAGAAAAGTACTTCAATAAAAGCCATAAAACTACTCACGATAATAGGAAAATTAAAAGTACTTTTACACATGCTATAAAAATAAAGTGTTTCACTATTTTGTTATAATAATATGCAAAAATTGCTCAGTTTAATCAGCTCGGGTTAGAGGAAACAGTTGACATAAGTTGGTTAAGTAAATTCAAAACATCCTTTTTTTTAAAGAATCCTTTCGTGATGAATTCTGGTCATATTTAAATTTTTTAGCATTTAAAAAGGTGAGGAATTTTAAAG
>NW_013952434.1:1230679-1244230 GCF_001266775.1 Austrofundulus limnaeus | reverse complement strand
ATTTGCTTTTCTTGGAAGAAAAATAAAAAAAAACTTGGTAAAATTGCAGATGCTCAAATAATGACGTCCACCTCTGCGTAAAAACCAAAACGTCATCAGCACTTTTCCCTCGTGTGTTCATGACGCACAAACACATTTCAAACTCTTAATTTGAAATCCTCTAAACTATGTCCTGTGCCTTTGCTGGGTTGGTTTATGCTTGCTTGACGCACGGGCGATGAATGGGGGGGGGGGGGGGGGTAGGTTGGGCACCACGTATTGCGCATGCGCAGTGCAGCTTCCAAGATCATGTCAACGTGGAAATTGTTGGGGTCTCCCCACTCTTTCTCACACATCCTCCAACTTTCAGGCACATTGTAACAAAAACATCTTGCTGCCACCCTTAATGAGAACACATCAGGACTTGTTAAGTGGTTTTTATAGGATATTTCTCAATAATTGGAAATATTTGGGCCTTTTGGAGGAGGAAGAGGAGGAGGAGGAGGAGGAGGGGGTGCAGATCTGGCAGGAATGTTGCTACGTGGCAGTGTGAGGGGAGGGACGCTCCTGGGGTTTAATTAGCAGGTTTAAGCCTTTAGTACGGAATCAAGCTCCTTGAATTCGTGCAATTAGATTTATCCAACTGTCCGTGAAGGCGTCACAATTTATCCCCTCAGGTGTCGTTCAAAGAGATGAAAAATAATTTAAAGTTGTAGAGTTTGTACACGCACAGAGCAGCAGTGATTTATTTGTAGGGCTTTTAGAGAGAGGAGGAGCAGCTCCACGCAGGCCTAGTCCAGAGCAGCGCTCCCCGGGGGAGGAGCGGCTCTTGTCCGGATACGTGGTGGAAGTTGAGGCGGTCCTCCTCCCTCTGCTGAGAAACATCCCAGCCTGGCCAAACTTCCAGAAAACATGGCTCCCCTCACTTCTTCTCRCCTCCTGCCCTCCTCCTTCCTGCTGGTGGTCCTCCTGTCGGCGGTGGAGTCGCAGTACGAGAAGTACAGCTTCAGGAGTTTCCCCCGGCACGAGCTGATGCCCCTGGAGTCCGCCTACAAGCACGCGCTGGACCAGTACACCGGGGAGAAGTGGCAGGAGACGGTGGAGTACATGGAGGTGGCMCTGCGGCTCTACCGGCTGCTGCGGGACAGCGAGGCCTTCTGCAACCTGAACTGCAGCTCCGTCCGGCTGGAGGACGAGCAGAGGTTCGCCGAGTTCCCGGAGCTGCGGGCCTTCGGGAACGTGATGAAGAGGGCCCAGTGTCTGAAGCGCTGCAAGCAGGGGCTGCCCGCCTTCAGGCAGAGCCTCCCCAGCAGGGACACCATGGACGAGTTCGACCGCAGGGAGCCCTACAGGTACCTGCAGTACGCCTACTTCAAGGTGAGGACCTGGTCCTGGCTCTGCGTTTAAAGAAACATCTTTTCTCTATAATTACTMCAAACTTTGTGCTGTTAAAGCCAAAAACACATAAAATGTTCAATTCATCCTGTAACCTCAGCTCTTTTGTAATATTCAATTCAATTCAAATTCAAAAATACTTTATTGATCCCAGAGGGAAATTAGGTAATCAATTATTCATCAGTTTTTATACATTTATCTTTTCATTTGTATATATTATCCCAATACAGATTCATTAAAAACCTTTTTAATTACTTCAAAATTGTCTTTAAATTTTATTTTGGCATACTTCTATTGTTTTGCCTTCTTTATGCTACTTTTAGCTCATACATAACTTTTCATTACTTTTAACAAACCTTTTGCTACTTAGCATTTAGCTGCTTTAGCTTTTAGCTATCTTTTTGCTATTTTAGCTTTAAGATAACCCTTTTCTATCTTTTTTAGTTTTTAACACTCTTGACATTCAGCTTTATCTTTTATCTAGTCTTTTGCTGTTTTAGTTTTAAGAAAGCCTTTTGCTACCCTAGTTTTTAGCTACACTTTTTATTTTAGCTACCCCTTTGATATCTTATCTTTTAGTTAGCCTTATTCTATTTTAATTTGAAGCTAGTTTTGTGCCACCTTAGCTTTTAGCTATCCTTTTGAGTTTTTACATTTTAGCCAGCTTTTTGCCATTTTCACTTTAACAGCCTTAGCTACCTTAACTTTTAGCTACTCTTTTGTCACTTTATCTTTTCCTTTTGCTGTTTTCGCTTTAAGACCACCTTTTATAGCAAGGCTTTTGTTACATTTAGCTTTTAATTAGCCTTTTTATGTTTTTTTCTTTTAGTTAATGTTTTGCTTTGCTCCATTTTTCACCAGAAATATTACAATATAATGTAAAATAAATATATATATAAATATATAAATATATACAATATAAAATATAAATGTTTGAGCAAAGCATCGTTGGTTTCTTGTTGTGTGTCTCAGTCCAACAACCTGGCCAAGGCGGTGTCTGCAGCTCACACCTTCCTGCTGAAACACCCGGATGATGAGATGATGCAGAAGAACATGGCTTATTATAAGAGTCTGCCTGGAGCAGAKGAGCACCTCAAAGACCTGGAGACCAAATCCTATGAGGTACACAGCACACGTGTAATCAGTTGTACTTTACATCTTCACAGGACGTCCTCAGTGTTCGGGTAGAATGATGCTGGATATGAAGACGTTTCACCTCTTGATCTAAAAACTTCAGCTCTGCACACCACAGAGCATTCAATTCTCATAAAATCCTTTGAATGTATTCAGTGTGCAATGCACACTATTGTTTTCCTGTTTCTCTTTATTATTATTCAGCTTATTCCGTCTTCTTCCACGTCGCCACGCTGCTCCTCCTGCATACTTTGTCCTACAGCTGCCATTGAAATTTATATCTGTAAAGGTCCAGTGCCAAATCATTGCTATGCCTTCTGGTGCCTGTACAACTTGTAGTTTTTGAAATATTAATGTTTAAACTTTATTCCAAAATTCATATAATGAGAGTCAATGGGGACTTGTAATGGTCCAATACTGCCCCCAGCTGTACTCAACTTGGTACTGCTCCATACTTTAATAAAATTTCATCTCAATTGTTCAGTGTTTACAATATTAATATGATTGTATTTTGATGTTTTACTATAATATTGTCTTAATACTGCTCTATTGTTGTTATATATTGCACTTAAGTGTCAATAATTGCGTTGGCAAGCTGAACTTTTTCTGTATAAATACAATCCAATCCCTGGGATTGTCGTCTGCCACATCTCCTATAGTCTCATGATGAGCACTGTGGGCTTTCATGCGGGAGATCAGGGTTCAAATCCAGCTACTGCTACTTTAACAAAAATCTCTGCAAACTTCATATTGTCACACAATTACCTTAATTACAAACACCTGCTGACGTGACGGGCACAAGCTGGTATAGAAAACACATTTGAACTTGGTCAAAGTTCATTATGAAAGTCCAATGCTCCTGCATACATTGTCCTACAGCTGCCATTGTGATTTCTATCTGTAAAGGTCCTGTGCTAAATGATTGCTATACCTTTTGGTGCCTGTACAACTTGTAGTTTTTGAAATATTAATGTTTAAACTTTATTCCAAATTCATAAAATGGGAGTCAGAAGGGCCTTGTAATGGTCCAATACTGCCCCCAGCTGTACTCAACTTGGTACTGCACCATAGTTTTTTAATATTTAATCTCAATAGTTCAGTGTTTACAATATAATATGATTGTATTTTGATGTTTTACTGTAATATTGTCTTAATACTGCTCTATTGTTGTAATATTATGCAGTTTAGTGTCAATAATTGTATTGGCAATGTGGCCTCTTTCTGCACACATACAAACCAACCCCTGCCACCGTCTGCCACAACTCCACTTGTCTGATGGTCTATGTCATGGACTTTTATGTGGGAGATCAGGGTTCAAAACCCGGCTAATGCAACTTTAAGAAAAAATCTCTTCAAACTTCATCTTGTCACATAATTACCTTAATTCTAAACTCCTGCTGATGTGACAGGCCCAAGCTGGTATAGAAAACACATTTGAACTTGGTCAAAGTTCATTCTGAAAGTCCAAGGCTGCAGGCAAAGCCATGCTGCAATGACATGCTACGTGGCAATGCACACTTGTTTTTACATCGTAAAAACCCATGTCTAGTTAAACATGTATTTTGTTTCAGACTTTGTTCGTGCGYGCAGTTAGGGCGTACAACGGCGACAACTTCCGTACCTCGGTGTCCGACATGGAGCTGGCTCTGAGGGACTACCTGAAGGTCTACGACGAGTGCCTGGCTGCGTCTGAGGGTCCGAGGAGCGTCAGCGACTTTAAAGACTTCTACCCCTCCATAGCTGGTGTGTTTGAGTCACCACTCTTGACTCTTTCCAAGAGTCTGTTTTAAACTAAAACCATTTTTTAAAATTGTTTCCTCCTGTTWAGATCACTACATCGAAGTCCTGGACAGAAAGGTGAGCTGTGAAGGTGACCTGACGCCTGTCGTCGGGGGGTTTGTTGTAGAGAAGTTTGTGGCCACCATGTACCACTACCTGCAGTTCGCCTATTACAAACGTGAGTAGAAACTCTATCTGGGGTTAGCAACGATTCTGGGTTATGAGTGAAAATCTCTGTTTTCAGTGGTTATTGTTTTTTTGTAGTGAACGATCTGAARAACGCAGTGCCGTGTGCAGCAAGCTACATGCTGTTCGACCCCAGTGATGAAGTCATGAAGAACAACGTCGCCTATTATAAATATCACAAAAAGCAATGGGGCTTGACAGACGAGGACTTCCTGCCCAGATCAGTGAGTTCTGTGAAAAGGCCATAAACAAATAGCATCTTACCTGTTGTAGATCACTCTTTGAACCCAGTCGATTAGAAGAAAACGGTTTCATTTTTGATTAAATAGACGTGTTATTGTTTAATCTGTGTGCACTTTCAGTCTATTGCACTTCTTGAAAAGATAAATRTATGTTTATTTGCAAGTATAACTGAAATACAAACTAAACTTACTGAAGTTTAGGCAGTATAGAAACTATTAGAGCCCCATAAGTGTATAAAACACTAAAAAAATACTATRTACGAAAAGTTTTATAAAATTTTCAACTTATGACCCACAAATAACTGGCAAAGAATATTTTAAAATATAGTTTTAAATGTGTTCAAACCTTGCTAATAATCCAATTWTAGTAACAGTGATAGTGATTTATATCCATTTTGTAACCACTATAACAGGAATAGTAAAAATATGTTTGCAGTTATTTTTGTATGTATTGTAATATTTGTAAGCTAACTTAAAKTTGGYGTTTTATGACCCAACCCCAGCACCACATTTAAGTGTTTCATTTAAAAAGGGTTTAAAAATATTAAATATTGTATATAAACTTTCACAAATGTAAACGACAACAAAAAAAAGATCTAAATTAGTTGTGGTAGTTGCTCAYGTCGATAAACAATAATCCGTTCAGCAACAATTAAACTTTTGTTAAGATGGCAGAAATATGTTTTTATGATTTTAAATCTGTTTTCTTATTATATTAGAGTTCATAGTTAACCAGTAATGTTAYGTTTTAGGCAGAGGGTTGTTAAACTGGTTTTTATATCACACTAAGGGTTTGTAAAGAAAAAAAACAAAAGCTTCATTTTTTTCCCCAGTGAAGCAAGTTTCCTGCTGACAAAATAGAAAATGTGCTTTTTTTACATCACTGGAGTGTTTTTTTTCCCCAAAGATCTGTTCTTATAAAATCTAATTTTAACTCGAGGTTTTCTGTGTGTGTGTGTGTGTGTGTGTGTGTGTGTGTGTGTGCGCGCGCGCTGCAGGAGGCAGTGCGGTACTACAATCAGACCACTATGCAGTTACAGATGTTGGAGTTCTCCAAGCAGCGCCTTGTGAGCGATGATGAGGTGGGCTTATCTGTTTTACACACATTTTAAGATCAAGATCTCCTTTAAGCCAAGATGTTTATGATCAAATGAAAAGTCTGTATGAAATAAAGCTTTCATAAAAAAAACAGATGAGCTTAATTCTAATAATAAAACCACTTCCAGAGACTGGTTCCAGTCACGTGACCCATCCTGCAGCATAACGGCTGTAGTATCACCAGAAGGCATGTGATGGCAGCATGACGCTGTATTTACTGCAGGTTATTTTCATGCAGCRCCATCGGGTCAAATCAACATAAGCTAGGATTACATGTTGTTTGTGCTAAATGGAATTCAGGCTTTTAATCTCTTTAGTAATGCGGGATATGAGAAATCACTGATAAAAATGTCAGCAAGGGGATTTCTGGTAATCTACTTTGAAACGAAACAGACCTTCCTGATTTGTTTTCTTGTGTTGTGTTTTTTCACAGGGGGAGGTGGTGGAGTTTATAGATGAGTTCCTGGATGAGGACAGCTAAGAAAACACTGAAACACAGTGTACAAAAACACTCCAAAACATTTTATTTATTAGGATTTTAACAGACTTTAAAGGATGATATCATTTTTTACCTGCAGCTCTTTAATTATGAATTGTTTTTAATTTCATTTTGTACCAAAGATCTAGTTTAGTGGTTTGAACTGCCAGCAGCACAGCCCAGAGGTTTGAAACAACAACAACAACAGTAGTAATAATAATAATAATAATAATAATAATAATAATAATAATAATAATAATAATAATGAGGACAGATGTTTGTTTACTCACTGGTTTGTGAATGCATTCTCCCACTGTGAATCATTGTGAATGCCACATTTTTACAATAAACAGTTTGTTTTTAAAAGTTTTGCTTGTATCACATAAGATTCTGTGTACTTTTAAAAGAAAAAGTGATATTCTGTCTTACTAACAAATAGTTGGTACTTATCAGATATTTGTTGCACAGAAAATGACAAAAGTATGAAAAATGTTACAGTTAGTTACACCTAGACTAACCTGGACAAAGATTTCTGCTATTTTTTGCATATAACTGATTTTGTGCCTCATAAGATAAAAGCTATTACCTGTTTCACAAAACATCATTTAAAAATGACCAGATTATCCTTTTAATCACTGTCTCTGAAGAAAAGAGTGAAAATATTAAATGTTACTGTTTTTCACACATTTAAACCTCATAATTAGAAATATACTGTAATTTAAGACAACTATATTTAGTGTTCAAACTTTAATTAAGCAACTTATCAGTTTCAGTTCACTGTTTGTTTTACTTATTTATTTATTGGAGTCTTAATAAAGGAAAAAACCTGAAGTGGAGGTGATGAGGAGCTGAGAGGAGACATTCATGGAAAATATTGTTTGAACGTTGAGTCTCTGTGCAGTTTGTCACACAGTCGTGTTAGAAACCCACAGGAGAACATTCTCACTCTTGTTTTTTTCTCTACTTTCTTTCATCTATCTGCAGCTTTTAAAACCTTTTGATAATAAGAGACGAAAAAGATAACTTGAGTCTGACGACAGTAACAAAAGGAGGCACAAATTCAAAACTGTTTTTTTTTTATTGTTTATTGAGACTTGAACACATTCATGACACAGTTTGTTCTGACAAACACTTTAGCATGTTCAATGTGATATTTAAAAGAAAATCCCACATTTTATGAACGAGAGCAGTTTTTTAAATTCAACTAATACCTGAATGTGCTGACAATGCAACAWAATACTAGAATTTTATTTCCAGGTGCGCTGATTGCCGTTTTCTATSACTATTTCAATGACTGATTTTCGTAAAGCTCCTACCTGCTTTTATTCTCATTTCTTTCTTTTTTTTTAACAAATTTATTTAAAAACAGGCCAAATATAAATGGATACAATTTCTAGTCAAATTGGAAATTTTACTGTGTTTGTAATAAAATAAAAAATGTTTTCTTGAAAACGGCACTACGTTAAAGAGCTCTCTTTGTTCATCACTAGAATTAAACAAATCATAGATGCTGGGAAAAAATGTACTTTTTTACATTTTTACATAAATTAACTCCACTGGACACCTTTCACATCTGTCTGTGGTTTCATGGATGGTTAATTAAAAGTGGCAAAAGTTTGTGAACTCGTGATCGTCTATTAAATTAACGTCTTTTTTTATGTTTTGGTTGTGGTTTTGAAGATCCAAAGTTTCTGCWCAAAAGTATTCAACAGAGATGTTGGCACCCTGAAATAAACACACCTGGGTTGTCCATCCACTGATTCCCTTCTGAGAGTTTCAATAAAAACCTGTCCAGCGGTTCATGGGATATTTTGCTCACAGACAAATGAACAGAATCACACAAACACAGGCAAATACATAAAGAATAAATGTGTGCACACGTGGGATTAAAAACAATCTTACAGCTGCAAAACACTAGTTTTTTTTTTCGAAAAGTTGAGTGCTGTGCTCAGTCTTGCGGCCCCAGCTGCAGCACCCTCATTGCAAAACATTTTTCGAGTATTTTGTTCCTGTTACTCAGAGCTAATAAATTCTGCATATATAGGTGCAAATAAATATATACATTTAAGTGATCTATTGGCATTTGGTTGGGTATAACAGCAGGTTATTGCCAGATTGCCACATAAAATTTGCCACAAAAGGTTTTGCATCTAGATCGTCATAGAACTTTACAGCAAGAGCAGGAAACAATATAAGACTGTTTGCCCTGGAAATTTCAATATATTACAATTTTATATGGGAAGTAATTGTTTGCAGCTATATGAAAAGTGAAAATCACATAATGAAACTTTAAACATTTATCATTTGCACATAAAAACCATAAGGGCTTGTGGTCTAACCCTGATTTATTTTTTTTAATCCAGTAATATTTGAAAATATTGTGTTTAAACTATTACGTAAGTAAATCACAAATCTTATTTTAGAATAAAGCTAAACCGTTTGATGTCATGATCCTTTGTTGTGTTAGCACCACAATGATTTTAATCTCTGGTTCCTCAGTCACACCGGTACATTATCTTTATCCCATACGTTTGAGTGGGTCTGGACTCTTCTATGTCTCATCAAACAAATGCCAAAATCAACAGAACGGAGGGGGAAAATGGTCATACATTCTCATCTACATGGACTACTTTCCTTTTAGTCAGCTGATCACTCTGAACTTCAGCATGAATGTGGTACAAAAAAAAATCAATCACACAAACAACATAAAAAGATTACGCTAAGATTCTTTACCACAATGTCAGAGAACCTTCAGAGTTGAATTCTCAGTTCATTTATTCAGAAGTTTGTCAAAATATATTAGCTCATTTATGAGTCCAACTAGAAACCTTTAAAACTAACCAATAAGTCGAACAAACGGATGAATTTCTAAGGGATTTGTTATGATCTTCTTTCACTCAAGTTCCAGCAAAAAGTCTTCACAATGTTTTTGTTAACGCTACCACGGTTTGCTCATTATAGCTGAGCGGTCGTAAGTTTTAGGTTCCTACATATTCAAAAACTTCTACATCGGTGGTGTTTAGATGTACGTTTCTTCAGAATTTGTCCTAAAAGTCTCTGCGTCCTTTCAGCACTCTCCTCGTCACAAGCGTCTACACTTTTTGCTGCATCTCCATCTGTTGGCCCTGTCTGCTTTGACTTTGGCCTTTCCCGTTCATCTCGTATATCGAGCTCTTCTGCTGTTGCCGTTTGTAACACCACACCCCAAAGATGACGGCCATGGCGACCAGGCACACCAGCACGGCTATGGCTGCCACTGTGGGACCTCGACTGGATGAACTGGGAGGTAGGGGAGGGCAGTCATCGCCCGTGCAGATCGCCTCCCCCATCTCTCCTTCCGCCTCCCCCATCTCACCGGGAAGGTTGTGCACAGCGTGTTCCCCAATCAAGCCAGGGAAGATGTCGCCGTCGTGCACCGGAGGAGCTAGGCCGTGATCGAGGAAGGGGTGCTCGGTGAGTTCGTCCAGCCAGGACTGGGTGGGAGCCGCCTGTTGCGTGTCGTAGTCCAGGGTGTCCGAGTAGGATGGGGAGTCTGAAGGCTGTAAATGATCAGAGGAGGTACCAGGGGTCCTGTAGCCAGGCCTTACTTTCTCCACCACCCTTTCAGGTGCTGTAGTGGGAGACGTGCGTTTATTTGGTGAGTTGGTGTGGGGAATCCGTTTACGCGCTTCCACGTCATTTGGTCTGTCTGTTGTTTTGACAGCTTGCTCACCATCCACTGGTCTTATTGGTCTTTTTGTGGAATCACCATTTTCAGTTCCTTGAATTGGGTACCCATCCAGCCAGGTCTCGTCTTTGATCTTACTTCCCGCTCCCCTTTGGGTGATAGTTGGGCGCTCTTCTGTGGCTACTGAAAAGATTACTCGCGAGTGACCGTCATCATCTTCATGGCTGTCATGGTCATCATAACTCTTCTCATACTTGTCTTCATGATCATCGTGGATATCATGATCCGGTAAGTGGTCATCATCGTCGTGGTCATTGTGATCTGGATGTTCCTCAGAGCCATCTGGATGTTCATCATCATTATCATCGTGATCTTCTGTTGTATCATCGTGATCCTCCCGGCTGTGGTGTTCATCGTATGGATCGTCTTGATCATCGTACTCCTGAGTGCCGTAGCCAACATGATCGCGGTCCTTTTCATGTGTGCCTGTGCCATAGTGGTCATCGTGATCATCATGGTCTTGGTGGCGGTCCCGTGTATTCTCATGTTCACCTCGATGCGTCACATGATCATCATCTTCTTCTTGGTGGCTGTCTGGGTCATCTGGATTATCAGTAAGGTCATCTTCATGGTCGTCATGATCATCGTGGTCATGATCGTCATGGTCATTGCCATCTTGGTCATGCTCATGATCATCGTGGTTGTCGTCATGATCATCAGGATTGTCATGGTCGTGGTCATCATGGTGGCTGTCATCATGATCACCTTCCTCATCATTGTCCGGTTCATCGTATCGATCTTGCTCATCATCGTGATCATCATCGTGATCATCATCATCAGTGGGCTGTGAGATGTCATGCCTCTCCTGGCTCTCTTTTTCTTTACTCTCCTGTGACTGCGCACCAGAAGCTCTCTGTTTTGTCTGTGTGATGGAGTCAGGGGAGAGGGGAGCCTTCTCGTTCTGGAAGGCCTCAGAGGGGAACCAGAACAGGTGTTTCTGAGACAGAAGAGAGACGGGTTCTTCTGTAGCTTCAGCTGCATTTGTCCCGACGTCCTCGCTCCTCTCCTGCTCCGGGCTTGGATGGACCAGGTCCTCCCGTGTAGCTGCTTCATCAACAGCTCCTCCAAAGGCTCTTCTGTTATTAATCACTGCTTCTCTCACGTCCCGCTCTTCATGCTGGTCTTGTTGCTCCGCCCCTGCGTTGACCCTAATTCTTGTTGTTTGCTGCTGCAAACTTGTCTTCCTATCTTGGGATCCAAATACTTCCTCAGACGTCTTGTCATGCTGCTCCTCTGGACTGCCTCGGTCATGATCTGCTGCTTCATAGGAATCTTCAAACTTGTCCTCGTAGTCTACGTGGCTTTCAGTTTTATCTGAAGATACATAGAAAGATAACATTAATCAAACACTGAAATTAAATGTTAACTTTCAAGGAAGAATTAAAAGATTTTGCAGCATATGTAAAACATGGTACACTTAGGTAAATTTACCTTTTAATCTTGTGAAAGAGCACAGTATAGGTCCTTTAAAGTGCCTGTGGCATTAAATTTTTGTGATAAATGTGATTGCACTTTTGGAAATATAAAATAGATAACATGTTGCAAAAGCAATTTCACACCACTGAGATGAACAGTTGTTGAGATATATGCATGTGAAGTAACAGGATGTGATGACAAAGGGGAATGTCTGAATGTAAACAGAGCGTTGCTACAATGGCTAACAGACAGCAGAGAATTTTCTGATGTTTTTTTTTAGATAATTTTAGTCCGTATAAGAGAGATGAAGAAAAGTCAAAGTTCAAATAATATTGTTTTAATAAACAAAGACAAGGGAGTTTGAGTTCCCCTTTGATGTCACTTCCTGTTTAACTTTAGCTAAGCTAAATTCAAAGGAAAATATGCCAGTTATGTGACAAAATGGGTAAAATCACGTGATTTATGCCAATTTTCCTAAATATGAAGATATTTTCTTTGACCTTTTGTATTTCAAGGATAGACATGTCCCAGGCACTTTAAATTAGTTCGAAGAGAAGAATAAGGAGAAGCCGAGTCTGTGATCGGAAGGACGCCGGTTCGACTCCCCAAACAAACCAACCCCACTTGGGCCCTTGAGCAAGGACCTTAACCCCTCAGCTGCTCCGCGGGCGCTGTAATTGGCAGCCCACTTGGGTAAAATGTAGAGACTTAATTTCCCCACCAGGGGATCAATACAGTGTATAAAAAATGTTTGTACTTGTAACAATTTGTATGTGTCTGAAAATATAATTGATTTACGTCTTTTCTTTAGAAGAAAGAGCATCTTAATTTTAAATGGTTTTTTGTGAACTTCAGCAGAGAGATAACTAAAAATATCTTAAATTAATGAAGCATTTAATTGTTTGTGAATTATCCTATGCTTGAATGCATGGAAGTGTGTGTCAATATCACATAAAAATGTTTAAAAATCTAAAAGAAAGTCCAAAGTAATAATTTATTTTAGATGATGTGGATTTATTTTTGAATTTTATCTTGTCTAAATCATTTTATGAAGCYATATATTTGCTTTGAAACGGTTTCAAAACCACAACTTTAGAGCTGAAATATGACTACGAGGCCTTTGAGTAAACCTCACAGGCCTGGTCTTCTGCCTCAGTCAACACGGACACGTTATGGCATGTCACACTGAGGCGCCATCTTCATCTGAAATCACAAGTTAACGTCTGGTTTTTTTTTTTGTTCCTTCTCAGCACATTAACATGTCAAGTTACCTTTGACACAAAGCTGCACCGTGCCGTACCACTCCCCGCAGCTGTCGCACATCAGGCTGAAGGCAGCGTGTCCAGTTGGCATCACGTAACCCGGCAGACACGTGTAGAGCAGCTCGTCGCCCATCTCGAAGCCTGAGCTCTCCTGCAGGCGAGCGTTGGGGAAGGATGGAGGATCACCACAAGCCACGGCTGAGAACAAACACAAGGACACTTGTGTTATCAAAGAACACGTTAATTGCTGCATCGCTACCATAAATATTGATTTTTACTTGCTATTACTCAGCGAGAATCAATCAAAACTGATGGTTCAGGTGAAAGTTCAGATATTTTGAAAGGTGGTTCTATGGAAAGGTTATGAACAGCAATAACTTACCTKTTGTAGATAACCCAGAATTAAACCTTAAGTAACCTTTTAAGCTTTACAAACAATATAAAGAAACAAAAACAGGAATACAATGGATACGGATGTATTAAAAATACAACCATGAGCAATATCACCAGAGGTTAATCAAAGCTTTTTTTTAATTTGTTTCATATTTCGGTTGCTGTCTTAAGTGTGCAGGTGAGTACCCAAGTACTCAGATAATAAACGATTTTGTAGTTCTGAGTAGGGGAGCCTAACTCTTCCGGGTCACAGGTCAGCTGAGAAAACGTTGAGGTCGCAATGGAAGCGCCAYTGGAGATATAGCTTAGATATTTATGAAACATCTCTTCTATGATCCTAAACGAAAGTTTAATGCCATTCAGGTTAGAGAAGGTACATCGGGTCTGTAAAATGATGTAAATTTACCTGTTGAATTTGTTCATTTACAATGATGTTTCCATAGCAAACTCAGTGTCCCCCCC
>NW_013952434.1:1229449-1230638 GCF_001266775.1 Austrofundulus limnaeus | reverse complement strand
CTATCCATATGATTGACCACCCACCCAAAAAAAAAAAAAGAAAAAAAAAACCTGAGCTTGGTCCTCTTTGTGCATGCGAATTTATAACAATTTCTTACTGGCTTTGCAGTAAAATACAACACATTTCATAATTAGCATAAATCAGAATTCTGTTTTTATCAAACTGGTGCGTTCTCTGACCTTTGTCTTTGATGCAGAAAGCGCTCAGGTGTGCAGTATCCTTTGTACCATTTTCTGTCCTCACGTTCACTGCTTTCAGCGAGCTGCCTTCAACATCACACACAGTGGTCCTGGGACAGAGACATGAGRAAAAAGTTGCATTAATTATATCGTACCATGATATGGTAGCCTACTAATATAAATATATTGTTTCTGCTCAGCAGGAAAGGGCTGCTCTGGTCCATAAACGTACATAAAACAGATCTAAGCACACAGCACCACAGTGCAGGGCTCTGTTGGTGCGCTGCCTGGTTTTCCTGCCCATACAAATATTATTTCAGCGTGACATCAGGGCCCAAAAAGCCCCATCGTGGCTCGGACGTGCTTCAGTATCAGCAGCATATGACATGGTGATAAATGAGGGGATGGATGGCCCGCACTGCAAAAAATGTCCACCTAACCAAGTTTTAAAATCTTATACCCAGCCAAAATGTCTTTTTGATCTTGTTTTGAGACTGATTTACTAAACAAGAACTGATTGTGTAAGAATAATAATCTTGTTTTCAGAATATGTAAGATTATTTGTCTTGTTAGTCTGAAAATTTGACTCAAATTAAGTCAAAACTTTCTGCCAATGGAGTAAGAAAATTTTACTTGGTTAGATTCTTGAAATAAGAAAAAATTGAGTCAAATCAAGTATGGCAAAACAACTTTATAATTCTCTATATTTTTACGGGTTTACCAACCGGTGTACAAAAATGTCATCACAAGTGAGACATAATGCACGTTTAGTTAATAAAAAAAATGTAAGCGCTCATTAATAGGAAGGGCTTTTGGACTTACTGTGTGAATCTGAGTGTAACTGAACTAATCAAAGTGTCAGTATTTGGAAAGAATTTGACTGTTGTTGCAGTGAGACTGTGACTCATGACGCATGCCTGTACCACGCTAACTTCAGCTTATAAGGGCAAAACACTGAAGAATAGGAAATGATAAAGACACACACACAAAAATCTTGTTTTATATTAAA
>NW_013952434.1:1226592-1229353 GCF_001266775.1 Austrofundulus limnaeus | reverse complement strand
AGCTAATCCCCACAAGTCTAATTTCAAAAGTTGAGACAATGGTGAAGTTGTCAGGAGTCAGTATCTTACCTGCTGTAGTTATTGGTCACAGTATATAAATTTGTAGAAGAGTCAAGCTAATACTTTGTCAAACTAAAAAWTTTTTAAAAATCACAGTGATTCAACAAATTGTGTCTTCTTTTCTTTTTTTTCATCAGATACATTTTCAGYATTAGGCCTTTGCTTAACATGTTTTGTTTTACAGCATTCTTGTCAACGTCTTCAGTATAGATAACTTCTAGGTAAATATTGCTAAATTTATTGTAGCGTCAAAGTAAAGAMAAAATAACAAGTCACGATGAAATTAAGAGATTGGAGATGGAGGTCAGATGAGCAGTTAGCTCGTTTATTTGGTAAAAACTTTTTGTCAAATAGGAAAGACTGATCACTGCCTCCAACAGGTAAGATATTGACTGCTGATAACACCTTCACAATATAAAAGTACTTCTGGTTTGCTCACCTGTTTCCAGTCTTTTAATCACTGATTAATTAACCTCTTAATTTACTGCTAGCCTCGTAGTTGGTAATGTTTGAGCTCTAAATTATTATGTAACCCAAATTAAATCATACATATAAGAATAAAATATTCCAATTAAGACTTTTCTTTAGCTCTCTCTTGGCCAAAGTTTCGACATGTTGCTGTATTTTTGAGTCACACAGACCAAAAGCTCCAAACAATTTTGATGTCTTTAATTAACCCCCAAAAGTACCGATAACACGCTGTTATTTATCCGTATGTGCACCTGATTTAGGTAAATGTGTGTGTTTGTGTTTCTGGGTGATGAAAGCAGCGTTRAGCGTAAACGGAGGCGGCTGTCGACATGACACCCCAGCTCTGAATTCCCTCGTCCTCCGGCTGGAAACAAARAAGCCTTTCTCCGTCTCTACCCCTSCGCTTTCCCTCCCCACCCCTCCTGAAACGTGTCAGYCCTGTATCTTCCCGCTCTTCCTCCTTCGCTGCCGCCAGCTTTTTACATCCCTCCTCTTTCATCCCTCCTTCGCGCACTTTGAAGCACCAAAAGTGACCTTTTGACACCTTCAGGGGTCTCAAGTTTCTGCTCGCTGTTTAAAAGCAAACGCCTGTTTTCTCACCCCACGGTGCCTCCGTGGAGCCACCCACGGGCGCACTGAGAGAAGAAGCACTCGGCCACGGCGTGACGGAGCTCCTCCACTGATGCCAGGCGGGCTCGTTGGGAGGCGCAGGCCTGCAGAGCATCTCTGAAGGCCAGAACACCCGAGAGGCTCGTCGGACCCAAAACAAACACTCGACCTGAGGAGAAACGGCAAAAAGGTCAGCTTTTTATAAACTCTGCAATTTTTTTTCATTTAATTATGTTTGTTTCTGAGGCTTTTGTTCACAAAAAATATCTCAGCAAGTCTGAATATTTTAACGCAAGTTTCATGCAGCTGAGCCTTTTTTTTAAATTAATATTGTTGAAGACTTTTCCTTCTCAATTGAGACACTTTTTGAATTCAGACCTAAAAGTTCCAAACTGGACCAAGTTTCTCCGTACAAGCTGAACTCACGTGCAAATCACACTCCCTCCCCTACATCCTGAAGGTCTTTAGGATCTTTTCACAAATATTTTCATTTAAGCAGTGCTAATTTTTGTTCTAGCTCAAAAAAATTAAATAAGAAAAACACACTTTCATCCATAAATATGACTAACACATTTGCAATCAGAACCATATAAATTCAATAAATAAATCATCAATCAAAATATGTTTTAAATTAAATTCACAGCTTTTCTTTGAATAATAGTTTTCAAAAACAGCGACAGAATTTCACATAATGTTGGTTTTAAAATTAGCACAAATCATAAGAACTTTTTTCAAATTAAAACTCAAGATATGTGAGATTTATACTCATCATGGCTCAAAGATTTCATCCTGTCTTTTCATTTCCACCTTTACTTTATATAATTTGTGTTCAGAAACATCAAATCGGTATACATATTCACATATATTTAGAATATTTAGCTTAAACTGGAGAAAAACTGATTTTTTTTTTATTTAAGTAAATATAACTGAGAGCAAAAATGCTCTTCTTTATTTTTAGTTTGGTTGTTTTTTTCTGATATTTTAAATTATTCTTACTGCAACACAACAGACATAAAACACACAAACCAGACTTGTGTCAAACTCGCTCACATCTGAGCACTCCGACTAAATGTTTGTGTTACTTTAATATTTTAGAAAAAGCTAGAAAGTTTTTTTTTTTTCACATTTTCATCAGTGATGAATGTCATAAAAAGTTCACTTACCATCTGCCAACACAGAGGTCACAACAAGACAAAGCAAGCATCCAAAGAGCAAAGACCGGACATGAAGCATATTCGTTTTTTCCTGGATTGTAATCTAATCTAATCTAATCTGATCTGACTCTTTGTCTTTTTAAAGAAAAAAAATAACGCTCTGAAAACTTCCAAACAACTCCGTGTTGGAAGTGAGAAAGTCAAGCAAACACCTGCTTCTCCTCTCTGTCAGAGACTGACTGCACTCTGGGAGGAGGACAGGAGGAGGATGTTGAAGGAGGAGGAAGAGGAGGAGGAAGAGGAGGAGGAAGAGGATGGGGGGGGGTGCTCTGGAGGCGCAGTTTGTCCACAAATAGCCGCAGTGACCAGCAGATGAAGCACCTGTGTGAAAACTCACATCTTCTCTTCAGTAAACACGTCACGGCTCAAAATGTTCAGGGTGGGCGGAGAGGGCAGCTCCTTTACAG
>NW_013952434.1:1213681-1225682 GCF_001266775.1 Austrofundulus limnaeus | reverse complement strand
GCAGTTTTGTGCCTGCACACCGACATCATGTTGTCGTCCATCCTGCCTCAGTGTTAAATGGAAATGGATGTGAGACTTTAGAGACCACGCAAAACTACGTTTGACCGATAGAAAGAAACGAGGTGATTTGTTTGGCGTTAGTCAGCAAGAGTATCCAGCTTAAACATGTATGTTTTCATTTTTACTACAACGGATGACGTGAGCAACAATGCCCCTCTGTCCTGCTGTCTGTTTGAGGTGATTGTCCTCGTCGCTAAGGCAACCAGCTGTTATGGTCACACAACACACACACGCCGTTAAAGGACAGATTACATCACTCTTTCACTCCATTTGCTGATGTTTCAGATATGGAATGTGGATAGGATTGTGTGTGTGTGTGTGTGTGGATACATGTGCCTTTTATGTGTAATGATGCTTTATCTCACTGTGAGCATGAAAGAGAATGTCTTAGTCAGACGTAAAATATTTGTTTTGAACTTTGAGGCACAATGCATTCAGTGTCCTGTATTTTTACACAGAACAACGTAAAAAGAAGCTACAGAATTTAAATGTAACCTAGCTTCTGCAGCTTTGCAACTTTTGTTTTTGTTAGCATTGCTCAAATATTTTAAGATGCCTAATTTGTCAGGAATCATTAGTTCACAAGATTATAGGGATTATGAATTATTTACACACAGGACTGATTAAAACCAATGGCGTTTGTAAGAATACTATTAGGTAGCAGGGATCTGTAGTACAGTTTTTTAACTCATTTTGTTGAATGTTTTTGAGAAAAACTTGAGCAAATCCTTCACCTGAATAACATTTTAGCTGAAGATTGATTCCTTCAATCGACCATCAAGTTTTTAAGCTGTTATCTCTAAAATACCTGTTCAAATACCTTGAAATTTTTAAATACACACAGCTGAAGCCCCAGGAGGATTACAGGCGTTATCGAGCATTTGTACTCAGATATTTACCAACTCTCTCTTTATTTAATTCAACGTCTCTAAGAGCTCAGTGGCACGTGAGCGTTTCATAATCTTGCTGTTATTTTAGTCACGATCCATTACTCACTTCCTTTACCCTTTTGCTTCTCAGTGCCTGGTGTTATTGATGTTTTATGTTCAATTGATTTTTTCCCTTGGCTCTACTGATGTTTGTATTTTTGCATATAATTGTCTTTTAGAAGCAATCCACTTGGGGGCAGTCTTCATTGTTTGTTTTTTTTTTACCTTTAAGTCCTGCAGCGATTCGGTGTCATCTGTGGCCTAATTTAATTTTATTCAACACCCTGAGCAGAATTTGTCTCATCATGACTGTCCTCTGCATCCCCACCCTGTTTTCCTCTGTCTGTAGTGCTGCCAGCTCTGGTGGACAGGCTGGGTGACGCCAAAGATCAGGTCAGGGAGAACAGCCAAGCTCTCATCCTTCGCTGCATGGAGCAAACTGCTTCACCCATGGTGAGATACTCACAGGCTTGCGCATAATCAGGACCATGAACAGAAAAAAAAAATCTTTTAACCCAATCCTTACAGCATGACGGAAAATAAACTCTTTTTTTTTTTGTTTATTTTGTTGTTCATTTATTGTTTATTTTAAAAGAAGCATAAGATTTGGTTTAAAATAGTCAGGATGAGTGTTCTAACTGAAGCAGATGGCCTTATTGTTTAAAAAGATGATTGTGTTGTTATTTTATGCCTTTTTATTTATTTTTATCTATCCGAAGAGCCATTTGGCAACAAACGATTAACATTATCTTGGAACAAATCATGTGACGTGGCATCGAGACAACTGACAAATCCATCCATCATCACGTCACGAGTCTTTGTTTTGGCTCTCTCTTCTGGAAATGAAAAGAGCAACTGAGGCTACAACTATTCTTTTTTGTTGTTGTTGTTGTTGTTGTTGTTGTTGTTGTTGTTGTTGTTGTTGTTGTTGTTGTTTACACACAACACGAGCACATTGCCACAGATTTGAACCATTCTGTTTTTTGTAATTTGCCCAGCTTCTGATATGTGGACCTTCCTCTGCTGCTTCCTTCTGACATCTCCTTTCCTTTTTTCTTCCCCTCACACACTTGGCCGCCTCATCAATTTGTTTCCCTCAATAAGTACGTCTGGGAAAGGCTTATTCCTGGGTTTAAACACAAAAACTTCCGCAGTCGAGAAGGAATTTGCCTCTGTCTGAGCACCACGCTCAGCACGTGAGTAATTTCTCCTTAAAATTGTCCTTGCAGGGTAAAATGGACAAGGCTGCTGTGTATTTATGAGCTCTGTTTGGCCTGTTCTGTAATTATTTGGTGAACGAAACAAGAGCTACAGCGCTGTTTGTACAACCTTTCGTGACCCACTTTGTTCGAGAAACACTCGTGTTCTCTGCAGGATTAATCCTCTTAAGAGTTTGTGTGACTCTGTAGAATTAGAACAAGTTAAACAAATCGCTTTACTTCTGTCATGAGGTGTTACCGCTTTCAGGCATAAATGTTTAATTTTGTTCTCATATACTCTAATTTTTGAGAATCCAAGAATAAACGTCACAGTGACATTTCTTTATTTAGTAGCCAATAATTAGTGAACTTAATTTGTCATTTTACAAACATATCTGTTTATGTAATATTCCACAGCTTCCTGTTTGTTGCAGTGTGTTTGACAGCAGTATTTTCTACACTAAGGTGACAGGCAGTAAATCTTGTCTGATCGAATCGTGCTAATTTTAGCATCTTTTTGCTAATGGAAAGTTGCTGAAGTATTAAGCTGCAACCTGATCGTAATGCTGGGGATGTTAGCTTTGTGGGCTCAGGCAGCAAATAAATCTGAGTAAACGGAAGAAATTGGGACACAGAAATGCTCCGGGTTTTCACATATTTGCAGTGTTTTTCTTTAGAGAAAATAAATTTTCAAGTATTGCACTTATTGAGAAAGTGCAGTGCAGGAGAGCTAAACAACATGGTTAGAGACTAAACTTTCTCTGTTTTATCCTTTTTAAATGTATGTTCTAAATCTTTCAAGTTTATGTAAAACAAATACTGATCAAATAATATATAATATATTTTTATGTAATATTTAACTGTAACATTTGTCTTTTTAATGTCATATTGCCTTTTTTTCAGGTATGGAGCCCAGCCTCTCAGCCTCAGTAAATTAGTTCCTCATCTCTGTACTCTGACTGGAGACCAGAATCCACAGGTAGGACACATCGAGACTTTAGTAAAATTATAACCACGCAGTATGACTTAGAGATTGTTTGAATTGGATCATGTCGTTTATGTTGCTCTTCAAGTGTTTTTACATATGACTTGTAGCCCCAGATATCTTCAGACATCACTGGGCACAGCTGTTAAAGTCTAAATATGCTAATTATTTGATGATGAAGGTCCTTAGCTAAGTCTGTGTAATTTCTGATTTAGTGAAGATGAAAAGAAGACCTGTTATTTTGCCAAGCAAATTTCAATCTGATCTTCAAACAGGGTTTGTGCAGGGTCTTAAAAAGTCTAAAATTTTAAGATAAAAATTTTAGGCCTAAAAAAGTCTTTTAAAATGCCCAGATTTTCATCCAAGGTCTTAAATTTTATTTTGTCAAGTCTTAATTTTTTTTTTAAACTTTCAATCATTCTCGAGAAGCGTTGTCTGCATAAATAAACAGAGGAAAGCACAGTAATCAGAGCTTGACGTGGTCTGCCTTCATGAGGTGCTGTTTTCTACCGGTCTTTGTACGTGGTTAAACTACAAGTCCTGTGATAACTGCAGGCAAAAAACAGCACAGTTTACTTCCATGTTTTCAACCACTTTGCCATTACAAGCCCCCGCACATGGCAGCTTGTTCACCCACCCAAAAAAAACAAAGAAGTTCAGTCATGTCCGCTGCTTGTCGTTTAAACATAGGAAAGTGTTTTCAACGAGACTCGACTTCATATCAGTGATTTTTACACTCTGTAAGTGGTCCACAGCAGTCAGATATGACCGTTTCATTAAAATAATTCAGTGTTCTTGTATTAAAATTAAATATTCTTTAAAAGCTAAATTTATAGCAATAAAAGGTTTCTATGTTAAAATTTCTGGGACCACTTGAATGTTTCTGGACATGCGTTAGTTTGGTCTTAATGTCATTCCTAATGATCTTAAAAGTTCTTAAATTTAACTTACTGAAACATGTATGAACCCTGTTTTAAAAAGTCAATAAAAAGTCTGAATATAAAGTGGAAAAATAGCTTCTTTTTTTCTATATGGGTGTGATTCATGTATTTTGGAGTTTACTATAAACTGGGTACACACCTGCAGGATAACATTTATTAATATATAATGGGAATTTGATGTAATGCCTGGTTTAAAATAAGTGAAAAGCAACAGAGTTTGCAAGCTGTAAATTGACACCAGTTGCATTAAATTCCCAAACTTGCAAGAACTGTATTATCTGCACTTTGAAACTGTCAAAAGTTGTATTGATCCAGATATAAGGTCAAAGTGATGAGCAAWGAGTCACATTTCGCTGGCACTGTTTTCTTCACATTTAATTCACACGTCCGCCGCACACATCTCGTACTGATCACGTGGTTTAGCTTTCAGCGATCACAGCACATTAGCACACATCTCCAGCCAGCTCTGTGATTATTACAGTTATTAGAGAAGAAACTGGCTCACCACCCCCACTGAGCCTCATCGCTGATGTATGAGCACCAACACCTAGTCGTTAACCCACACAACAGCTCCGAGTGTGTGTTTGTGTGCAAGAGAGAGCAAAAGGAGGAATACAGAGAGAATGCTTCARCCTCCCGTGGAGTTGGACCAAAAGGCAGAAATGACCTTCTACCCAATCATTAGTTGCCCACATGCTGTCTCGACCAATCACTATGCTTGGCTCACTCAGTTACAGAGAATCCCTGGAACAACGTCTAACTAACCAATCACAGCTGTGCTCACAATATAATGAGGAAATGTCTCCCATTGGAGAGAAGTGTACGAACCATCAAGGAATTATATTTTAATAAATATTTGTTGCTATTTCTTGTGTATCTTTATTTGCGACAATTCCAACAACCACACAGACATATTGGCATGATACACTGGATATAATCTCATATGTGGGGTTGTTAAATTGCTTTATGTCTGCTGTCAGGTACGGGAGGCCTCTATAACAACATTAGTGGATGTTTATCGTCATGTTGGAGAGCGAGTCCGAGCAGACCTGGGAAAGAGAGGACTTCCAGCTGCACGGTGAGATTTTCAGCTTTTTGTTGGCGACTCTGATCGATCGTTGTGTGTGCGTGCGTGCGTGCGTGCGTGCGTGTGTGTGTGTGTGTTCCTGCAGTGGGTCTGTGAG
This sequence comes from Austrofundulus limnaeus, assembly GCF_001266775.1. Taxonomy (NCBI): domain Eukaryota; kingdom Metazoa; phylum Chordata; class Actinopteri; order Cyprinodontiformes; family Rivulidae; genus Austrofundulus; species Austrofundulus limnaeus. The sequence continues at coordinate 1,220,384 of NW_013952434.1, read as the reverse complement.
TCCTACGGTGCTGGCACCCGGTCTGTCCCAGGCCACATCATGCACCGCTCTGCTTTTCACAAACACAGAAGCACTTTCATTCGGAGCACAATGCTGTTTGACCGAGTGAGGCGGGTGGGAGGGGGCAGCCAGGGGACAAAGCTGGTGGGTGGAGAGACAAATTTGGGAGGACAAAATGAGTGAAAATTTGTGTGCTCAAGATGCCTAAAGAGGTTGTGCGAGTGGTGCTTACAATATTGAAGGTTATTCTAAGCACACAGTGACCCTGAATTTCCCCCTCCCGTTCCCCTTCCATCCTCGTGTGAGATCGGAGCTGCAGCCGGTGTTTTTTGGTGACTGCTCAGCATGAGTCGCTCGTCTGTGAATTCTGGCTGTGTCCATGTGTCATGTGTTGCGCATATTAAGCCCGTCTGTCTCCTGTGTAAACACTCTGTCTGTGCATTTTGGGATTTATGCTCACTGGTGTGATTGTTTGACTTTAGATAAACGAAGAAACCAGACAGATGTGCAGATTTAGGTTTGTGCTTTATCTCCTGCAGACGCTGCATTAAAAAAAAAAAAAGATTATTGCATTGATATTGTCTWACTGGTTTTATGTCCCAGTGTTAAACTTGAGGCACAGTCCTGCGTGTCTGAATTGTGTGTAGTTGCTAGGAGGGATGCAGAACTGCAGCCGGGGTTTTGTAAAGAATTTTTGTTGATCTTTCATCAAATTATAGAGGAAAATAAAAAGAGTGCTAGCTGAGAGGTTCAGAGTTAAAGGTAGAAATTTGAGAACTACTGAAAAGGGAATGACTCACAAGTTTAATCCTGCACATTCCAAAAAAAAACAGATCAACTGCATCTGTCATCTGACCTATGAATAATTTTGGAGCTATACATGCACTATGCTACGTTCTACACCTGAAACCTTCGATTCTGGGCTATCAAGGATTATAATTAGATTTTCTCACTCTGTGTATTATTGATAACATAAATTTGCCTAAATATTGCTATCATCTGTCACTGTTTATTGAAGACTGGAAAAGCTTGTGTTAAAAACAAAACCTTGAACTACCCATACTCACTTTTGTTCATCCATAGAGACCAAATGAAGTGGTTTGGTGCCAGTTTTAAGTAGCTTGGCAAAATCAGCAGAGCAGCATCCTGYGTCGTGTTTGAAATGACTCATTTCACCACACTTTACACCTTTATTTGGCTCGCTGGCCACCCCAGCTGCTGGCTCAAAGGTGCATCAGCTTTAATTTTGCTGCTATTTATCACAAATTGAATGGTAACAGCAAAMAGGCTCAGGCTGTCAGTGACTGCAGGTCTGTTATAACCTGAAATTATCAAGTATTTAATTAGAAACTGGACTTCTAGTGACCAATAAGGTCACTGTATTTGCATTTGATGTTTTCGTTAGATGTGCAGAAAAACTGAAGCAGGMATGTAACTTGGTATATTTCTGCAGTCTGTGTGGAAATGGGTTTATTATCTCGCGTTATCTTGGGGTCTTTATGTGTTCAATGATAAGTCAAATGTGAGTGGAGTCATCATTCAGTGGAGCACTTGTAATGTGCACATGGCTTTTAAATCAAAATAGTTTGAATAAATGGAGTGTCATCTCCACTGGATTCAGGTCGACCCATTTTCAATGACAGCCAAGATGTCAGAGAATAAGATTTAGCTTCTCGAATCGGGAAATATGAAGGAGGAGGGGCTTCAGGCAAATGGGGAGAGAAGGGAAGGTGGGTGAAAAAGAGAGGAGGAGCGTTGTTCTGTCTGCTGCTGGCCACAGCCCCTCCCCMTCTCACGGGTGTATGTGTCTGACTATGATGGGGAGGTTATGTAAAGGGTAACTGAATCTCTTTGCTGCCTGTCGAACGAACCGGCTCACATGAGTCCGTGTCACACAGATACACAAAACCCTCATCTAAATTTATCTCTGTTTTACATTAGTGCTGTCTCAGTGGGTGTTCTAAGGAAACCGTATTTGTGCGACAGTAGGCGGTGTTTTGTCGCATGTCTGTGGCATGCTTCAGTCGCTCTGTTTGGCACCCCCCATCTCTCCCTTACGTCCTCCCCACCTCTTCTCATCTTCTTCGCTCCCTCCCTCCCTCCCCGTCAGAGCCACTGCACCATGTTGGATACAAAGAGCCGAGGACCAGAGTGTGTCACTGGCATGGGGGGGATAATGCAACGTTGCGGAGCAACACAGCAACCTACTAATCAGTCCACTGGGAAATACTGAAACAAATCACAACCGAAGACTAAACGCCAGGGTATTTCTTCACGAGACAAATAACATGCTCATGAAGGGAAGGAAACCACTTGAAGGCACGGCACGGCTAAGGAGCCAGTCGCACCGCTAATCATCATTTCTCAGGAGCTGCTTAGCTGTCTGGTGATTGAGGACCGGCAACCAAACACCAAAAGACAAGAAAAGAAGACAGGTAGAGGACTGGGTGCTAATTCTTGTGTGCTCACTTTCAATCCCGTGGAAAAGACTCCATAATGGATATTATTCATGTGACCTTTTTTAATTACTGCTGTAGATGTTTGAGTCTTTCATATACATAAAGTTAGTATTTTAGCCTGCCTTTGTACATTTGGACAAATGTTTCTGGAGAGTCCTACCTTTGTATGACATCCAGGAGCACATCTAGCTTGTGATTGTGTGTGTTTTAATGTTTAGGAGTGTTTTTAAAGGACTCTTGTCATGTTGCTGCTGCTTCATAAGTGTGACTGCCATAACAGACACACCCACCTATCGAAACACCCGGCGAGCCACATGTTGCAGCTGATGGTGTTCCCACTTGATATTCACATCGTCTCGTTTTGTTTAGGTCAACATTGACTGTGTGACGGACAGTTCAGTCTCGTTTTTTTTACTGACTGCTGTTTCTCAGTGACTTGTTCTTCTACGTGTGTTTGTGTTTTCCTCTAACCTTCTTTTTCTCTCCTTTTTTATTTTGCAGGTTGCAGACGATATTTGCCCGTTTTGATGAAGCCTTGAATTCAGGAAACATGGCTCTCAGCCCTGGTCACGGTCAGTGCCTAATTTTTTTTTTGCATTTATTTTATTGCGCTTGTGCTGGAGAGCCACTGAGTAGAGTCACATTGTCAAGATGGTTTTACTGCTGTCAAGTAGTGGGTGTGTTGGACAAGAACACTGAGTGTTTGTGAGGTGGAGAGATGCATGTCTAAATCAGCATATGCTCATGTGGGTTGTGCCCGTTTGTTGCTATGAGCTCTAGTAAGAAGAGCTAACAGGATTAATGGTTTAGTCTGTGCGTGCATATGTGTGTTTGCAGGTTTTCTAGAGCCAGACCTAATTTGAGGGTTACTCTTGTTGCTTGGGATTTTTTTTCTGTTCTGTATCTGTGAGAACTTTCCAGAAGCTTTATTTCTTACAGTAATGGTACATGTTGGAGTTTTTGCTGACCTGAAAAACTTAAAGCGAAAATAGAAAGTTACCAACAACCAAACAGTAACAATATTATAGTAGTTTGCATAGAAATGCATTGGAAGTGTGGCTACTTTTTAAGTGTGAAGGATGTAGTTTTAGTTTTTTTGCTGTTATTTATAAAGTCATCTTTTTGAGCATCACCTAATGCTCTGAGGGTAGAAATCTTTAGGCAACTCCTGATTTGACTGGATTATGATTCATAAGGTTATAAAACAATTACTGATGTATTTCAGCTATAATGAAATTTAAATTATTACTTTGTTTTATGTAAATAAACACTGACTTGTATGTTTTCATGCCTAATATACAATAACAATAAAATGCCTCCCAAAAAAACCCTAATAATCAACAATTAGCAAAGATGCTAACATCCTGTTGAAACRCCACAGAAAAACACGATTAGCATTGTGTGACCGTCGTGTAGTAACTTATTTCAGCAAAGAAGAAAAAAAACATTTTTACTGCAGCATGTTTCAATTATAGGAGGCAGAACTGTATAGCAACATCACCAACTCTTAAGTGGCCACACAGATTAATTTTAACAAAACAGATTCTTGATTTTAAAAACTGATTTTGAATCTTTCACCTCTGATGCAACACTTTTAAAACAGATTATATCCTCCATCACTATAATACTCCCACAGACCTGAAGTTTGATATATTTTGGAGGGAAGCATTTAAAATATGGATAAATGTGGAATAAAATAGACATTTGGCATCTGGATATATTGAAACTTTTTGTAATTCAAAATGATAAGGGAAATTTTAAGTGAAAATACTGTAGTCCATCAGTTTGCTCAGATGCAAAAGGCTTTAAGCCTGAGATGCTGCTACATTTTTTCAAACTTCTGAGCTAAGAACACAAACTTGCACCACATGTTCAAACACACAGACGCACAAAAAGCGTTCCCACTCGTCCTTGCCCCACATCGCTTTTAGGCCAACTCCTCCCGTTTGCTTAGTGACGAGGAGACAAGGAGGGAGGAAGGATCGAGAGAGGAAGCTGACAGAGGTCTCAGGCGATGGCCGGGTCACAGCTCTGTGCCTGTCACAGCCTCTCTCTGATTCATCCTGACCGAAACACAAAGAGAGACTGAATTAACAAGAAAGGAAAGGTGGCAGAGGAGCAATCAAACGGGAGAGTTTTAGAACCCAAAAGGACAAAACGAGCACAGAGAGAGGCAGCAGGGAGATTTTACACAGAGCACTAACTAACTATGGAAGTTGGTGATGGTAGGAATGGTAAGTGTGTGTCTGTGTGTGTCTGTTTAATCTTATCTGGCTGAGGATTTTGGCACCAAGACAAAAGCTTGTCAGCATATGGTTTTAAGCTAAAATCAGCTTAAACTCCAAGTGCTTTCACCCGGGTGCTGTGGCCCAGATGAGCCACATCATCAAATGTGGAGGGAAAAACTGGGGTGTCCCAAGATGTCTTCATCAGGATGCATTGAGTTTGTTATTGTGTGTGCAGAGATAAATGTGTTTGTTGTGATGGATGAAAAATATCAGAGAGGTTGGGTCGTCACCTAAAGCCTGACTTGAACTCACTCATGATTACATGGCACGAGATGCGCCTCTTAAATAAGTGAAAGCTTTTTATATTTAAAGTTTTTTGCTTTTTAAATAAGCCAATAAAGGTCATTTTATCAGTTTGGATCATAACAAATCATGAAATAATGCTGCAAAAAACAAAAACTACAGTACTTACCCACTACTTTTATTTATCAAAGTATCACRAGCTTTAAAATGTAATGAATTAGTTAATGCTTTAATTTTTGTAAATCTGTGACTAATTCAAAGTTACAATCAGAGGAGGAGCAGATGAGCGAAAGATGTCACTACTGTTTGAACCTTTTTCTTATATAATATACTTCCATCTAAATGTAAGAATGCTAAACTTCACATACACTGGTACTGAGGATATGCATTTATCTGCAAACTYCTCATCAGCCTCGTTACTCTGCATGGTCCCAGTGTTGACAGAGAATGGCCCACAAACCTGCAGACATTCTCATTCTGCTTCAGTTCATCTTCGGCTCTGTTGAGGGAGCCATGACCCTCTTTCCAGGCCAGACTGGTTGCTATAGCAAGGCTTTCCTCTGAGTATTATGGGTCATCCCTTTTTCATGACTTGGAACTGAGACTTTGTGTGTCTCTTTGTTTTAATGAGATTCTTTTTTCTCTCAGCTGGGCTGGAAGTGGAGTAGTTTGTCTACGTTTAGGGAAGGGAAAAAAAGCAATGAGCTGAACTTTTGTTATGTGTGTCACTCATCCATTCCTCCAAACTCTCCATCATTCTCTGAGCCATCCTGGATGCAGCGTTATCAAACAGTTTATGTAGAGTTTGTGTTTCTGGAATTTTAAATAGTTTAAAATATTATTCTGTAGCTTGTTTAAAGACACATCTAGGAGCAAAAACAGCTTAACCAAAAGCAATTTATTTTACTTTTGATTTTTGTGACTCCAATCCTATTTCTTGTGCTGAAGCATCTTTGTATTTTAGAAGCCGTACAGTCAAAAGTTTCTGTCTTGATCCCTACAGAGTTACTCCTGGTGTACCGGTACTTCCCTGTTGTTGTCATTCTCATATGAGCGCTGTGCTGTCCAGCTAGTCTGTCAGCTTTTGCACAGGACTCTGCACAAGGTCACATGACTTTGAGTTGGATTCTGTACAGTTTGTGCTCCCAGCAACAGTTCAGAGTGGGTTGTCTGTGTAAAAAGTTAAACTACCCTAAGACAGTTAAGACGTTTGTTTTTACWAATGATGATTAACGTGTTCGTAGTAGAGCCGCTGCTCCTCTACATTAAAGGGATCCACCATTAGTTGTAACATTAGACTTTATTTGATAAACATTTATTTTAACTGTATAATAAAGACTGTAAAAATACTGTAGCCTTTGCGCTAGCGCCAATGCTATATTGCCTTATATGTATTAGCTCGGCACTAGCGCAACAAACAAGCTAAACTGAGGTCCTCCATCCATATTTTCAGTTGCAGGCTGAGTCATTTTTACGTTCCCCTCTCTGTCTTGTGGATGGAGGACCTCAGTGATGAGAGGAGAATGTGTAGCACTGAGCTAATGCACATATATATGGTGATAACATCGGGGCCAACGCTAAAGCTAACAGGCTAAGCTGAGGTTCTTCTTCCATGAAGCAGCTCTGTTGTCCTCCATCCATATTTTCAGTTACAGACTGAGTCATTTCTACTTTCTCCTCTCTGTCAACGCTCTCTGGTTTCATTTAAAAGAG
>NW_013952434.1:1194328-1213497 GCF_001266775.1 Austrofundulus limnaeus | reverse complement strand
GTCTTTATTTTACAGTTAAAATATATGTTTATCAAATAAAGTCTGATGTTACAACTAATCATGGATCCATTTCAGAGAAGCCAGTTAAGGAGGTTCGGGTGCCTGGTAAGGATGCACCCTGGACGCCTCTCTAGGGAGGTTTTCCAGGCATGTTCAACTGGAAGGGTACCCTAGGGAAGACTTAGGACACGCTGTAGAAAAACATTCACTCTGCTGGCCTGGGAACACCTTCTGATCCTCCCAGAATGGTGAATGGTAAATGGTAAATAGATTGTACTTGTATAGCGTCTTTCTATCCAACCAGGATACTCAAAGAGCTTTACACTACAATCTGTGCCCTCATTTACTAGGGATGCATGATAAATCGGCATTAATATCTGTATCAGGCTTTAATAAAGAACAGCTCAGTGCAAGATAAACAATAAAAATAATGAAATAATGTTGACAATTTTAAAGACAAGCTTTCTTATTCTTGTTCTGTGACACCTCCACATGCAGAATGACACAAACTATTTAAATACTATATCAGAAAGTCTGATCTTTGACAGCAGAGACAGTGCTGCCATCGTGTGGTCAAAACATGAACAGACCTGTGAGCAGTTCTGACATGTGAGCTTTCGTCTGTTTCAGCTTGAATTTCCTGTAACTTTGTATTTGTTAGCATCAGAGTCAGAACAGTTTACGCCACTACATCCATACCACCTGGCATGTTTGTATTTTTTTGTTTGTTTGTTTGTTTACATGTGTGTGTGAGAGAACTGGAACTGCTCACTTGAAGCAGACTATTTTTGCAGGATTGTATTTCAGGTGTAAATATTYTATTTGTTGTAATTTTTGCCGTTGAATCCTCTCACRAAATGAAGAGAGGAGTAACTCTCGGCCTGGGGTTTCCATGGTAATGGTGCGTGGTACACGGTGGAGCTGATATCAGTATGTGCGTTTACAGACTTACTGGATGTGCCGTGTCTTTTCTTTTTATGCAAGCAGTTCATTATCATGGTGATCTAAAATACAGCCCTTCTTCCACATCAGGAAAAAAAACAGAATTAACTTTGTTTAATTAACACRTCATGAAGTAATTCATTACACTCTTAATCCAGCTGTTGAATCAACTGATGTAAACAGTTCATGGTTTCTCTTTTGCCACTTTATTCGTTGGAGAAGCGGAGCTGCTGATGTCACCATGGCAACAGCATGTGTGCAGCCTCGTCTCAACGATGGATTCACTCACTTTCTCTCCCTCTCCTCCCTCGCTCAGCTGTCTTCGCTTTACCCTTCACCCAGACACACGCACTCCCGTGGGGCCTGACTAGTGAAAAGCAAGAGATGCTAATCATGCTAACGTTAATGCTAATCAATGCTTAAATCCCCGATGCATGACGAGATCTTGGTAGTGGACCCATGGGTKTTGTAAGGAAGCAATAGAATTGATTCTCAACACTATAAATTAATTTAGTATTTTTAATTGTTGTCAAACTTCAATTTACTCTAAAATTTGAGCAAGGAAGAACGTCCTCAAACGCTACTTTTGAAGTGGCTGAGACACGCCTATCCTTCAAATACAAAAAGTCAAAGAAAGCATCTTTATACTTAAGAAAATTGGCATAGTACACATGATTTTTACCCATTTTGTCACATAACTGGTATATTTTCTTTTGAATTTGGCTCAGCCAAAGGGAAACAGGAAGTGACATCAAAGGAGAACTCATTAATAAAATAAACTCACTGGTCTTGGTTTATTAAAAATAAATTATTTAAACTTTAACTCTTCTTCGACTCTTTGATAGCAACTAAAAATAATCTAAAGAAACATCAGATTCTTCTCTAAAGTCTGTTTTGTTAGCTTTTGTTACAACACTGTGTTTACATGCAGACATTCCCCTTTGACATCACTTCCTGTTTCTTCACATGTAAATATCTCAACAACTGTTCATCTCAGTGACGTGAAATTTGTTTTGCAACATGTTATCAATGTTATCGTTCCAAAAATTTATTCATGTTTATTACAAAAACTTGATGMCACAGGTCCTTTAAACCTTCACTATGTTTCTTTGATGTGTTTTTGATCATGAACGACATGTGGCTGCCAGTGTCACGAYGACTACAAATGGTTGTACAGCTTACAAACAAAAATGTTAGAATGAAAGTAAAATATTTCTACTATAGTAGAAATGATCAGGTTGAAATGAGTTTGTGTCTATACTCACAAATTTACACTCCTWATAAATATACTCCAAAATACATCATAAATTCTGCCTCAAAGGAACGGATTACCTCAAGTGGAGATGGTTTAGCTCATTTTGTGCATAAAAACAAAGAAACTTCAATGAATAAAAATGTTTTTATCACATATTTAAGTATCACGAATGTAGAGTGGTGAAAGTACACTAATTAATCTCATTTTACTTTAGCTTACGCTGACTGCAACAGAAATGTTTTTGTTCGTCGTCTATTTAGCTCATGTGTTCAGCAAAAGAGCTGCCAGGTTATATTAAACTCAGGTTGTCTTTTAATGTGTCACCTGCCTTTTAGATGTGTTTAAAATTGAACAAAGACCGATTAATTAGGKATTTGTTACAAAATGCTACTGGATTTAATTCAGACACGGTACAAATAGCAGTACCACCTGGAAAGTGCTGATGTCAGTAGATACGATGTAAAATGCATTTAATGCAAACAGCTTATAGGACAGACTTATTTTGTAAAGATGAGGAACTTGAATTATTTTAATTCAATTTTCTTACTGGCGATTAAAAATTACATTTAGTTTATATTTAAAATGACTCAAGTTTGCTAAAATAGTTGCAACCGTGCTGTTATGCAATAATGTTTWCAGACCTACCACATCTGTAAACTTGACAGATTTTTTTGGATCATATTGCTGCCTGTTTTGTGTAAATGTGAAACTTTTTGAAAAAAAAAAGATGATAGACCTTTTTGTCTTTTTAAAGTAGCTTAAATTTCACCAAACAAAACAGAAAATCCAGCCAGGCTTGTGAGGCACAATGAGAAACTGGAAGCCTCAAAGGGGCGTGGCTCAACCCTCCACCTCCCTATCGTCTTGACATTGGCCTCTTCATTCTTTGTTCTTTTGTGTACGTAGGAAAAATGCAGACCAAATGAATGTGTTGTTGTTGTTTTCCTTTTGAAAGTAGTGAATGTAGCAAGTCAAAAATGAGGTTGCTGGTAAATGAGAGGGGGAGGAATTTCCGAGGATGTTGTCAGCGATAATGAGTTCAGGTTAGCCGGTCTGAGAGTGACACACAGCAACCCTGTTAATATTCCTGGGGTGTCGGTCTGTGTGTGTGTGTGTGTGTGTGTGTCTCCCTTTCTCTCCCATCACGCTTTGAAAGGCCCTGCCTCCGCACTGGCTGCAACACCATGATGTCACCTCCCGTCTGATTGGCCGTGAGGCTGCTGGGAGAAGCAGAGGAGAGGCTGGGAAGGGGAAGAGGGAGGGATAGAAGGTAGAGAGGAGTGAAAGAAAATGCCGGCACTTGTCTGGGTGGAGGGGCATTTTTTTTCCTCTTTTGGATGGCGATACGTGCGAGATGAGTGTTTGCCCGGCCTTAGCCATGCTATGAAGTGTGTGTGAGGTGTCTGCTTTGGGGTACGGCTTGGAGGAMAGAGGGCGGACCGCAACGCCTCGCCTTCACAGAAGCATGAGGCGTCTTATCTGCCARCGGATCTGTGACTGTAAGTGCAGGGATGGAGTTGTTTGTGTCAGCTGTGTGTAAATGTTATGCATACATCWTTACATATCCAAACCAAACACAATAGGCCTTCCCATAATTCTGATAAATTAAGCCAGTGTATGCACTCAGTTATGCATTTGACTGATTTTGTGATGCTTCTGTGTGTGTGTTTGTATGGAGGTGAGATGTATGTGTCAACGTATTGGGTGGTGGCTTTAGCGCATTTCTCCATGGCTGGTTGTCAGAACAACTAAAGCGCATTCCTCCACCAACAGTTTGTTCTCCACAGTCGACTTGTGAGTGTGTGTGTTTGTGTGTATTGTGCACATCGTTGTTACAGCCTCGTATCAAGTTTCAGTTATAGCTTTTCAGCGTGCATGTTTTCTGCTAACTTGCAGAAAAAGGATTTACTGTACCTCAAAGGAGTTCTGTCAGTCACCTGTCTCCTGGTTGGACAGATTGAGCACAGACTGATCTTTCAGAAATGTCTCTATATGTGTTTGAGGTAGCGTTTTTTTTTCACCCCAACAAGTGGGATGTTTATAACTAATATCAATTTAGTCACTCCTGAATATTTTTGCCATTTATTTTGTTTTGACTTTAAGGTTTTCACCTCTTTATGCTCAAGTTTATTTAACGTCCGTGTGGAAATTGGGATGCAGATGATGATGATGATGATGATGATGTCTGTTCTGACTTCACAGATCGTAGTTTTGATGATGATGACAGTGTGGACGGACGCTCTTCTGCAAGCTTCAAAGTTCCCAAAGTTCCCAAGAAGCCTGCAGAGTCGTCTGCTGCACGCAGGCCCAGCGCTACTGGAAGCAAACTTGGTATTTAATTTATAATTACTCTYAAAACTGAATGCACATTAAATACAAATAAGATAAAGGTTGTTTTTAGTATGTTGAATTTTAATTTAAAATTTGGATTTGCTATCTAATGTTTGGGTAACAGATGATAAAAGCCCTCATTATAGCCTGTTTAGAGTAAGAATTAATTACGATTTTATGTTGGATTTTTATATTTTATTCTATACTTGAAATCAGTTTAGAAATACATAAAGAAGTACAAGTATCAATAACCTATTATTTTTAGGGGTGACTAAAGAAATTGTATGTTTTTGTTTAGTTTTTTTGGAGTTTGAGGTTTTATTATAAAAGGTGATTAATTTAAACTGGTAGATTTTCCATTTTAGCCTAAATGACTGTAAAATATGCAGCTAAATTTAAACACCAGTCACTAGTTAGAGGTGTAAGAGACAGGTAATTGTCTAAAAGGATGTTATTTTTTGTCAGATATGCATTAAAAATTAAGTGGGGAAAAAGTAGCTAATTGCTATTACTAATTTTGCAGATTTATCTTTTGTGCTGTAGAAAAATTGACTCAGTAATGATTTTATTGTCTTTATGACACTCAAACTGATTATGGAGGTTTCAGTTTGTTGATAATTCATCTTAACAGGAAAACGTCTAAAACTGTTTGGAGGTTTGACTTTTCCAAATGTCATGTCGTTGTTTTATGTTAGCCAAGGCAGAACCAATATTCCCCATTAGAGGGTAATAATCATCTTTACATTATGATTCCCCAAATGTGTTGACACAAGTAACAGATACTTTACTGCAGCGTTTACTGCTTGTTCAACCAAAAACCTTGAACTCAAGCTTCATAAAGCTGTAATTAAAGCTGTGAGTGGCTCGGGATAGTCCCTGCTGCTAACAAACAAAAGGAAAAAAAACATGAATCTTTTAGGCACAGTCTGAAATAAAAAGTAACCTTTGGAAATACAAACGTAACAGTTGTCTTGCTCTCTGGTCATGCCCACCTCTCCTCCATGTTTGTGGCTACTGTTCAGCCTCCTCTTCTCCGGATATCATATTTCCAGCTGGTCTCACAGTTTTATCATTCCTATCTTCTTGGATTGCCTTTAGCTCCTATTTGCTTTCTTTCTCTTCGTTTTCTTATTTTATTATTGCTTCCTTGAGGGAGAAGTTGTAGGAGGTGTCGCCTCACAAATCATCCAGACCCTAGAGAGTTGTGATTGACAGGCTCATTACTGCCACAAAGCTCACTAAAAACACAGCCTACTACCTCTATTGAAGTGTTTTAGCACATGTTTATAGACTTAGTTTTGGAAATGAGTTGTTCACTTCAAAAGACTCAGAAAAGCACAGTTTAAAACATATATTTGTAATGTTTCTTTTATGTCAGGTTGCTGTTTTACAGTCTGAATTTGCTTGTTTTGGCCTSAGAGCTGTGAGGCTACGGCTGATTAATTTTGGATGGGTCAGATGACAGATTAAATGATTCTTCTCTGTTTTCTTCAGTGTCAAAAGAAAGTGCTGGTGCAGTTGATGAAGAGGATTTCATTAAAGCCTTTACAGATGTCCCCACTGTCCAGGTACAACACTCATTAAAGCTTAATTGTGCGTAATTGCGCACTTTCATCCTGTTTAATAATTTACTTTTACTTTACACAGTTTCAAAGCCATCTCTCCCATTTCCTTCCTCTGTATTTCGCAGATATACTCATCGAGGGATCTCGAGGACAACCTTAATAAGATCCGGGAAATCTGCTCGGATGACAAACACGACTGGGACCAGAGATGCAACGCTGTGAGTAGATTCTCTCTCACAAGTCTTTTCATTTTAGTCAAAACATTTTCTTTTYGACATTTCAGTTCTCGTTCTCCTGCTTGTGTTTAAGAATGATTTTGTTTGTTTTTACAGCTGAAGAAAATTCGCTCTTTACTGGTGGCGGACGCGGCCAGCTATGATTGTTTTTACCAGCATCTACGACTGCTGGACGGAGCCTTCAAACTGTCTGCAAAGGACCTGCGCTCACAAGTGGTCCGAGAGGCCTGTATCACTGTGGCGTGAGTGTTTAATAATAGATGCACAGGCCACTGAAAGAACATTTGGATTAAAAAGTACCAAAAGAGTATGTGAAACTTTATGTCTCTGTGCAGTCACCTCTCGTCAGTACTGGGGAATAAATTCGACCACGGGGCAGAAGCCATCGTTCCCGTCCTGTTCAACCTCATCCCCAACTGTGCCAAAGTTATGGCCACCTCCGGTGTCTCAGCCATCCGCATCATTATACGGGTGAGTTTTATCTAACTTTAAACATCATTTCTTCTTAGTGAAGGGGTTGTGGCATCTTTCAGACAATACTTACCTAAAACAATCCTTTTATTACAGCACACGCATGTCCCCAGACTTATTCCTCTGATAACCAGTAACTGCACATCCAAGTCAGTGGCTGTAAGAAGGTAAGATAAAGCAGCTGACGACTTTAGTAAACATGATCAGGACAAAATATCAAAAGGATTATGACGAATAAATTTGGTTAGATTAAAAGAAATCTGTGATTTCCAGACGCTGTTATGATTTCTTGGACCTTCTGCTACAGGAATGGCATACACACTCTTTAGAAAGGTAAGAACACTTTATCTGTTTTTCTTTTTTATAAATGACAGTCATGCAGTCTCATGTTACCAGTACATTGAAACATCCCTCCAGCATCTTTTATTGTCATTAAACGCCTTTTGATACATCAGGAATAAGTGAAAATTAGAGTTTCAGTGTATGTGGACACCTAAAACTTAAAACCTTTCATGCAGGGAACTTATTGTCACACAAAAACAAATATTCTGGYTGATATACCAATAATTTTGACCAGTGTAGAGTGTTACAGTCAGTTTAAAAGGAGCAAATTTCTTTTTTTTTTCACACATAAAATACTCAGTTTATGTGTGAAGAGACWGTCTGCTTTATGGATCATTTCTGTGTGCTGCGCAAATGATCCATGACGTGTTTTAACTCACTTTCCTTCCTCTGTCTCAGACACACGACAGTTTTGGTTGAAAGCATTAAAAAGGGAATCCGAGACGCCGACTCAGAGGCCAGAGTGGAGGCCCGCAAGTAAGACATACACGTCCTTAATTTGTTTTTTTTTTTTTTTACTTCTCTTTCGCATGTTTGTTTTATATTCTTACTTGATATTTCTGTATTTAAGGGCCTACTGGGGTCTGAGGAACCACTTCCCAGCAGAAGCCGATGCTCTTTACAACTCCTTGGAGCCGTCGTACCAGCGGACGCTGCAGTCCTGTCTGAAGAGCTCTGGCAGCGTGGCCTCTCTTCCTCAGAGCGACCGCTCCTCATCTTCCTCTCAAGAGAGTCTAAAGTAATGATTGCTTAACGCTGCTCTTTTCTAGCTGAATGTAGATCTCTCAGCTGAAACAGAAACACGTTAGTGTTCAGAAAAAACGCTATTTTTTGGGGGTGGAGGCATTTCTGCAACACATCGTCCACATTAGTGGAATCTCCCCACTTAATCTCCTTCTGTCTTCTTCATAAACCAGTAAATGACCCAGTTTTCTCCTCCTTTATCAGCCGTCCTCTGTCTTCCAAATGGTCGGCAGCTCCAGGGCGAGGTGAGTCAACACTCCTACACTCAGCGTCCAACACACACACTTTTCAACACATACCCTGATGCTCACACACAAACACATGAGAAACCTCAGGTCCTATAAAACCATGTCCCTTCATTCTCATTGACATCGTCTTGTGTCCATACCTGAACACTCACCTTCTGTTGTGTTTTTTTGTTGTTGTTGTTGTGTACTATACACATGTGCGCATACACATGTGTTAGACTTTACATGTTCTCTTATTGTGTAAATGTAGTATGTTACCTGCATGTGTTGTGTTTATATATATATATATATTTATATCCCGTCACCTCCCATCCCTTTTCCAACACGCTCCCCMACCCCCTGTCCCGTCAGTCCCTGCCCCTGCAAAGGCTGGGATGTCACCAGTCTCCCTGCAGCGTTCCCGCAGCGATGTGGATGTGAACGCAGCAGCCGTTGCTAAACACCGGCACGTCGGACAGGCCCGGGGAACAGGCCGTCTGCCCCCCGGTTCCTACTCCTCTCTGGGTAAGGGCCCCCCTCAGGCAAGTTAGGTGACTAATGAGGCAGAGCAGGCAGTGGTCAACAGACACACAAAGAAGAAAGCTCCCAGCTCTGAGGTGTATGATGAGTAAAATATCTCCAGCTCTCTCCTCGTCCTCTGCTTCCTGTTCATTTTGATGTTGATGTTCTCTGTGCATGTTTGTTGTTCCATTTACTTTGTGTGTGTCAACGTTTGTCCCTTCACCTGCATGGTTCTCTTTTAAACAGATGGTATGTTACTAATGCACTTTTTTCTTCTCTTGTTTCTCTACCTGCCTTTTTTCCTGCCTTGCACTTTTTTTCATATTTTTTTCACAATTCTTTTAATCTCCCTCTTCTCCTTTACTTTGTCTTCTTCTTTTGGATCTTTATTCTACGATTGCCGTTCTTCCTTCTTTGTACGTTTTTGCTCTCTTTGCTGCTTAAGATGATGCCTCTGATAAAACGGATGGTAAGATCATCTCACTCAGCTTCTTCTCTTTACTTTCCCCTCCTCACTTCACCCCGCTCCATGTAAGTTCAGTTGTTGTGACAGGATGTGTTCACGCTGCCCCCTGCTGTAAGCGTTTGTTACTGCCTTGGTGCTCATCACATCGTGTGTCAGATCCTAACCAAGGATGAAATCGTTTTCTGTTTTAACCCTCTGCACCTGCTTTAAACCTCATCGCTCAGATGTTGAACGTTAATCAGGATGATCAGGGTGTGTTTTAATATTTTAATACAACCGACAAACTTACTACGTGCTCCTTTTTTGTCTGTCTGTAGGGACCAGGTCAGACAATGGTAAGATTGTTGTCTGGTGCTTATTTCTGTGCGTGTTTTTAGAGATGTTCTTGTTGGAAAGCCATACCTGAAACATTTCATAATTTCATAATAAATCGATTTGATTAGTTAACACTAGTCTGTAATTAAATAAATCATTTTTTCCATGCAGTTAACCAAATTATGTTCTGAATCAAAATAATTCCCTGACTCTCAAATGATGTCAAAGATTTTGCTTTATCAAATCCTGTACAAACTTTGAAATGATTAGTGATTTTTAGAGATGTTTAAATGTTTTCTTACTGAGAGTGATCCACTGGAGCATCTCTGCTATCTCTGTCTGCTCCTGGCTGAATGTGWATGTTTGGGTGAAGAGCTAGAAGTGGAGCCATTTCCAGCATTAGAGGCGATCAGCCATAGAGCTTCTTAGTTGCTGGGCTTCGTTCAGTCGTGAGGCGTTTGTGACTTGTTGTTTTARCGCAGGAAGTGAATCTGGTTTTCCGTTCTTACGGTTGTTTATTCCACCCAGGCCGCGTTCGCACTAAGCAGCCCTTCACTACAGCCAGCAGCGTTTCCAGCCAAGTGGACTCACGAGGACGCAGCCGCACCAAGATGGTCTCCCAGTCGCAGCGTAAGTCCCGATTTTTTTAGAAATTCAAGCAAAACGACGACGATTCGAACCTGGCTGGGTGTGAAGCCCACTTGCGGACAGCTGTGATGTTTGTGTGACCTTCTTTGGAGTGATTGTGGTTTTTTTTTTTTTTTTTCACATTTTAATTGTGGAGTTTCTCAACTTGTTGCCTTCATGGTAACGATAAGCTCCTTGTAAATATTTTTGTGCCTTCAGGTTCCGACGAATCCGATTGCACTCCAGGTATTTGTCTGTCAGAGTGTGTGTGTGTGTGTGTGTGTCTTTTTGTGTACCACAGTGGGGATGGTGGCCCACATGCTATTGCTCTCATTCTGATCAAGGTGTTTTGTGTAAGAGAAGTGTGTGTGTGTTTTGTTTTATTTTCCTCTGCATGTTGTGTTTCATCACCGAGGGTGGTGTGGTGAAGAATTTATTTCTGCTGCTCCAGCTTTGCTCTGACGTGTATTAGGGTTTTTTTAAGCTCAGGATGGAAAACTTAACACTTTAACCAAAAAGCGCAGCTAAAATATTAGCACACATAACACTGAAATGCTAACCACACTTGAACGTTTATACAAAGACACACKTCGGTTCCCTGATCAGTTCAAAGCTCAGGATTCCCAGGAGATGAGGAAAATGCTTAAAAAGGTTTCTGTGTGGGTGGGACACAGTGTGTGTGGATATTTTTGCACCTATTTCCTTTTAAAGAATTTTCTTTACCTCATTGTGAACAGGTGGTTTCATACCAGTCGTCCCAACATGCACTGCTTCTCCCAGTGTGCCGTTTGCAGCTGCTTCAGCTCATGTGTACTCCTGTTTTTATTAATGGATTCATTTAGCTTCACCTCCATTCTTGGTGTGGAACACCAAGCTGCGCTCCCATTAAGCTCTGTCTTCTAACTCACACGATGCTTTTTGCTTTAACCCATTATTCATCTGGTTTAATCTGCTGTTCCTTACCCCTCCTCCTTACTTCTGCTTCCCCTCTCCTCTCAACCAATGGTTCAGGATCTCAGTCTGCTAACACTGTCGGTGGTAAGATTACAGCGCTACTTTTTAAACTTTCCCCACAACTTCCTTTAGTGTTTAGTTGTACTGCCGTTTGTCGCCCAGACTTCTGTCTTCTCACAACCACGTAGAACGAGCATTTAAAGCTTCCTGCACTGTGGCAAAGGCATGCTGGGATATCTAGTTGCAGACTTTGTGTACGGCTGTTTAGCATTCGTAATAAACCTTTCTGTGAGCTTCATGTTACTGCACTTATGTGTGCTTGGATTTCAAAACAAAAGTTTTTATTTTTGAACCTAATGTGAAAAGAATAGTTGGATCCAAAACAAATGATTTTGGCCAAAATACCCTTTCATGTTTTATTTATTTATTAGTTTTTTTTTTAATCTGAGGGGCTTTTTTTGTTTTGTGCTGCTATAAAACTAAAGAAGAAATGGAAAAAACAATATTAATTGTACCTACAGGCCACACATTGTTGAGATGCTACACATTTAATATAAAATTTAACCTGTAATCTTATTAAAGGGATGGAGATTTCTTCCAAGTTTATTTCCAAGTATCACATTTTTCTTTAGCTCTGTTTTTGCCTTTAAGATGTTTTCTGTTCAGGTCTCTGTCTTTAAGCACCCACCTGTARATTTTTAAGGCTGCACAATATTAGGAAAACTTGCAATTGCAATATTATTAATATTGCATTGACTACATCAGATGTGCTAAACATATCTTTCTCACTCGTCTCATTTTCTTCCATCATCACGACACCTGGCACGCCCACTTTAGCTTTTCTGCTATTGTTTAAATTGGTTGTTGGTGTTTAAACCAGTTGGTCCTGAGTGATATAGTGATATTGAGATGACAAAAAAAAATTGTAAATATTGTGCAGCCCTATTAGAAAAATGTCCTGTGCTGTGTGTGTCTCTCTGTGTATGTGTGTGTGTCTCTGTGTGTGTGTGTGTGTGTTTAGTTTATCATTCAGAGATGTCCATTTTGAGTCATGAAGAAATCAGTACAGAAACAATTTCCCAAAAATCTATTTTTACGTTTCCTGTCCTGTCCCACAGAGAAAATACTCTTCATCTGTTTGTCCTCAGAGTTGTAGTGATGTAGGTTTGTTGTCAAATAAAAGAAGCATTTTGGAGTCAGGATCCCCAGGAGAAAGAAAAGTAACATTTTTGGACTTCATTAATGACTGAAAGATWTGAGAGTCACATAAACACATTTCAATCATAATCGTTGCATTGTTTTGTTTGTTTATAAGTATGAATTTGTTTCCTTTTGGAGTGAGTAGGATTCATCTGTGATCCATCTTACTCTCGTGTGTTAAGAAAATATCTTATTTAAGTGTAGCAGAACTTTGTTTGTCAGCTGTAATAAAAAAAATGTCACATTAGAGGGGGTTTGGAGTCACAGCTTTTKTTGGTAAAAGCTTCATGTTGCATGAAGAAGGCACTGACTTTGCTCTTTCTGTGTTTGTCTTGTTTTTTTTTTCCTCCCTGCGCCTCTCTGAAGCTGGCAGCCGGAGCGGCTCTCCGGGTCGTGTGCTGACGAGCACGGCCTTGAGCACCATGAGCTCGGGGGCTCACAGAGTCCTCGCTGGACCCGCCGGGGACGGGCAGAGGCGCAGCCGCATCCCCCGCAGCCAGGGCTGCTCCAGAGACTCTTCCCCCACTCGCCTGTCCGTCGGTGAGTTTGTAAAYATCAGCAAGAACTCGGAGGCTTCGCCTCGGTGCACTGTGAGGTCTGGGTCCAAACTCAGCTTGTTTTTCTCCTGCTCCCCGTCTACCTGTTCTTCCTCTGCTCCTCTCCCCTCCCTCTTTTCCTCCCGACCCTGCTTCCTCTGTCYTCTAGCTCCTTCTAGCCTTAGCTCCAACTACAACAGTGCGAGCAGAGGAGGTAAGGCTCCGACGCAGATCAGAGCATCCACTCTTTCTCTCCTTATCTGAAATCATCACCCTCCTCCCCACAAAATCCTCATTTCTTTTCTATCCATTACAAAATCTCATCCCAGCCTCTCCATCTGCGCTMGCTGCCTCGGCTTCATAGATCCCATCTCTGTGAATTGTCTGATTTCATGGCTGCGTTGTTGTGGTGACGGGCGCCCCGAGATCAGCAGATGATTTCCACGCTTCATGAACACATTGCCTCCGTCTGTACTAACCTGTTGTTAGTGGCTGTGATACAAGCCTTCTTGCAGGATCAGTGAACCTTCTTTATAGCGCACTCGTAGGCTGTGATTACCCCTGGATGGCTGCTGCTGATGTTGAACAGAGCATTGAACAGTAAAGATGATTGCAGGCCTCCACCTCTCACCCACCAGCTCATAAAATCCACCTTGAATGGCTCCTTTTCTGGTCTTTGTGTGTGAGAAATAGACACTGAATGTCAAACTGTTATGTTCTTTCTTGAAAGGAGCATCTCATCCAAAGCTGCTGCTCTCTCCAGTTAATTTCAACTTTATAACAGTTTAGTCCACTAGTTGGACACGAGAGGCTGTTTAAAGATGTTAAACCAATAAAGACTGAACCTGATCAGTGATTTTTACTGTTTTATGACAAAACAATCAATGAAAGTTACTTCTAATTGCTGCAGCAGCTCTAGTAGTATACGTGACCCATCATATCGAAATGAGGATTAATTCAAATTTGGTCCAAATGACCTGATCACATTTTYAGATTSTTGGCTTTAAAAGCTACATGTTGATACCTGGAACACTCTGATATCATAAATGTAACAAGWGATATGACWTAATTTGTCTTGTTGATTATGATCATACATTAATATTTGGACTGAATCCTAATTTTATGTAATTTTTATGAGGAATTTTTCATTTTATTATGAAGAGGAAATCACAAATAGTACTTCAATATTGAGATTTCCCAGCTGGAAAGAAACAAAAACATTGCTAGCTTACATGGAAAATCTCAAAATTTAAAGGCGTTTTTCCTCAAAATCAGGTTTTTTGTTGCTACTGCTCAATAAAGTGATTCAAAATTTTATTTATTATTATATTTTACACAGTTCATTCAAATGAAACTTTGATAAGTTATATTCTGATGAAATACACCTTTTGTAAGTGTTTTAATCAAAACACMACATTTGCCTATTTCTCCATATACCACTTTTAGACGTAATCCTCACTTCGATTTGATGGGTCACATATGTTGAGATGCTCCTTCAACGTCCCCTCCATCTGTTTTCTATCACTTTTATTTGTTTCTTCWTCATGTATTTGTTTGTGCAACTGTCACGTTAGACTTTCTTCCACGTCTTCTCCACGTTTCGTCTCACGATCACTTTCTTCCCTGTGGCTCCTGTTCTCCTTTTCTCCTGTTTCCTGTCCTGCGCTGTGCGGTTGGGTGGCGTTAGCTCGAGGCAGTCGTATCCCTCGGCCCAGTATGAGTCAGGGCTGCAGCAGGGAGGCCAGCAGGGAGAGCAGCAGGGACACCAGCCCCGTACGCTCCTTCACACCTCTGGGTGAGTAGCGGTGGTGGCCAGATACCTGAGAGGGATGACTGGAAAAAAAAAGAGTTAACTTTAGATTTTATTTCTGTTTCAAGACTTAAGCAAAGTGGAGGAATACTAGTCCCAGGCTTGTGTTAAGATGTTTCTGCCTTTCTTTCTAATTTCAYGCGCTGCAGAGTTTGTCTGACGTTCCTGCGTGTGTTGTCTTGTGTTTGTGTGCGTGTTAAACTCTACGCGTCTCGGTTGCAGCGACTCGGAGCTACTCGCGCTCCACTGGAGCTCTCCACACACCTGATGCTTTTGGGGCTGCAGGTGAAGGCTGAGTACATCTATTTCCTCGTCCCTCACCTACCTTCTTGGCCAGAGTTTTTTTTTTTAATCTTTTTTTGTTGCTCATTTTTGTTCTTTTCAGTGCCGGTCATCCTCTTCTCTAGATAACCTAATTGTTTTCTCGTCCATCAGCATCAGTTTTAATTTAATTTGTCATTTTTTTATGTTGTGCTCCAGGATGTTGAACCCTCCAGTGGAACTGCATGATTCCGCTTGTTCGGTTGCTAAAATAATAACTTTTTCTTGTTTTTTTCTGTTCCATTTGTTTTGTTTATTTAGCTCCGCCTCAATTCTGCTGGAACATCAACTCTTGTGTTTTTATGTCATCCTTTTTTCCTCCCAGTGGCATTCTCACCTAACAAGCCATCACATTAACTTGCAGGATTGTTTGTGTGTGAGCTGCGTGAGTGTTGGCGTGAAAGGTGATGAGGAAAAGGAAACTGGGGTTTGTTTTGGTGTATTTTTCACAACTTTATTAATGTTTTTTTATTTTATTTTYTGCTCTGCTTCTGTCCGTCCTGTCTGTATTTATCTCTGTGCAGGATCGGGKTTTGGCATCAGCCAGTCGAGTCGTCTCTCGTCTTCAGTCAGCGCCATGCGGGTCTTGAACACAGGCTCTGATGTAGAAGAGGCTCTTGCAGATGCGTTGGTAGGCTTTTCCTCAAACCTTCACACACAAACACCCGAAACACTTAAACTCGCACCACATTCCAGCACGCTGTCATTTTGAGCGTATGTCTGCGTGTTAACTAATCCCTGCTTCTACCTCTGTTTAACGCTGTCAGCTRTTGGGAGACATGAGATCCAAGGTCAGCTCCTTCTCCTGGCTCTCACCCGCCTGTCGTCTTGTGCTCAGATGTTCTCTCGGGATGCGTCGTGCACCTTTTACRGTTTACGTCAGTCTCGCTGTCTTTCCTGCAGAAGAAGCCAGCACGGCGGCGCTATGAGAACTACGGCAACATGTATTCAGACGACGACGCCAACAGCGACGCGTCCAGCGTCTGCTCGGAGAGGTCGTGCAGCTCCAGGAACGGAGGCGCCATCTCCACCTACATGAGGCAAACAGAAGATGTAGCTGAGGTTAGCGCTGTTACTTTGAAATCTAATTAAAAAAATTATTGAGTTAATCTGGCAGATATTAAAACACATTTTATTTATAATGAGCTAGCTTGATTGGGTTGTTTATGAGCACAAAAATAGACTAAATTAGTGGAATATAATCCTAATTACAGTGTTTTTGTTCAGTTCCATTGTTTTTGCTTCTCTTGCTAAAAATTAAACCATGAAAACTTGTTGCTTTGGTTTAAAACTAAAGATTTTCTCATTTTCTTATCGCCWTGCTAACGTTTTAGCTAACCTTTTTGTTTGTGTGTTTTTGGTGCTTTTATTTTGAACCATTTCCAGGTGCTCAACCGCTGCGCCAGCGCCAACTGGTCTGAGAGAAAAGAGGGTTTATTAGGTCTACAGGCTCTGCTGAAGAACCAACGCACACTCAGGTCAGACAACGAACACGTTTTCAAAAGATGAATTCATGACCGTTTTATTTTTTAGCTAACTGTTTTTTTTTTCATTCTGCAGTCGAGTAGAGTTAAAGAGGCTGTGTGAAATCTTCTCCAGGATGTTTGCAGACCCTCACAGTAAGGTACGACTGCATGCAGCCCAGYACTCGCTCAAAAACACACACCATTCATTATTCACCCATTTTTATTTGACCTCTTGGTTTCACTTTATTTATCCCACCATCTTTCACTCTTACCGGATTCTGCCAAAACACAGACAGTGTAGGATCTCTTTAAAACACAAACACATTTGTAAATCGAACCGTTTTTCATGGGTTTTAGGTGAAACTAGGAGATGAGCCTGAGGATATCCACACTGAGACATAAACACTGGCATGCAGAGTGTGTAAAACATCTAACGGCATGTCACACCTGACGTTGCGTGTGATCTCACACTCTCCGCCGCCCTGTGGGATTGCTCTGTCACCGTTTAGCAGCCAACCTGCTGGCTGCGTTCTTTGCATCCACTGCCTTCTCTATTCCCTCCCTACCTGTAGCCTGAAACAACAACACTGACCCCACACACAGTCAGACACTTCACACACACACACACACACACACAAGTAATTGGGCTGCCAGCTCTTTTTCTCTGACTAACCAGCTGTGGTTCGTCCTCTCTAACACTTTTTCTTTCGGCGTTATGAGTGCTCCGTTGCCTCACACACGGCGTAAGGTGTGTGAACAACTTCTTTTCCACTCGTTTGACGATTTGACGATTTGATGAATTTCAGCGAGACTCCGGCAGGGTGTACGGCACCGCAGAATCCGGTATAAGCTCAGCCTCCTTCAAGGTACAGCATCTCACCATGGATCTGTCCCCTGACTCCGTCTGTCTCCTCCTCCTTTTGTTTTTTTTTATTCTTCCATGTCATTTATTTCATCTCTTTTGTTGCTAGTGTGCACAACAAAACATCTCAGATATCTGTTGTATCGAGACAGTTTTTCAAATTTTGTGTTGGAAACCAGATGGGTTTACTCTGAGTGTCAGTTTTTATCAGGATGCTAACAGATGTATGTTTCTCTTTCCCCATGCCACTCCCCTCCCCCCACTGTGGAACTCTCTGTAGAGAGTAAGTTCAACCAGTCTGTGTTATTGTTCATGCATTTGGATGAAAATCTGCTTCTTTAATCTGATTGATTATCRGTTACCAAGGTTACTGCATAACACCCACTAACCCGTGTCATGTGATGGTGCCTGTAAATTCACCGCTACGCTTAAATCAACTACYGGCACCTCTTAACCTGACTGGTCCTAATTCTCATTAAATCTCACTGCATTTCTTTGCTAATTTTAATGTTTGTTTGTTTTTTTATAATTTGGGTGATCTAAATTGGTGATTGGGAATAAAGATGAGCTGCTGCGATGATGAATAACCACTAATATCTCAGAGAACTAATGCTGTTTTTTTACATCATCCCAATGCAGAGCAATGTGTACCCATCCTAACAGTGTGACAGTTCCCTGATGCATGCGTTTGTGTGTTTGTGTGCATGAAGTACTTKGTTTTTTATTGTCTGGGTTCATCTGTGTGTCATCTAAACTGCGTGTGTGTGTGTGTGTGTGTTTAGGTGTTCAGCATGTTCCTGGAGACTCTGGTGGACTTCATCCAGGTCCACAGGGACGACCTTCAGGATTGGCTGTTTGTCCTGCTCACTCAGCTGCTGAAGAAGATGGGAGCGGACCTGCTGGGCTCGGTACAGGCCAAAGTTCAGAGAGCTCTGGATGTCACAAGGTGAGGGATTAACTCGTATGCATACAGAAACTGGAAGCCCAAATCAAAAAAGCTGTTTTTTTTTTCCTGATTAAATCACACAGCTACACTGTCTTTGTGTTGTCTTTCTACTAATATGCTCCTCTTCCACAATATGCCTTGATTTGTTTTGTTAATCCCAATGATACATTAATATTTGGTCTAAATCCTATTTTTAGGTTATTCTAAAGAGGTATTTTGGTGTCATTTTTTAGAGGAAACCTCAAATAATATTTGGATAATAAGATTTCCCAGCTGGAAAGAAAAAAATCTTTGCTAACTCTCAGAGAAAATAYCTCATTAAGGCGTTTTTGCTCAAAATCATGTTTTTTGTTACTATTGCTCAAATAAATGCTTCCAAAAAATCTTTAAAGTTATATTATATTAATTAAATTATATATTTGTCAGCACGACGGCTCGGTGGTTAGCACCGACGCACCACAGCTAGAAGGTCCTGGGTTCGATCCCCGGTTCGGACCTGGGGTCTTTCTGTGCGGAGTTTGCATGTTCTCCTCGTGCTTGCGTGGGTTTTCTCCGGGTACTCCGGTTTCCCCCACAACACAAAAACATGTACAATAGGTTGCCTTCAGGCCCAGGCCGCCCTTGAAAAAGAGATCTGAGATCTCAATGGGATTTGCCTGGTAAAATAACGGTAAATAAAATAAAATAGAGAAGAGATTCTTGCTGGAGGCGTGGCCACTGCTCAAGTTTAAAATGATTGGATCGGTTGGCCGCAAGTAGCAGCTCCACTGTGAAGGAGGCTAAGCTAAGAAGCTAACCAGAAATCTTGTGTGCTGTAAACAACCCTACTGAGAGAAGTACCGAGCTGAACGAGACGACTGTAAATGAGAGCTGCTGCTTTATCAGACACCGCCCCAGCTTCTCGCCTATTGGCCGAGGTCTAGTTTAGCTTCCTTTAAACTAGACCTCGGCCAATAGGCGAGAAGCTGGGGCGGTGTCTGATAAAGCAGCAGCTCTCATTTACAGTCGTCTCGTTCAGCTCGGTACTTCTC